>NW_020837971.1:8016216-8342035 GCF_003676395.1 Aethalodelphis obliquidens
AGAACACTCTATGACATAAATCACAGCAAGATCCTTTTTGACCCACCTCCTAGAGAAATGGAAATAAAAACAAAAAACAAATGGGACCTAATGAAAATTAAAAGCTTTTACACAGCAAAGGAAAACATAAACAAGATGAAAAGACAACCCTCAGTGGACTTTTCTGATGGTGCAGTGGTTAAGAATCCGCCTGCCAGTGCAGAGGACACGGGTTCAAGCCCTGATCTGGAAAAACCCCACATGCCGCGGAGCAACTAAGCCCCTGCACCACAACTACTGAGCCTGGACTCTAGAGCCCACGAGCCACAACTACTCAGCCTGCGTGCCACAACTACTGAAGTCCGTGTGCCTAAAGCCCATGCTCTGCAACAAAGAGAAGCCACTGCAATGAGAAGCCCACGCACCACAACCAAGAGTAGCGCTCTCTCGCCACAACTAGAGAAAGCCCACGCACAGCAACGAAGACCCAATGCAGCCAAAAATAAATAAATAAAATAAATAAATTTATTAAAAAAAAAAAGACAACCCTCAGAATGGGAGAAAATATTTGCAAATGAAGCAGCTGACAAAGGATTAATCTCCAAACTTTACAAGCAGCTCATGCAAGGTCAATATGAAAAAAACAAACAACCCAATCCAAAAATGGGCAGAAGACCTAAATAGACATTTCTCCAAAGAAGGTATACAGATTGCCAACAAACACATGAAAGGATGCTCAACATCACTAATCATTAGAGAAATGCAAAGCAAAACTATAGTAAGGTATCACCTCACACCAGTCAGAATGGCCATCATCAAAAACTCTACAAACAATAAATGCTGGAGAGGGTATGGTGAAAAGGGAGCCCTCTTGTCCTGTTGGTGGGAATGTAAATTGATACAGCCACTATGGAGAACAGTATGGAGGTTCCTTGAAAAACTAAAAATAGAACTACCATACGACCCAGCAATCCCACTACTGGGCATATACTCTGAGAAAACCATAATTCAAAAAGAGTAAAGTACCACAATGTTCATTGCAGCTCTATTTACAATAGCCAGGACATGGAAGCAACCTAAGTGTCCATTCACAGACGAATGGATAAAGAAGATGTGGCACATATATACAATGGAATATTACTCAGCCATAAAAAGAAATGAAATTGAGTTATTTGTAGTGAGGTGGATGGACCTAGAGTCTGTCATACAGAGTGAAGTGAGTCAGAAAGAGAAAACAAATACCATATGCTAACACATATATATGGAATCTAAAAAAAAAAAAAAAAGGTTCTGAAGAACCTAGGGGCAAGACAGGAATAAAGACGCAGATGTAGAGAATGGACTTGAGGACATGGGGAGGAGGAAGGGTAAGCTGGGACAAAGTGAGAGAGTAACACTGACATATACACAGTACCAAATGTAAAATAGATAGCTAGTGTGAAGCAGCCGCATAGCACAGGGAGATCAGCTCGGTGCTTTGTGACCACCTAGAGGGGTGGGATAGGGAGGGTGGGAGGGAGGGAGACGCAAGAGGGAGGAGATAAGGGGATATATGTATATGTATAGCTGATTCACTTTGTTATAGAGCAGAAACTAACACACCATTGTAAAGTAATTATACTCCAATAAAGATGTTAAATATATATATACCTCTTCTACCTGACAGGGGAAGGTCAAGAAACAAGAGCAGAAGTAGATTATGGATTTAGCAACTGTTACTGCAGAAAGAAAGAGGACATCCTTGAGAAAACAGACTAGTGGCTTTATGTGGGTGAGGGTGGGAAGGTTTATAGCTTGGTGCACCTGGAAGGGTCTGAGAGATTCAGAAGGGAGGGGACTCAAAGTGCAAGGGAAGGCCAGACCAATGACTCTCTTCACGTATTTCACTGTTTTATCTTGAACTCTCCTAATTTCTTTGCCCCATTCCTCACTGAGTTTAATATGCTATACATGGTAAATATTAACTCAATATCAATTTTAATTCTGTTGCTGTTCCTTTGCCTTTGCCTAGCTCTTACTCTGTACATTTTGTAAAGGGAAAAGGGATTTTTTAAAATTCTGGAGACATTTCCATGGTTCCTACTGTAGGTAAGAGAGCGATGCTCACCAATACTAGGTTGTGGTCTACCTGACATTTTATCTGGGAGGGTGGGTGGAACTAGGCAGAGGGAGACTGGTTTATCGGCTTAAAGAGTTAAGACTCCCATGGGGCACTAGATGGCAACATTTCTCCAAATCTAAACTCAGCAAAGATGAGGACCTGAAGGTCAACCCTCATAGCTGCCAGTCCCAACACACTCTGTGAAACCTGAACTTGTGGAAGAGAAGACTAAAGCCATATGCAGTGGGAGTTCATGTCTTAGGGCCTGTGGTCCACAGGACCACAGGTGGTGTTAGCTATTACTGGTACTACCATGACCACCACCATCACCACGATCACCACCACCACCACCACCATCACCTCCATCACTGCCATCACCACCACGACCACCACCACCACCACCATCACCACCATGACCACCACCATGACCACCACCACCTCCATCACCACCACCTCCACCACCATCACTGCCACCACCACCACCACCACGACTATCACGACCACCACCATCACCGCCATCACCACCACCACCACCACCACCTCCACCACCATCACCACCACCACTATCACCACCACCTCCACCACCATCACCACCACCACTATCACCACCACCTCCATCACCACCACCAGCACCTCCATCACCTCCATCACCACCACCTCCACCACCATCACCGCCATCACCACCACCATCACCACTATCATGACCACCACCACCATCACTACCATCACCACCACCACTACTAATTGAGTCACACATGTTATTTTTGTTGGTGCTGGAGATTAAAACTTTATTCAGACCAATTCTGGGAGGAGTGATCTAGTTAGAGATACCTATCTTTCCTTCTTCTTCTACTTTTTTTTTTTTTTTTGCAAATATATGCTACAACCTGATTAGCAAACTGCTGCCTGCTGCCTGCTGCCTGGTAAAGAAACTTAGGAGAATTGCTTTAATGAAGAATGATTTGTATTTGGCATTATCAATTTTTGGCTAGACAAATAGTTGCTTCTTATCTACTTAAGCAATATTTGAAAACAGAGTGTCCTTCCATGTGGACTGAAAGTGTCCTCCCAAGTTTTGTTTGCATTATCAATTTATTTAGCACATTCTTTCTGCCTAGCAACCACCTCCACCCCCAGGCCCTGTCCTTTTAATTAGCAACCGGTCACTGTATTTCAGTATTTCTGTTGAGGCATACGAGCTGACCCATGAAGAGTCAAAACACATCACCTGGCAAAGAAACTTCATTTGCTGAGCTTCTTATACAGTTGGACTGGTCTTAGGAACCAGAAGTTGAACCTAGGTGAGCTTATGTAAAAGACTGGGAATCCAGGTGTTCAAGAGGATGAGAATGGCAAGGGGAGTGGGTGGCAAGGCAGAGTTACATGACCAAAAGTTGACAGCCAGTCACTTGTTTTAAACTATCCCTTTTGTGCCTTAAAGCCCCAGTGCCCCATAGCTGCCACCTGACAACTGTAGATTTTTTTGCAAAGGTCCATTAATGTGTTTAATCAACACTTAATGATTAACTTCTAACATATGCCCATGTGGTTCCAAGCTCCAGGGTTTCAGCAGTGAGCAAGTTATGGTGCTTACATGCTGGAGGAGGAGAAAAACAAAAACAAATAAACACGTTGCTAAATATATTATAATTCAGGTTTGATCAGTGCCAATGAGAAGAATGAGACAGGATTTGTAGTGACAGATAGCATGTGTGAGAGAGTGTGTGTGTTTCCACTGGCTGATTGGGTTAGATTCATCAAGGAAGGCTGCTGGAAAGGGCTGACATTTAAACAGACAGACTTGAATGAAACAAGGGGTGAATCATGTGAGAGGCCCTGAGCTAAAAGGAAATCACATGTCTCCATTATTATCAACCGGCCTGAGTCAATTGGGTCAGGATGCACAGCTCTTAGGCCTTACTAGTTGATAATAGCTGTTAAAAGAAGACTGAGGTATATAAGGGTAAACTATTTACCCTACAACTTAGCTCCCAGTTTGGAATGGAAGCAAATCTTCTACCAAATTTGGTCATACATACAGAAGTTTATTAAGCATTTTAAAAAATCTTTATTGGAGTATAACTGCTTTACAATATTGTGTTAGTTTCTGCTGTATAACAAAGTGAATCAGCTACACACATACATATATCCCCCTATCTCCTCCCTCTTGTGTCTCCCTCCCACCCTCCCTATCCCACCCCTCTAGGTGGTCACAAAGCACCAAGCTGATCTCCCTGTGCTATGCAGCTGCTTCCCACTAGCTATCTATTTTACGTTTGGTAGTGTATATATGTCAATACTACTACTATTAACAGGTTCAAGTAGTTTATACAAACCATTTTGTAAGCTCGGGGGAGACCCAGCACTCTGTCCTTCTAGGATCTCTTACTGTGGCCTTGTGTGAGAGGGTCACTTGAGGCAGAGGCAAAAACTCACCAGAGGCAGGATTCTATTACACTGAGACTCAGCAGCAGGTGACCAGAGCTCCTCCTCACCAAGGCTCAGAAGCTGGACCGCCCAGGATCAAGCCTCAGGGGCTGTCCCTAAGGGTACACATTTGTAGTGGTTAATTTTATTTGTCATCTTGGCTGGGCTACGGTGCTCAGCTGCTTGGTCAAACACCAATATGGATGTCCCTGTGAAGGTTTTTTCTTTCTTCTTTTTTTTTTTTTGCAGTACACAGGCCTTTCACTGTTGTGGCCTCTCCAGTTGCGGAGCACAGGCTCTGGACGTGCAGGCTCAGCGGCCATGGCTCACAGGCCCAGCCGTTCTGCGACATGTGGGATCCTCCCGGACTGGGGTGCGAACCCGTGTCCCCTGCATCAGCAGGCGGGCTCTCAACCACTGCACCACCAGGGAAGCCCTGAAGGTATTTTTTTGACGTGATTAACACTTAAATTAGTAAACTTTGAGTAAAGCAGATTACCCTCTCTGGTGGGGGTGGGCCTCATCCAATCAGTTGAAGGCTGTAAGAGCAAAGACTGAGATCTGCATTGAGGGAGGAATTCTGACTCCAGAAAACAACACAGATTCTGCCTCAGTTTCCAGCCCTTGGACTCATCAGTTAAGAGTTGCAACAATAACTCTTACCTGAATTACCAGTCTGCCGGCATGTCCTCTGGACTTTGGACTTGCTACCCACAGAATTATGAGTCAACTCCTTATAATAAATCTCAATCTCTTTCTTTCTCTGTCTATATGATCTATCTAGATAGATAGATAGATTAGATAGACAGATAGATAGATAGATAGATCTCCTATTAATTCTGTTTCTCTGGAGAGCCCTGACTAATACGGATTTTGGTATTGGGAAGTGGGGTAACAAAGACCTAAATATGTGGAAGCGACTTTGGAATTGGGTAAAGGTGGAGGCTGGACAAATTTGAAGTGCATGATACAAAAAGCCGAGATTGCCTTGAAGAGCTTGTTGGTAGAAATAAGGACGTTAAAGGAGATTCTGGTGAGAGCTCAGAAAGGAAAGAGAAGAGCTGTAGAGAAAGTTTCTATTGTCTTAGAAAATACATACGTTACCATGAATAGAATATTGCTAGAAATACGAATGCTAATGATGTTTCTGGTAAGGTCTTAGAATTTTGGACATGGACACAGATAAGCATTGAGGGAAGACAGTGTGAAGAGACACAGGGAGAAGACAGCCCTCTAGAAGCCAAGGAGAGGTCTGGAACAGATCCTTCCTCACAGTCCTCAGAAGGAACCAACCCTGCCAACTTCTTGATTTTGGACTCCTAGCTTCCAGAACTGTGTGACAGTAAATATCTATCGCTGAAGCTGCCCAGACTGTGGTGCTTTGTTCTGGCAGCCGCTGCAGGCTAATGCAGTGCTATCAGCCTCAGTGGTTTCCTCTTCCCTATTTGTCACCAGTCAGCTTCTCTGGAGCAGGTGCTGAGACAGAGTTTAGGGTGCAAAATATTTATTAGGCATCAAACCCTATAAAAGGAAGGGGAAGAATCCATCATCAAAAATGAATGCAGGGACTTCCCTGGTGGTCCAGTGGTTAGGACTCTGCAGTTCCACGGCAGGGGCCGTGGGTTTGATCCTTGGTCAGGGAACTAAGATCTTACATGCTGCGTGGCACGGCCAAAAAAAGAAATGAATGCAAATGACATGAAACCAGTTAACATATACGGCCAGATAGTTCTAGTTCTGCTTTAAAAAAAAGTTCAAAATAATTGAATATCACAGTATAGATGATCTTTAAGCTTCACTGATACTTGTTACACTTGTTTTCTCTTACTAGTTTATCAAAAGTATGATGTAATTAGGTGTTTATTTCCAAACTGATGGAGCTTTATAAGCTATAAATCAAAAGGAATTATTAATGCTAATAACTTAATATACTATGGATCTAATAAAATAATAGTTATTATTAATTATTTATTAATAATAACTGCTCTATTTGAATCTGCTTCAGTTAGAAGAATTTAAGCTGAGTAAAACTTAAGACAAAATTTTTAAGAAGGTGGGGAAGGAATCGAGATTGGGCAGAGTGAAAAGTTGAACAATAATGCACATCCCAGGAGGCCTCAACCAACCCAATGTTGAGCTCTGGACTGAATATTGCCCATCAGGGCCATCTTGCACTGGGTTAAAACAACTGGGGCTTTATCCCCACCTGGCACAGTCACTGGATCAGGGCTGCCCCGGGAAGGGTGGCCTTGGGGGAGGAGGCTCTCTACAAGTGAAGGTGTGGGTCTGCTGACCACATCGCTTGCAGCATGGCACCAAGCCCTCCCTGGGCGGCACATCTCCGTAGCTGTGAGCCACACTGCTCAGGGAACAGGGAAGAACGGCACGTGGCTAAGTATTTTAGTCAATCCACACATCTGGAATACCTTTAATTTCACCAACGGGAGTCCATTTCTAATGTTCATCTTACTTATTAACAACAAACTAATTTCAGCAATAAAAATCCATTTCTGACATTCACTATGCTAATGAACAAAGCCTGTGGTATTCAGTGAGATATGGATCATGGAAACACTCGAGGTGGTGGCTTCTGGAATGTAGCTTTTCTGATAAATTCCTAGATGACTATCCTGGAGTGGGATTTTCCATTAGAGCAACTGATGGTCCTTGGAGTAAAAGCTTAAACAAACCAGCACACACATAACATGAGCAACCCTACCTTGCTGAAGTATTTCAAAGTAAATCACAGATATCCCGACA
Source organism: Aethalodelphis obliquidens (assembly GCF_003676395.1). Taxonomy (NCBI): domain Eukaryota; kingdom Metazoa; phylum Chordata; class Mammalia; order Artiodactyla; family Delphinidae; genus Aethalodelphis; species Aethalodelphis obliquidens. The sequence goes on from NW_020837971.1 coordinate 8,023,484, forward strand.
ACTCTCTTTTCAATACGCTTGTCTTTGGGGTCTTAGACATCTACTCCCTCTTCTTGTCCAATCACACTGTCTTAGGGACTATTTAGTTGCAAGGAACAGAAACTACTCAAACTAGTTGAATTTAACGAGGGTTACTGTCAGGACACAAGGATTCGACACACAACCTCCAGACACTGAGGCTGGCAATGAGGACTCTCTGGGTCCCTCGGAGTGGAGCTGGGTGCTGGGATCTCAAGCTCTTCCTGCCTCTCTCCTGGGGCCTCAGGCTCTCCTCTGCTTTTCTCTGTGTATCAGCTCCTATCTCCAGCTTCTCTCTGCCTTTCCACTTACTCATTGGCACACTTCCTCTGTATTGATTCGACATAACCAGCGTCATTGGACCATCTCCATGTCTCTTAGGTCAATGTCTTGAGAGAGAAAAAAAGAAAGAGAAAATATGACAGGCACAGCCCTGCCGATAGCCTAGCGTCCCTTGAGTTGGTTGAACACCGTGGCCCAGTCCCCTGTGGCCAGGAGTGAGGTATGAGCAAGACGCAAGGCGAACGGGTTGCTCCTTCTAGGGCCCGTGGGAGGACAGATTCCCCAAGAAGAGGATGGAGATGAGGGGGCTCTGACCAGTATCTCTGGCATGTCCACCCCAGTCCTACTTACACCTCTGTGTGTGTGTGTGTACATGCACAAACACACACAGGTACACACAGGCACACCACATGTAATTGATTAAGCTAATCCAAGAGTTACTGCCAAAGGCCATGTGTTCAAATTACAATATTCAACTACACACATATATGTGTCTTCCTCGATCTGGTTCATAAAGGAATGTCTTCTGATTATCTTTCTCTGAAACCTCCTCTGCTACAAATGCCACCTTCCCGGCTGTAACCCAAGGAAGTCTGAATTGACTTTTCCTCAGTGACAGCCACTTCCACCTACTCTGGGTGATGCCAGGACATGGTGTAGCGTGTCCCTCACAGACACACGTCGTCAAAGGCTGTGAGTCCAGTAGCTCATGACCAACCCTATTCTATAGTAGACTCTCCAAGGAAACTGTGGCTTTGGCCCCAGCTCTAACTGGACCTCAGGACAAGCTACCAACCCTGGGAACTGATTCATGAAAGCAGAGCTGTCCTCTAGTCTGGGTACATAGAAGCCTCAACTTGTTCTCTGTTTCCTTTCATGCTTGTTTGCATCATTCGGAATTTCCCAGGGACACCAGTGTGTCATCTAATCATATCAACCAGGCATCCTCAAGCAGGCAAAGCAATGATGCAAAGAGAGCCCTGGGTCCAGCTTGGTGGAACCACTCACTTCTGCCAAGGGCAGAGACAGGGCAGACATCTCAGGCAGAAAGGACCCTGCCAAAGTGAAGACCTCAGTAACACTTAAAGAGGAAAGGCTGCTTCTCCTTTCCAGACCCCCTTGCTAGGGAATGAATAGGGAAGACCTGAGTAAAAACCTATATTTGCCTGGTCCCCCTTCCCTCTCCCCTCTCAAGTTCATATGGCTGGAGAACTCACTGGCTTCCAGGAATAATTAGGTAAGTGTTTGCTGGAATATTCTCTCCTGGAAGCCTGTTGGAGAAACTTCCAAAACTGAGGGCAACTGAATGAAAGCTTTCTTCTTTTCAGTTTTACCTGAGTCTAGCTGCCCTGGCAAGTGCCAAGGAGTCCAGACCTGTGTGATGGGGCCCCTTGCCATGAAGCCCGGGAGGGGGCAGGGCCTCTGGGCCCTCAGGCAGCTGCCCCAGGTGTCTGTCTAGGTTTGTGGGTGGTTCCATGTGCCAGCTTTGCCATAGAGCCTCTCACTGGGAAAGGGGCCCTACTGGTCTTTGATCAGCCATTGCCTTTTGGGGGCCTCTCGCTGCAGAGACACTAGTCCTGGCTGACTCAGTCATCTGCCTTCACAACCCCCCTTCCCAGGCCTTTGCCGAGGGATCCACGAGGGGTTAGGGCTCTTCTTCTCTCCCCAGACAAAACCCCCAAGTGTTCATTCATCCTGTCCTTTTTTCCCACGGGCAAGCTGGCTGGTTCACTGGCAGGTGCTGATGCCCATTAGGGAGATCCCTGAGCTGAAAACACTGCAGAGCCTGTCCCCACCGAGAGCCAGCACCCAGATCCCAGAAACACTTTCCTTCCTGACAACAAAGCCTGCCCGCCCGGTTCAGTTACTGACAGTGGGACTTCTTGCTACAGTAGCAAGAGCAAACAGCAAACAAACAAAAGAAAGAACCAAACCAAACCAGATTTGTAGGTTCTTCCTGTATATCCCTTCCACACAGTTCCTTTTCTTTCCCATGACTACAGGGGTAGGAATAAGACAGATGAGGTGATGGAGGTGGGGCACCATTCTATTTGAGGACACGTGCGCTGTTTGTGTATGTGGGTGTTCTCTATAGTCCAACAATAGGGGACAAACAGGCTACCAGGGCCGTGATCTGGAACCCAGACTCTGAGCCCAGTTGCCTGGGTTTGAATCCTGGCTCCATCACTTCCTGGATTTGTAACATTGGGTTAGTTACTGAACTTCTCTGTGCCTTGGTTTCCCTGTGGAGTAAAACGGGGGATAATATTAGTACAGCTGTCCCACGGTGGTATTGTGGGTACTAAACAATTAATACATAGTAAGCATGTCCAGCAGTGTCTGGCAAAGAACACACTACATGAATGCTCGCTCTTGTCATAGAGATAGCTATGACATGAGATTTGTCTTTCCATCACTATAAACTTGGTTATCACAGCTTATACCATAATTGGGGAGCAAGTCTCATTTATAATTTATTTATAATGAATACCTGGCTACTTCCAGAAAAGAGTTAAAGCGTCTGAACAATGACAGTAACTGGAAAATCTGTCAGTGAAGTTCTTGTTTGTAGTAATTTTGTAAAGGATAGGAATTTTTAACCTGAGGGAAAAACTTCCTTCCTTCCTTCCTTCCTTCCTTCCTTCCTTCCTTTCCTTCCTTCCTTTCCTTCATTTATGATAGTGTTGTAGTGGAAAGCATCCTAACCTGTAAATGGGGAGACCTTTGTAAAAATCATGGGAATGATGTAGTACTCAGTGACTCTCTGTGGGATGCAATAATACCATGTCTGAGCAGCTGCAATGTGCCAGGACTGGATGCTTCACAGATGCTCCCTTTGATTCTCATAATCAGCTCTGTGATGGAGAAGATACTATTATTTCTACCTTGCAGATGAGGAAGCAGAGTCAGGGGGTTTAAGTGACCTGCCCAGTCACAAAGCAGGTAAGTGGAGAAGCAGTGTTCCACCCCGCTTCCAATCCTCACATACATCATTCACTTGTATCCTGAATAGTTTCTGTTATGGGTTGAGTTGTGTTCCTCCAAAAGATGTGCTGAAGTTCTAATCCCCAGTACCTCAGAAAGTGACTGTATTAATAATATTAGTCAAGGTTCCTTAGAGAAAGAAGACTATCTATCTATCTATCTAGAGATTTATTGTAAGGAATTGGCTCATGTGATTGTGGAAGCTTGGCAATTCCAAAATCTGCAAAATACGCTGGTAAGATGGGTACCCAGAGAGAAGTTTCAGTCTGAGTCCAAAGACAGTCTGTCTGCTACCAGAATCCCTTCTTGTTAGGAGGAGGTCAGCCTTTATTCTACGTAGGCCTTCAACTGACTGGATGAGGCCCTCATGTTATGAAGGGTAATGTGCTTTACTAGAAGCTTATGGATTTAAATGTTAATCTCATTTAAAAAATACCTTCACAGAAACATCTGACTAATGTTTGACCAAATATCTGAGTGCCATAGCCTAGTCAAACTGACACATAAATTAACTATCACAGTGACCTTATTTGCAGATGTAATTAGTTAAAATGCAGTCCTAGGATAGACTTCAATCCAATATGACTGGTGTTCTTATAAAAAGGAAAACTTGGACACAGAGACAGACAGGCACACAGAGAAAATGCCACGGGAAGATGAAAGCAGAGATTAGGGTGCCAACAAACCACCAGGAGCTAGGAAGAGGCATGGAACAGATTCTTCTTCAGAGCCTTCAAAAGGAACCAATTTGCTGACATCTTGATCTCAGACTTCTAGCCTCCAGGACTGGGAGACAAATTTCTGTTGTTTAAGCCACCCACCTTGTGATACTTCTTCATGGCAGCCCTAGCTTCCCATAATCCAAACAGTGCAGAAATAGAGAACAAAGATACCAACTCCTCAGCTTCAGAATCCATTATCCAACTATGGACAGAAGAAAAATCTGAAATAAGATATAAGCAGGCAGCACCCATTTCTCCTTGTTTCTCTCCATCCACATCCTCCCCCACTTCCAAGCCAACAGATAAAGCCCTCAACCCGAATAGAGAGAGGACAGTTGAAGAGGAAATAAGAGAGTTAGACGCAGTGTGGAAGTTGTGCATCCTTTCAGTCCTCCCTACACGAGCCAGCTCACAGATGTGGGTGTGTCTGTTGAAGATACACAAGGGATTCCTTCTAAGTTCGGAGATCTGAGAATGGAAAGGACCTGTGCTCTGTATGATGGATGACGTGCAGGGCAACTGTAAGCTTGCTCCATTGTTGTGTATCAACCATGGGGTAGAAATGGCAGCATGTCATACAGGGCCAGAGGCTATCCTGAGTTCCCTGTATTCCTAAAGGGGTGTGGGTGGCCATCAGAAAATACCCAAGACTCCTGAGTGAGACACAAGAGAGAGCAGGCCCATGGGGCCTTGAGACCAGAACGAGGGGACACTACATCAGAAGGGTGCAGCCCACGGTCAGGACTGCGGGAGATCCGGGAGGAATGTTTAGGCAGGATGGGGTGCATCTGAAGCAGCAGGCCATCAGAGCACCAAAAAGTAGGTGTCTAGCCACCACCCCCTTCCCAAGCCCTCAACACCATGTTGGCAAATGTGAAAGCAGCCAGACATTAGTGTCAGCTTCAGGGATAAGGAGAAAGAGGGAGAAGAAAATCTTGATTGTGAATCAACCAGACTGGGGGCTTCCCTGGTGGCGCAGTGGTTAAGAATCCGCCTGCCGATGCAGGGGGCACGGGTTTGAGCCCTGGTCCGGGAAGATCCCACATGCCTCAGAGCAACTAAACCCATGCGCCACAACTACTGAGCCTGTGCTCTAGAGCCCATGAGCCACAACTACTGAAGTCCAGCCACCTAGAGCCCGAGCTCCGCAACAAGAGAAGCCACCGCAATGAGAAGCCCGCGCACCGCAACCAAGAGTAGCCCCTGCTCGCCTCAACTAGATAAAGCCGCGTGCAGCAACAAGGACCCAATGCAGCCAAAAAATAAATAATAAATAAATTTATTTATATATATATATATAAAACAGACTGGCTAGGAAGGCACTGAATTTGACTGTGTGTATCTTAAAATAGCTAGATTAAATTTTCTGTATCAGTTTAAATGAGAATCAGATGGAAAATCTCCTTTCCTGGTCATTCCTTCATACACGTGCAGATTTGTGCATACACATACACATTTGGCATCTGTTGGCAGAATCTGCTGTTTCTCCCTGACCACCATCTTCTGAATCAGAGCTCCCCAAGGCTGGGGACCTTAGGTAAGTCACCCCTTATGTTGTGCCCTGGGGAGGTCTATGACGGCAGTGATGGTCATGTCCAGATGGCTACTGACCATCCATTCCCATGCCTCAGGCCCTTCCTCAGGACTGTTTATCCACGAATTTTTTTTTTTTTTAATCTATTAAGCAGCCACTTTGCCTGTGAATCCTCCACAGCCAGATGTCTGTGACATGATATCTATATTCTCACATTATCTGTTGAGAGACAAAGGCAGCAGCTTGAAAGGCTTAACTGGTAAGTTCTAAGTGGTGGTCCATAAAGTCATCAGAACAGAAGGCGTTATCTGCATGTGAACGTGCTTTCCAAGAAGTAACACACACATATTAGTAACATTCACATATTTCCTGCTGCTGCTGTGCTCCTCCTACTATTATTATCACATCTGTAGAATAGGAGAAAGATAGCAGGGCTGAGAATCCAGAGGCCTGGCATCCATTCCTGGACCTCTACTAACTGGCTTTGGGAACCAGGGCAAGTCATCTAAAGTTTTTTCTTATCTAGGAAATGCAAAGCTTGTATAACTCACACAGGACTCAACTAGAAGATCCTTATGGCCCTCTCAAGCTCTAAAATTCTATAGTTTTACACAGTTCTTACATTTTCTAGTTGTTTGAGGGAACCTCATGAATATAATCAAATGGATGTCCAGAAAACTTAATGATCTCTTAGGAGGTCAGAGGAGAAAGAGTTTTCTTGTTTTTAATACAGTAGAATCTTGAAATGCAGGTTAGAGAGGGCCCACAAAAGTAGAGAGGGTTGTTTAAAGCCCAAATGCTTGAATTGGAATTTATTTTTAATGTGAGTTTACCCACCACAGAAACGCATGCACACACACACACACACACAAAAGAATCTCATATTAAGAGGTAATATGTTTCTGAAAATATGCATATCAAGTTAAATTTTTGTTAATTGAAATATTTTGATTACACAGAGAGTATACTAAATTTTTTTTTCAAAAAGAAAGAAAACCCTAGTAAGTCCTCAAAGCTAAGCAAAACCAAACCAAACCACACCAAACCAACACAATTCTAACTTTTTGTCTTACAAGGACTCATATTATCATTTATTTGCTTACAATTAAGAGTTTTTTCCCTTGGAGGTCAGTTTTTAAATGAAGCATACCTGTAAATGATTATGATGCAATAATAACAATGATTTTCATGTGCTATTTGTGAATTTTGTTCACCGTTCTGAAGTTTTATTTCACATACAGTAAGTCTGGTTATCTGACGCGCCTCAGCAGGAGTCATGGTTTATGGGCACTTCTTTCAAATCTATTTATGCCTCTGGTTTTGAAAATGTAACACAACAAAAATTAATAATAATATCATCATCTACTCAGTGAATATGTGTCTCACCTGGCAATAGACCATTTGAGCTTTAGAAACAGGTATCAACTTGTACGTTTTCAAAACGAGGAAGTTACAACAGACCTTGAAGAACAGCTCATTTTGTAGTCTCACAGCAAAAGTCGAATGTTGGAATCGTAGGACATGAAGGATAAAATGAAAACCTTAAAAGGCACCGGAAAGAAAGACATATTTCTCAAAACAAAAACGAAAAACCACATCAGACTGACAACAAACTACTCGCGAGTAGGAACAGATGGCAAGAATATAGGGAGAAAATATCTTCAAGGAGTGGACAGAAAGGAGCTGTCAACGTAGACTTATACACTCAGCTAAGCTATTAATTACAAGTGCAGGTGAAGTAAAATATATTATTACAAAGTACTTATTGCCCACTGACTGTAACTGAAAGAACTACTAAAGGATATAAATAAGAAGGAAAATGCATCTAGAAAAAAAGAACTGAGATGCCAGAAGCAAAGATAGGCAAAGCAATCTGCAAAACATCTTGGTAAATATAAATATCGACAATGTTTATGGTTAAAAATCCAACCCTTTTTGATGTTTCAAACAAGGAGGAACTTAATTGTAAATAACGTGGAAAACACAGAAAATGGGAGGAGGAGTTTCAGATGGAAGTTAAAAACTAACCAAGGTCTCTGTTTTGGGAGGAGGAAAATAAAAATAATAATGATCTTAACATCTTTTTGAAAAATATGAAGTTATGTTTTCTGTTAAAAAATGTATATTACAGGGCTTCCCTGGTGGCGCAGTGGTTGAGAGTCCGCCTGCCGGTGCAGGGGGCGTGGGTTCGTGCCCCGGTCCGGGAGGATCCCGCGTGCCGCGGAGCGGCTGGGCCCGTGGGCCATGGCCGCTGGGCCTGCGCGTCCGGAGCCTGTGCTCCGCGGCGGGAGAGGCCACAGCAGTGAGAGGCCCGCGTGCCACAAAAAAAAAAAAAAAAAAAAAAAAAAATGTATATTACAAAAACAATAGAAATGGAATGTGTATCTTCCAAGTTGATAGAGAGAAGATAAAGGAAAATAAAGAGAAGAGTGTTAGAAAAAGAGAAAGAAGTAAAGGTTTGGTTAATAGTAAAAAAAGAAATGAGTAGAAATGAGACTAAATATCTCGTCAACCAAAATAAATGTAACTGTAATTATTTGTTAAAAAGAAAGGGACTTTTAGGTTGAATTTTAAAAATCAAGGTATAACCTATCAATCAAGAATCATACCTAAAAATTTACATAGAAAGTTTGAAATAGATAAAGACACACGAGGATAATTCTTATCAAAGCATATTTTGTTTTCCTCCTCCATAGCAGGACAGATTTGCATTGGGAGCTTATATCAGAGACTCTAAGCTAGTTTGTTAGCATCTCGAGAGCTTTTTCATTCAAGCACCTCCACGACCAGCACAGTGCCTTACACATAGTAGGTATCCAGTAAATGCTCACAGAAAGGGCAGATAGGAAATTTTGGAAAAGCATTTGAAATGATCTATCCCACCACTTAATTTTACATGTATTATGGGACATGTGTTAGTTTACATGTATTAGTTGACTTTCCCAAAGGTACACAGGTATTCCTACTACCTCTAGTAAATAAACATCCTATGCCCTACCGTTTACAATGGGCTTTTAACATTTTTTATTTAGGTATATTCATGTAAAAATGGACTGTGTACAACTTGACGAATTTTGACAACTGTATATGCCCCTGAAACCACCACAATCAGGATGCAGAACATTTCTATTACCCCAGGCCCTCTGAAGTTTACCCCTCCGTCCACCCCCATCCCTAGGTAACCACGGATCTGCCTTTTGACATTATAGATTGGCTTGCATTTTCTAGACTTTTATGTAAATGGAGTCAAACAATACGTGCTCTTTTGTGTCTGGCTTCTTTTGCTGAGCGTGACTTTGAGATTCATCCATGTTGTTGAATGTATCCGTAGTTCTTTTCTCCTTCTTCCTTCTTCTCCTCCTTCTTTTTTTTTGGCTGAGCAGTATTCCATTTTACGGATGCACCACAATGTCTTTATCCATTTGCCAATTGATGAACATTTGGGTGGTTTCTAGCTTGGGGTTGCTGTGAATTAAGCTCTAGGAACATTTATGTGGACAAGTCTTTATGTACACATGGGTTCTCATTTCTTTTGGGTAAATACTTAGAAGTAGAATGGCTGTACAGTAGGTTTACTTTTTTTTTTTTTTTTACCATTTTTATGGAGATATAATTCACATACCACACAACTCACCCATTTAAAGCGTACAATTCAATGGTTTTTAGTACATTTAGAGAGCTGTGCAGCCATCATCACACTGAATTCTAGAACATTTTCATCACCTGAAAAAAAGCCCTCTTAGCTATTATCCTTCCACCACGTCATTTCCCACACCCCCAACCACTAATCTACTTTCCATCACTAAAGATTCCCCTATTTTGGACTTTCATATGAACGGAACTGTATGACTTGTGGGTTTTTTGTGATGGCTTATTTCACTTACCATAATGTTTTCGTTGGTTCATATATCCTGTAGCAGATATCTTAATTCTTTTCTTTTTGACATTTTTTTTTTAGAGCAGTTTTAGGTTCAGAGCAAAATTGAGAGGAAGCTATAGAGATCTCCCATATACCACCCCGACACACACCACACATGCATAGCCTCCCCCATTACTGACATCCCCCACCAGATGGTACGTTTGTTATAGCTGATGAACCTACATTGATACATCATTATCACCAAAGTCCACAGTTTACCTTAGGGTTCACACTTGGTGTTTTTATGTCTGCATGGTATTTCATCATATGTGTACATCACATTTATCGATCAGTTCATCAGTTGAACATTTGGGTAGTAGGTTTATTTTTAAGAAACTGCTGAACTGTTCCCTGAAGTGGTCGTACCATGTTATATTCCCACCAGCAGTATATGAGAGCTCTGGTTGCTCCATATCCATGCCAACACTTGTTATTTTCAGCCATTCCTGCTGTTGAGAAGCAGTTCATAGCCAGAATCGCTAACTAGAGGGCTGTGGGTATAAATTAGGTCATCAGGCTCTCTGGTCTCTGGGCAGGTAAGGGTAATAAGGACATAGCTTCATGCTTAGGCAAAGGCAGGGACAGTAGAACTGTGTACTTGAGCCTCAAGAATGAGTCTCACTTTTGGTGCCCACAGGGAGTTAGTGACACTGATGACATAGTCTCTGTCTATTCAGCCCAGTGCTTTGTGTGGGACGGGATTACTATATACACAGCTGACAGGCACGGGACATTCAGTCGCCTGCCTCCATGCAAATGTGGGGAACGAGGCCAGGAAAAGCAAGTCATGGCCTGATTCTTTCATGCAGGGGGAAGTCCCAGTTCTTTCTTGAATGGCCTGTTCTGGGCTGGGGGAAAATCCCTCCCTCTTTTCTACCAGGTACAGTGAGGAACAGGCTAGAGGCACATTTTCTTGGCTTAATTGTTCTATCCTAAGCTTAACCACCCATTTGGAGATGAAGAAAAAACATTATTCCACTGTCCCCAATCTTGGAGCTGATCAGGACGGTTCTGGCTAAGCTGGTTAAAGAGAACTCTGAGACAGCTGCTGGAAAGCGGAGTTCCCACTGGATCCTACCTCATACCTGAAGGAATGTCTCCAAAGAAATCAGAGGCCCCCATTGGAAATAAAATCATAAAAGTATGTTTTAGTCTAACCAGGCTGCTGTAACAAAATGCCACAAACTGGGTGCCTTATAAAAAACAGAAATTTATTTCTCACAGTTCTGAAGGCTGGAAGTCTGAGATCAGGATGTCAGCAATGGTCAGGTGAGAACCCTTTTCCCATTGCATCTTCACATGGTGGACGGGGAGCTAGCTCTCTGGGGCCTCTGTGGTGTCTCATTTATAAGGGCACTAAGGGCTTTCCATGGGAGCTCCATCTTCATGACCTAATCAACTCCCAAAGGTGCCATCTCCTAATACCATCACATTGGGATGTCAACATATGAATTTTAGGGAGCTACAAACATCCAGACCATAGCAAAGTACTAGAAGAAAATATGAAATTTAAAAAATTATCTCAGAGAGAAGGTTTTGTGTGCTACTTAGCCATGGAATACAAGATGATAAATTTGACTATATAAGAATTAAAAATTTTTTACATGGCCAAAATTCCTATAAACAAAGTCAAAAATAAAATGATAAGCTGGGAAAATATTTGCAATGCCTATTACAGACAAAGTGTTAATTTCCTTAACATATCAAGACTTCCCACAAGCCAGCAAGAAATGTACCAAAAATGCAGTAGAAAAATGGTAGAAATGAACAGAAAAGCCACAGAAAAGGAAACAGTATTGATTCCTTAATATTGGGGAAAGATGTTCAACTCTACTCATGAGAAGGGAAATGCAAATAGAAAAGAGATACTGTTTTTTGCCTGGAGGTGGACACCACATCCAGACAAACTCTGTCACGAACAATCACACCTCCTCTCTATTCTTCTAAGGGCCCTTTCATCTTTCCTAAAAATCACTTTCTCTCCCCTAAGATCATGTACATCCCCCTTCCCCTTCCCCTATTAAGATGGTGTTTAAACCTGAATTCTAAGCCACCGTGGGATTCACTCACTTTCCCCTGGCTATCTCCCCTGTATCCATGAGGTATACATGTTAAAACTTCTCTTGTTAATCTGTCTTTTATTACAGGGGTCTCAGCTAAGGACTTAGAAGGGCAGAGGGAAATTATTTTTCCTCTCCTACAGGGCCTTGGCTTCAGAGGACCCCATCCGGGGATGTTCAGGACCAGTCAGGGAGTGAGTGTTCCTGAGGTTCCGGAAGGGAGGAAGGCTGTGGAACTTTATTTCCTTCTCTGAAAGAGCAGAGGGTCTCTCACTGGTTGGGTGTTCTGGGTGGGGGAGAGAGTGGCACAGGGCAAGGGAGTGGAAAGTAAATTTAGTAAGTTCGCAATATTTTGCTCAGTGTTACACGTGAAGCAACCAGGATGCAATGAATATGAGCTTCTCTGGCCTGGAAAGGCTTGCCAAGACTGGCTGGAGACAAATACGTGGGAGAACCATGGGAGTGGGGTGCTAAAGCCATGTGCGTGCTGGTCCAGTGGCCCACAGGGGAGCCACTGTAGAGAGCTGCAAGAAGCTTCATGCCATCAGCATGGCCGCTGCCGCTGGGAGCGTGAGCCGGGGCCCTGAGTGCTTTCTGCCCAAGGCGGGCCTGCAATGTACAGGTGCTTGAGTGGTGCGACCTGGGTGTCCCATCCTAGGGTTTGGATCCTAGAAGCCCATGGTTCCAGTACTGGATGAACAGGGACCATGGACAGAGCTTCCCCACAGACATAAAGATGGCTGGGTTTGTTGGCTCTCCCCTCACTGCCCATGGACCCGCTGAAGGAGCTGGACTCTGGAACATTCACAGCAATGCTTCTTCTCATCTTAAGTCTGTCGTGTTTCAAGTACATTATCGATAACGTAAGCGTTTGTAGGCTGCAAGCAGTCCATCCGTAGCTAAGCGTGTTCCAAGGTCCAACTTAACACAGCTTCAGAACATGATTCCTTTGCTAGCAAATTAGACACTTGCAGTAGCTGGATGCCAGGAAAGTCCCTTTAAATACTTTAAGGGCCTGAACCATTGCTGATGTGGGAGAAGACTCCCCGGGTCTTTCATGTGAAGCTGGAGGGGTGCCTGCCGCAAAGATTCTGGCCCTGCCCTCCAGCTACCTGATCCATCTCACCTGGCTGAGACCTAGGTGGAACCAGGATTCAGCATCTCAGAGGTCAGGAACAAGACAGCAAGGGGCATCCGGGTCCCTTTCAGGCTCTGTGTGATTCTGGCCCAGTTGGGTCCTTGGTGCCAGGACCACAGGCTTTCAGAAGGAGATTTGAGCTGACAAACGGACAACAGAACATCATAATGGCAGAAACAACCTCAGGGCTGGAAACAGACGCTGTAATCACAGGAGAAAAAACCCACAACAAATTCCAAAATCTGACCCTTAAGATCCCTGGATCAGGGAGGGGAAGGACGGGGAGATTCCCCTTATGGTAGAAACAGGGCAACATGAAGAACGTTGTGCAGTCAAGCTGAAAATTAAACAGACGTGAGTTTCTTTAATTCAAAGCCTTAATTATTCTGACGTCTTCCATAACTTAATCTAAGCCATCACTTCAGCTTTAATTATGCATAATGAAATGGATTACTTACAGTAACTAATACGATAGGAAAAACTGAGAGGTGAGAATTGGTAACTTAGCAACTGTTTATTCATCTTTTTCTTCAGCCCATGTTTATTGACTACCTACTATGTTGCAGCCTTTACTACAGTCCTATTAGGAAAAATATAGCATATACTATGGGCCAGTTTCTTTTCCTTCATTAGCTCATGGACTGCTTGTAATAATACTGCATCACAGGTATTATTCTCCCTGATTTATAGAAGTGGAACTGAGATTCTGAAAGGGTAAGTAATTTGCCTAAGGTCACACAGGAAAAACTTTTTTTTTTTTTTTTGCCATTTACCTATTTTAGAGAGAAACATACAGACTGACATTTTGAATCTTAACTCCTGGCTTTGTTTTTGATTTGGTCGCACCGCACAGCTTGTGGGATCTCAGTTCCCCAACCCAGGATTGAACCTGGGCTGTGGCGGTGAAAGCCTGGAATCCCAACCACTAGGCCACCAGGGAACTCCCTTAACTCCTGTTTTACACAGGAAAAGTCAACTTTCCCTAAGGGAAAAATGAGTGACCAAAATTGTCCTTTTGGGAAATTAACCTGACAGTTGCCTGTAGGATGCATCGGATGCTACAGAGACAGTCCAGGTCAGAGGCCAGGACCTAAGTCAGAGAGGTGGCAGCCAAACTAGAAAAAGAAGCTACATGGGGCACTGTGGAGGCTAGAAGGGGCTTGATGAAGATTTGGACATGATGGGCAAGTTACTCATCCTCTCCGAGCCTTAGTTTCCTTGTGCCCAGAAGGGGCTGTAACCGGTTTATTTAGCAGTTTCAATCCAGGGGCATATAAACAGAAATGGTTTTATTTTTCCTCCAGTCATCGTTTTTAATCTGCCTCTATTACATCTCCCTTTCTTGTTTCTTAATAGCTTGCTTCCTGGTCACTTGCAGTTAGTCATCGTCCTTGATAGTCACAGCTTCCATCTCAAACTCAGTTCTCATTTCCAGCCTCTCCCCTGCTGCACCCTTGGCGCCTGGGCGTGGGGTGTGGTCCGGCTCCCTTGCCCTGGGGGGGAAGGTGGAAAGGAGGGAGAGGAAAGGGGATGAGCGTGGCTCCCTAGCTGGCCGTCCTTGCTGTCTCCCTCCATTGGTTGTGGTAGCTCTCTGGGTTCATACAGACTAACTAGCCAGGGGTGACCTCTGTGTATCCAAATGCTGGTTCACTAGTGGGGCACACGTGCTCTTCAGAGCACCTGGGGGTCTCCCCGCGGCTCATGTCCCTGGTGGGGAGGAACAATGCCCCCATCCATCCCCTGCCACCAGCCTTGGGCTGCTGGGCACCCCTCTCCCAGCAGGCAGTTCTCGAGTGAAAGGAGCAGGAGAGAGGGTCCAAGTCCTGCTTCCTTCCACTCTGTCCACTGTCTTCCTCCTGCACCATGTTGAGGGCAGGGGCTGCTCCACCACCACCTTCCCTCTGCACGGCCACCGCTCCTTGTCTGGGTGGAGGCTGGACTCGAGCTGTGGTTCACTCACCGGGTCTTGTAGCCTGGCACAGGGCTGCATGAGGCATGAAAGCACTGCACAGGGCAACACCTGGCCCCAAGGGATAGGCCACATCACCCTGCAGTGGGCAGAAGCTTCCTCCAAAATCTTCCTCCACTGACATCTTTGAGGGCTGGAGGGGCGGTGGATGGAGTCAAAGGGCAGTGTCTACAGTTGCAGATCTGCCTTGAGGAGGGGTCTGGCCCTTGGTTCCTCTCTATATTTTATTTTTATTTTTATTTATTTTTATTTTTTGGCTCCTCTCTTTGGAATGAGTGCTTTAGTCTCCAACTCTGAGTCTGACTCATCAATTCAGGAGAGCAGAAAAATTCCTACTCGCCTACCCCTGTTTCCGAGAATGACAACGTGCCTGGTAACAGGGAGCCCATCATGGATGACTCTGTTTATGTCCAGCTTTTACCATCCACTCTTTCTTTGCTCTTTTGACTTTTATCCTGGGGCTCTCTGTACAGATGCATGGTGGGTGTGGACTTTTTTTTTTTTTTTTTTTGCAGTACGCGGGCCTCTCACTGTTGTGGCCTCTCCCGTTACGGAGCACAGGCTCCAGACGCGCAGGCTCAGCGGCCATGGCTCACGGGCCCAGCCGCTCCGCGGCACATGGGATCTTCCCGGACCGCGGCACGAACCCGTCTCCCCTGCATCGGCAGGCGGACTCTCAACCACTGCGCCACCAGGGAAGCCCGGGTGTGGACTTTTAAGATGGACTCCTAGCTGACCAGGGCTGGCTGGCTGGCCTCTTGGTACCATGCGGTCACAGAAGGGGGGAGTCAAAGAACAAACAGTCCTGTGGTGTTTGGAGTCTCCCTTAGTGACACTAAAGCCTCTGTTTGATTTCTCGCATGGTAACAAAACCAGGAGGGGAAGGTGAGTGGCACCTGGAATAGACTCTGTGTGTAAGGCGGGTTTCAGGTCCTGGATAACACGCTGGAAGGGTGCACAGAAGTGAACTAAAGATGCAGGAGGCCATCCTCTTCCTGCTTCTCCTGGGCGCCCTGTCAGGTAGGAACTCTGTTTTGCCACCTGTCTTGGCCCATTCAGTTTGCTTGATATCATTGTGTAATAAAGCCCCCAAAGAGGAAATTGCCTCTGGGAGGCTTTATTCAGGTGTGGGCTTCTCAGCATCAGGGAGCCCTGAGAGTCTGGGATGGTGTATCTGGAGAAGAGGGTACCCAAAAAGCCACCATCTAATCAATGTTCATACAGACTTCACTTCCCCTCTTGTGCTAACTGGCCTGTGTGGTCCTTTCAACACCTAAAACTGGGAAAAGAATTTTCCTAGTAGGGCTTTTTATGTACGTCAGCCAGTCTTTGTGGAGATTCTGGCCTTACTCTGGAGCCTTCTGGGGGCAAACTGAGGTTGCAAATCACCCTGTGGGAAAACCGAGGTACTGAGGGGCTAGTGTCTCAAGTCTTGAGCAAAGAAAATTTCAGATAGAAGCCAAAGATTCACCTCGTGCTTCTGGCACTCCCTCTTCCTAACTCAAGAGCTTCAAGAATCTTGGATGATTTTTCAGTGTTGTCAGCTTGGATTACTTAAATTGAGCCTTTTAAATTAAATCTTATTTTTGAATAGGTAGTATATGCATTATGTATGGAATTCAATCATGTTAAATTTGCAGATTAATTTAGGGATAATTTACATCTTTGATGAGTTATATAGTAAAAAATGCTTAGAGGAGTGTCTGGTACCTAGTAAATGCTTAGTAAATGTTAGTGATTATTATGTACGACACTGAGTCTTCCTATCCAAGAACAGGGCTCTAGAAACTTGTTCAAGTCTTCATTTGTTTTCTCAGGAGTATTTTGAGATTTTTTTCTTTCATATAGATCTTGCACATTCTGATTGTTTATTTCTAGTTCTTTTTCTTTTTAGCAGCTGTAAATGGAATTTTCTCTTCCCTCTTATCTTTCAGTTGATTGTTATATAATGTACGGAAGTTTTTTGATGAATTATCTTATTATTTGTAATGATGTTTCAGTTGATTCTCATGCATTTTCCAGGTTTGAAGATGATAAATATTTGTTCTTTTCCTCGTTTGTTTTTTTTTTTAATCTCTTATTTCTTTCTCTTATCCAACTACTGGGCCTGTATCTTCAGATTGCTGTTCAATAATGATGAGTGTATACTCTTGTCTTGTTCTCCATGAAGCATGATGTTAGCTTTTGGTATGAAATAGCTTTGGGTATGTTTTATATGTTAAGGAGATAGCTTTTATTCTTATTTAGGCTATTTGCTTGTAAGTCAAAATGGATTTTTAAATCAGATGTTTTTTCAAGATCTATAGAAAGGACCACTTGATTTTCCTCTTTGATCTGTTAATAACATAAATAAATCACGGTTTCCTAATAATATTGAAATGTCTTTAACCTTGGGCTTTTAGAGGGCAGGAGGAACTGTGAGTGTGAAGCTGGGCCTTGAGCTTCTCAGACTCTCACTTGAAGTAAACATTGGAGATTTTCCCAGAAATATAGGCTTTTAGGGTCATAATCATTTGAGTTAAGAGGTGACATTTATTGTCATTGGGGGAAGAGTGAGGTTAGGAAGAATCCAGCATCTTATACTGAAACATTATCACTTGGAACCTTCTCATCAGATGTGTGAAAGGAACAGATCACAAAAGTTTGCAAGAAATACTTGAGATTCTTTATAAAAACCACACTCCAATCCCTCCCTCTCCAAAAGACCATGCACTGTACTGCACTTTTGCTTCCATAGGTCAAATCCTACTTTTTGGAAGGTCTACTGTGACGCAGACTGTTTCTCTCTCACCTTCTTAGGTGAGTCTGAGAACCTGATCCTTACCCTTGATCTCAGAAACATCAGGGTCACAGAGGATTGGGGGAGGGGAACAGCCACACCAGTCCCTGCCTTTGGGGAATTGGAAACACGCATCACCAAAATAATCTCAAACAAAGTAACATTCTCCAGTATCCTTTTTCCTCTCATTTGGTCTAACTCCTATGCATCCTCCAAGGCCCAATCAGGCCCAACCTCCTCCATGGAGCCTTCCCAGATTGCCCTAGCTCTTGGTGCACACTCTCCCTGCTGCACCCTGGAGCTCCTTTTGTCTGCACATGGAATGCATTTTAAGGGTTTAGTACAGAGCCTAACACAGAGTAAGTGCTCAGTGAAAGGTAGCAGGAGTTATACTATAATTCATCCGTTATGTGTCTGCCCTGTCTCCTCAAGTGGAACGTCAGCCCTACAATAAGAGGTTTCACGTTTCTTCTTGCTCTGTGGTCCCTGAGTGCCAACACATATAGCGTAGCTAATAAATGTTGTTTTTGTTGATCATTATCCCTTTGGGGACCTGTTTTTTCCCCCACATTTACTGATATCCCCTAAATGCAGAAATTTAGATCATCTGCCTACTTAATATTGGAATTGAGATTGGCTTCTGTCTTTTTCACCTCCTATTAAGATGAGGGAAAGAAAACATTTTCTCTTTGGGATGCTAAAGTGTCCCATTCCAGTGACAACTTAGAAAGGAAGGCCCTAAAAGAACATAAACTACACAAGACTCCCAACTGTAGCAGGGGAAAGAGTTGAGATGAAACAATCTCTGGCTCCATCCGTACCAAAGGACCATGTGTCATTCGTGGGAGATAGAGGACTTAGCAAAGGCCCCTTGGTGTATTTAAATCCACTGCACACTGAAGTTGTCTCCACTTTGAGAAAGTCTCCAGGGAACTAGCTTTTGTCTGAGTCTCAGGGAAATGAAAAGTACCAGTGTGTTTAATGGAAGAAGGGCTCCTTGGTAGCTGGAAGACCCACAGGAACATGAAAAAGTTACCAGGCCCACTGACCTGAGTTTTGTCCACGGAGCACCAGGTGTGAGGCCATCTTGGTCTCTCTAGGACAATCCCCAAGTCTGCCATCTGGACCTAGACCCCTGCTAGGTGGTGTCAGGAATCAAAAGAGGCCCCAGGCTCAGTGTATTTTGCTGCTGAGGAAGCAGGTGCAACCCCTCCTGAATGCTCTTATTAATTTGAAAAGGCAGGAAGGTATAGTCCATTTCCAGAAAGTCTTTCTGTGGGTGATTAATCCTTTGTATGGGATCCAAAGAACATTATAAAAAGTTTCTACTTTTTCTCTCATGTCACTTTCCTATTCAGACAACCTCAGAGAAGCAAAAGGCCATCCCTCCTCTCAGTCCTCCCTCCCTCTTCCTTTTCCATGGCAACCCAGTTGTCTCCCCCTCACCTCCAGCTGAAACACTCACTTCCTGGAGTCTGCCTGCTTTTCCACCTCCAAGGAGCCGCAGGAGGTTTGCGAGAAGCCAGCCCCCCTCAGGCCAGCACCAGAGTGACGTGGCAAGACAAACAACCCCCTCTCTCGCTAATGATGACCTAGTGCCATTTACACTGTAGGTGTAAGTGCAGATTTCACAGAATCATTACAAGACTCACCATCCTTTCTTCTGTGTCCTACTAAGGGCTCTCTTCTATTAGCCTTTGCGGGGTAAAGAATCAGCCCCCCAAAGTGGGTGGGTGAGCATCCCATCCAGGAAGGCATACACTGTGGAAATGAAAGACATAGGATAGGAAGACATTGCATATAGTGAAACAACACTGTATAATGTTTTCTAGTATGTTGAGTGTATGCATTTTCTTATACAGTACCTGTGACAGTGAATTCCAGTAGGGCTGCAGTTAGTCTGAGTGGCTTTGGTAAAGTTCCTGCACAGAGCTGACTCCCGTTCGAGGCAGGAAGTCTGCTGATTAATAGCACTGCTTTGTAACCACGGCTTCCGGGAGTTTGGGGACAGTTTGCAGCGGCCTGGAAGCATTGTTATTGATGACGGTGAGACTGATGATTGGCACCTGGCCTCGGTGAGCTCCTCAGAGGGCTCTGCTCTTGGCGCTGGTTATGTAACAGGATGGTACCTACATAAGCATCAAAATAGAAACAGTTCCAGCAGAGACTCTAACTTGGGCTCACTGTTTCCAGGGTATCAGTGACTATGTTGGTGGTTCCTGATCTGAGCAAGTGCACTTTGCTCTGGCTCTTAGGGACAAGAGGACAGCAGGAGCTGGCACCGGGCCTCTCCCGTCCTCTTGCTACGAGGCAGTGTTCAGCTGGGATGCACATCCTTACTTTAATGTTGTTGCTATACTGTATCCTTTTTCTGTAATCAACTATAGATGTGGAACCATTCTCATTTGGGTCCTGTGTGTCTTCTTGAACAATTGAACAATTAGAAGTGTTTAATGGCTACTGTCAGTGTAGCAACACAGCCCTGAGAGATAGAGTTGACAGAGGGCCCAACAGAAGTTAAGGGATCAGCCTAAGGTCACATAGTCAAGTAGCAGCAAGGCACAAAGCAGCTCTGATTCCAAATACCTTTCTCTTTTCACAACACTCCTCTGACTTCTTTCACTACCATTTGGATTGGTTAATAGAGAGAATGAAGAGGTATTTATCACCTCAGGTGAGACCTGCCCTGTGTACCAAAAGCAGAGCTGTAAGTAAGAGCTGCTGCATCCCCGGAGGGAGAAGATGGCATTGCCCCACACTTCCTGGACCACGTCATCAACTTTGGTGTCCGAGATCCACATGGTCAGCTTCCTCCCCTGGAACTGAGGCTGCGGAGGCCTTCATTATCCCCACACGTGCTCCAGGGAGGGGGCCTCCTTGGTTCCTTTCTGGCAAGGCAGTGGTTTTGCTCATTTGGAAACAAGCGAGCCCATCATCCAGCCAGCTCTCAACCACAAGCTAGATGTTTCAGGGGGCTCAGTGACTGATACTAAACCTTTTTTTGTGCTTTTTCTTTTTCAAAGTGTACCCGTCAAGCAAGTATAATTTGCTTCTTAATTAAGATGCATGTGTAAGTCAAATTCCATTAAAGCCTCTTTCTTGCTCTCAAGCACTCAGACCACCAGAGAAAATTTGGAACATCAGTCTCAAAAGGAAAGTGCATGATGTCTTAGGGAGAGTGGGCCCCTGGCTCCCAACCTTCCCTCTGCCACCGATTAGGTGGGTGCCTTTGGACACATACCTTAAAAAAAAAAAAAAAGAAAAGAAAAAAAAGTTTAAAGTCTTTACTGGAGTATAACTGCTTTACAATGGTGTTAGTTTCTGCTGTATAACAAAGTGAATCAGCTATACGTACACATACATCCCCCTCTTGCATCTCCCTCTAACCCTCCCTATCCCACCCCTCTAGGTGGTCACAAAGCACCAAGCTGATCTCCCTGTGCTATGCGGCTGCTTCCCACTAGCTATCTATTTTACATTTGGTAGTGTATATATGTCCATGCCACTCTCTCACTTCGTCCCAGCTTATACTTCCCCCTCCCCATGTCAAGTCCATTCTCTACATCTGCATCTTTATTCCTGTCTTGCCCCTAGGTTCTTCAGAACCTTTTTTTTTCTTTTAGATTCCATATATATGTGTTAGCATACAGCATTTGTTTTTCTCTTTCTGACTTACTTCACTTTGTATGACAGACTCTAGGTCCATCCATCTCACTACAAATAACTCAATTTTGTTTCTTTTTATGGCTGAGTAATAGTCCATTATATATATGTGCCACATCTTCTTTATGCATTCATCTGTGAATGGACACTTAGGCTGCTTCTATGTCCTGGCTATTGTAAATAGAGCTGCAATGAACATCGTGGTACATGACTCTTCTTGAATTACGGTTTTCTCAGGGTATATGCCCAGTAGTGGGAATGCTGGGTCACATGGTAGTTCTATTTTTAGTTTTCTAAGGAACCTCCATACTGTTCTCCATAGTGGCTGTATCAATTTACATTCCCACCAACAGGGCAAGAGGGCTCCCTTTTCACCACACCCTCTCCAGCATTTATTGTTTGTAGATTTTTTGATGATGGCCATTCTGACAGGTGTGAGGTGATACCTCACTGTAGTTTTGATTTGCATTTCTCTAATGATTAGTGATGTTGAGCATTCTTTCATGTGTTTGTTGGCAATCTGTATATCTTCTTTGGAGAAATATCTATTTAGGTCTTCTGCCCATTTTTGGTTTGGGTTGTTTGTTTTTTGTTATTGAGCTGCATGAGCTGCTTATAAATTTTGGAGATTAATCCTTTGTCAGTTGCTTCGTTTACAAATATTTCATCCCATTCTGAGGGTTGTCTTTTCATCTTGTTTATGATTTCCTTTGCTGTACAAAAGCTTTTATGCTTCATTAGGTCCCATTTGTTTATTTTTGTTTTTATTTCCATTTCTCTAGGAGATGGGTCGAAAAGGATCTTGCTGTGATTTATGTCATAGAGTGTTCTGCCTATGTTTTCCTCTAAGAGTTTGATAGTGTCTGGCCTTACATTTAGGTCTTTAATCCATTTTGAGTTTATTTTTGTGTATGGTGTTATGGAGTGTTCTAATTTCATTCTTTTACATGTAGCTGTCCAGTTTTCCCAGCACCACTTATTGCAGAGGCTGTCTTTTCTCCAGTGTATATTCTTGCCTCCTTTATCAAAGATAAGGTGACCATATGTGCATGGGCTTATCTCTGGGCTTTCTAATCTGTTCCATGGATCTATATTTCTGTTTCTGTGCCAGTACCATACTGTCTTTATTACTGTAGCTTTGTAGTATAGTCTGAAGTCCGGGAGCCTGATTCTTACAGCTCTATTTTTCGATCTCAAGATTGCTTTGGCTATTCGGGGTCTTTTGTGTTTCCATACAAATTGTGAAATTTTTTGCTCTAGCTCTGTGAAAAATGCCATTGGTAGTTTGACAGGGATTGCATTGAATCTGTAGATTGCTTTGGGTAGTATAGTCATTTTCACAATGTTGATTCTTCCCATCCAAGAACATGGTATATCTCTCCATTTGTTTGTATCATCTTTAATTTCTTTCATCAGTGTCTTATAGTTTTCTGCATACAGGTCTTTTGTCTCCTTAGGTAGGTTTAACCCTAGGTATTTTATTCTTTTTGTTGCAGTGGTAAATGGGAGTGTTTCCTTAATTTCTCTTTCAGATTTTTTCATCATTAGTGTACAGGAATGCAAGAGATTTCTGTGCATTAATTTTGTATCCTGCAACTTTACCAAATTCATTGATCAGCTCTAGTAGTTTCCTGGTAGCATCTTTAGGATTCTCTATGTATAGTATCATGTCATCTGCAAACAGTGACACTTTCATTTCTTCTTTTCCAATTTGGATTCCTTTTAGTTCTTTTTCTTCTCTGATTGCTGTGGCTAAAACTTCCAAAACTATGTTGAATAATAGTGATGAGAGTGGGCAACCTTGTCTTGTTCCTGATTTTAGTGGAGATGCTTTCAGATTTTCACCATTGGGAATGATGTTGGCTGTGGGTTTGTCATATATGGCCTTTATTATGTTGAGGTAGGTTCCCTCTATGCCCACTGTCTGGAGAGTTTTTATCATAAATGGGTGTTGAATTTGGTCAGAAGCTTTTCTGCATTTATTGAGACAATCATATGGTTTTTCTCCTTCAATTTGTTAATATGGTGTATCGCATTGATTGATTTGCAGATATTGAAGAATCCTTGCATTCTTGGGATAAACCCCACTTGATCATGGTGTATGATCCTTTTAATGTGCTGTTGGATTCTGTTTGCTAGTATTTTGTTGAGGATGTTTGCATCTATGTTTATCAGTGATATTGGCCTGTAGTTTTCTTTTTTTGTGACATCTTTGTCTGGTTTTGGTATCAGGGTGATGGTGGCCTCGTAGAATAAGCTTGGGAGTGTTCCTCCCCCTGCTATAATTTGTAAGAGTTTGAGAAGGATAGGTGTTAGCTCTTCTCTAAATGTTTTATAGATTTCGTCTGTGAAGCCATCTGGTCGTGGGCTTTTGTTTGTTGGAAGATTTTTAATCACAGTTTCAATTTCAGTGCTTGTGATTGGTCTGTTTACATTTTCTGTTTCTTCCTGTTTCAGTCTTGGAAGGTTGTACCTTTCTAAGAATTTGTCCATTTCTTCCAGGTTGTCCATTTTATTGGCATAGAGTTGCTTGTAGTAATCTCTCATGACCCTTTGTATTTCTGCAGTGTCAGTTGTTACCTCTCCTTTTTAATTTCTAATTCTATTGATTTGAGTCTTCTCCCTCTTTTTCTTGATGAGTCTGGCTAATGGTTTATCATTTTGCTTATCTTCTGAAAGAACCAGCTTTGAGTTTTATTGATCTTTGTTATTGTTTCCTTCATTTCTTTTTCATTTATATCTGATCTGATCTTTATGATGTCTTTCCTTCTGCTAACTTTGGGGTTTTTATTGTTCTTCTTTCACTAATTGCTTTAGGTGTAAGGTTAGGTTGTTTATTTGAGATGTCTCTTTTTTCTTGAGGTAGGATTGCATTGCTATAAACTTTCCTCTTAGAACTGCTTTTGCTGCATTCCATAGGTTTTGGGTTGCTGTGTTTTCATTGTCATTTGTTTCTAGGTATATTTTGATTTCCTCTTTGATTTCTTCAGTGATCTCTTGGTTATTTAGTAGTGTATTATTTAGCCTCCATGTGTTTGTATTTTTTACAGATTTTTTCCTGTAACTGATATCTAGTCTCATAGCATTGTGGTTGGAAAAGATACTTGATATTATTTCAATTTTCTTAAATTTACCAAGGCTTGATTTGTGACCTAAGATATGATCTATCCTGGAGAATGTTCCATGAACACTGGAGAAGAAAGTGTATTCTGTTGTTTGTGGATGGAATGTCCTATAAATGTCAGTTAAGTCCATCCTGTTTAATGTATCATTTAAAGCTTGTGTTTCCTTATTTATTTTCATTTTGGATGATCTGTCCATTGGTGAAAGTGGGGTGTTAAAGTCCCCTACTATGATTGTGTTACTGTCGACTTCCCCTTTTATGGTTGTTAGCATTTGCCTTATGTATTGAGGTGCTCCTATGTTGGGTGCATGAATACTTACAATTGTTATATCTTCTTCTTGGATTGATCCCTTGATCATTATGTAATGTCTTTCTTTGTCTCTTGTAATTGTCTTTATTTTAAAGTCTATTTTGTCTGATATGAGAATTGCTACTCCAGCTTTCTTTTGATTTCCATTTGCATGGAATATCTTATTCCATCCCCTCACTTTCAGTCTGTAGGTGTCCCTAGGTCTGCAGTGGGTCTCTTGTAGACAGCATATATACGGGTCTTGTTTTTGTAACCATTCAGCCCGTCTATGTCTTTTGGTTGGAGCATTTAATCCATTTACATTTAAGGTAGTTATCGATATGTATGTTCCTATTCCCATTTTCTTAATTGTTTTGGGTTTGTTATTTTAGGTCTTTTCCTTCTCTTGTGTTTCCTGCCTAGAGAAGTTCCTTTAGCACTTGTTGTAAAGCTGTTTTGGTGGTGCTGAATTCTCTTAGCTTTTGTTTGTCTGTGAAGGTTTTATTTCTCCATCAAATCTGAATGAGATCCTTGCTGGGTAGAGTAATCTTGGTTGTAGTTTTTTGTACCCTTTTTTTTTTTTTTTTTCTTTTGTGGTACGCTGGCCTCTCACTGTTGTGGCCTCTCCCATTGTGGAGCACAGGCTCCAGATGCACAGGCTCAGCAGCCATGGTTCACGGGCCCAGCCGCTCCGTGGCATGTGGGATCTTCCTGGACCAGGGCAAGAACCCATGTCCCCTGCATCGGCAGGCAGACTCTCAACCACTGCGCCACCAGGGAAGCCCCTTGGTTGTAGTTTTTTCCCTTTCATCACTTTAAATATGTCCTGCCACTACCTTCTGGTTTGCAGAGTTTCTGCTGAAAGATCAGCTGTTATCTTTATGGGGAATGCCTTGTATGTTATTTGTTTCTTTTCCTTTGCTGCTTTTAATATTTTTTCTTTGTATTTAATTTTTGATAGTTTAATTAATATGTGTCTTGGCACGTTTCTCCTTGGATTTATTGTGTATGAGAGTCCCTCCACTTCCTGGACTTGAGTGGCTACCTCCTTTCCCAAATTAGGGAAATTTTCAAATATAATCTCTTCAAATATTTTCTCAGTCCCTTTTTTTTTTCCTCTTCTTTCTTCTGGGACCCCTATAATTCAAATGTTGGTGTGTTTAATGTTGTCCCAGAAGTCTTGAGACTGTCCTCAATTCTTTTCATTCTTTTTACTTTATTCTGCTCTGCGGTAGTTATTGTCACTATTTTATCTTCCAGGTCACTTATCCGTTTTTCTGCCTCAGTTATTCTGCTATTGATTCCTTCTAGAGAATTTTTAATTTCATTTATTGTGTTGTTCATCTTTGTTTGTTTGCTCTTTAGTTCTTCTAGGTCCTTGTTAAACGTTTCTTGTATTTTCTCCATTCTATTTCCAAGATTTGGGATCATCTTTACTATCATTATTCTGAATTCTTTTTCAGGTAGACTGCCTATTTCCTCTTCATTTGTTTGGTCTGGTGGGTTTTTACCTTGCTCCTTCATCTGCTGTGTATTTCTCTGTCTTCTCATTTTAGTTAACTTACTGTGTTTGGGGTCTCCTTTTCGCAGGCTGTAAGTTCATAGTTCCCATTGTTTTTGGTGAATGCCCCCAGTGGGTAAGGTTGGTTCAGTGGGTTGTGTAGGCTTCCTGGTGGAGGGGACTGGTGCCTGTGTTCTGGTGGATGGGGCTGGATCTTGTCTTTCTGGTGACATCCCTTACACTTATCTGTAGAATGAATGAACTGAATATTTGGTGAATTTTATATCTTATTAATTGCTCTATTTTTAGGGTGTGGACCCTAGCCACTAATTATTATTATTACTATTGCTTTAATACTGCTACTACTGCTTTTAACAGCAAGGAAGCTGGAGAAAGTGGGTGTTGGACTAAGAGTTGGGAGATCCAAGCTTGGCCACCTTTCTTATCAGTGTCCCTGGAGTGTCTGCCTCAAAGTTTTTAGGGTTCAGTTACATGACCCTGGCATACATAACTTTTTCCTGGGAAGAGAGGCCTCCAGATGAAGAGCAGAACAGCTCTGGCAAGAATGTCAGCAGAAAGGGCATATTCAAAGACACAGCCTGGTTTTATCCATACATGGAATAGGTAGTTCTCAACACAAAGTGCTTAAGGGCCACTGGATAGATCCACTTTTCCCTCTGAAATATTTCCCTCACTGCTATGTGAAATAGGACCACTCAGGGAAGAGCACAACAAGCTCTATAAGTGTAAGGAGGCAGCACGGAGCCATGCAAAGGAGTCCTGTCCTTGGAGTCAAAGACTTGGATTGGAAGGTTGGTTCTTCCATAGAATTAGCCTCTCAAACCTAGGGCTTATCCAAGTTATAATTAACGCAACAAGATCAATGGATACACTCCCCACGAAGCAAACTAGGAGCTTCGGCTGGAGATATCTGGGGAGCACGGCCTCTCCAGTTTGCCACAGGACCCGCAGCAAGGTTGGTGGCTGTGGTAATCTATCTGTTCAAGGTAGGCTGTGGGGAGCCCTGAGTAGGGCTTAGCAAGCCTCTCATAGCTGAGCCCATATCAAGCTAATACCCAGCACCATGCCTTATGCTGTTCCCCCAAATGGCCTCTTACAGATCACATCACTCAAAGCTAACATCTTGGTCATGTGTCCAATCTCTTACCAGCACCCAGCACCATCTTGTTACGCTGCTACCAGGTCATAGAATAACCACAGTGCATCCCACATGCAGGGTCACCTGATGAGCATGGAGCAACAGACTGTCCGTAGTGGGGGACATGCAGTCTGTTATATACAGACCCAGATGCATGAGCCAGAGCCCCCCATGGCCACTTACCGGGTGTGTAGTCTCAGGTGTGTGAAATCGTGGCAGCAATACCTACATCCAGGGACCACGGTTAAAATGGATGAAATCAGGCGCACCTAGCATGATGCCCAGTGAGTAGGTGCCCAGTGAAGGTGAGTGGTTACTAGTTTCAGTCTGTTCCTTTGGGTCGGGCACTACCTTACCCCAGGCTATTCTTGAGAAAAATGTAGTGAGTTACATCTTTGTTTAAACATGCTCAGAGGCCTCCTTCCTCGTTGGCTAGAGGGGCACGAATCACTGGAGTGAGTGGGAGGGGGCAAGATCAGGTCGGGGGTGGGGCCCTTGGAGACAAACTGCCAACCTTTCATTTTGCTCATGACCATCTTGCCCTGCTGAGCTGGGAGGGAACACACTTGTGAACAGCTTGGGGGAGTGGGGTGGAGATTCCAGTGGTGGGAAAGGAGGGCTTGAGGGAATTATACCCACAAAACCCAACCCACCACAGCAGTTGATTATTTTTCCCATTTTGAAAAACTATTTTGGGGAACTTTTTGCCTCTAAATACTCCAGGCATACTATTTTGCTGCTGGTTTTTTAATCACAAGGATGCTCTAATATTAAAGTCAATTTTAATAGATTAAAAAAATCCATTTGTATTCACATCACCCTAAACCTCAGCTGTTTTGACATTTCTGAGTCCTTGCACAGTCCTTGCCCATAAAATCGGGTAATGCCGCCAGCAAAAAATAACTTATGCATAATGCATTTTAGTCTCTAAACGAAATCAGATGATTTTAGATTTAGGAAAGCTTGTATCGGTGAATGTGTTTATATTTCACTTTCTCCTGCATTTCTACCTACCTCTCTGCATCCCCTCCCCCAAATTTGAAATAAAAACATTCTCTTATACAAGCCAACATTTTCCCATGGCTTGTGTGTTTCTAGAAATTTTGCACCTTTCAGATCTTTCTACTGTTCCCCCCTACCTCCTCCCATTCCAGGAATTTTTGTCCCCAGTGGCTAACGGTGGGCAAGGTTGGAAGCTGGCTGAGAAGCAAGACCTCAGTGTAAATTTTGGCTTCATTACTTATTATTCACCATGTGTCCTTCAGCTTGGTTTCCTCATCTGTAAAATGATGACACTAATATTTATCTGAGAGGATTATTCTGAGGAGTAAATGAGAGAAAGTATTTTACATGATGCATTTATTTGGACCGTTGGTTAAGTGGTAATTGTATTAATTTCCTAGGGATGCCGTAACAAATTACCATAAACTGAACAGCTTAAAGCAGCAGAAATTTATTCTCTCACAGTTAAGGAGCCCAGAAGTCTGAAATCAAGGTGTCAACAGGATTGGTTCCTTCCAGAGACTCTGAGGGAGAAGCTGCTCCAGGCCTACCTCCTGGTTTCTGGGGGTTGCTTGCCATGCCTTGGCTTGTAGCTACATCACTTCAGTTTGTGCCTCTTTCCTAACATGGGCTTCTTCCTTCTGTGTGTGTCTCTGTGTCCTATCCTGTTCTCATAAGGACACCACTCACTACATTTGGGGCCCACTCTAACCCAGCACGACCTCCTCTTAACTAATTACATTTACAAAGACTCTATTTGCAGATAAGCTACATTCTGAGGTTCTGGGTGGCCATGAATTGCGGGGGGGGGCACTATTCAACCCCTACAGGAACCATCATTATGGAAGCATAAAGAATATGACCCACTGCTCTCCTCTGTGCTGGCAAAATCCTGCAGAGTGTCAAGGAGACCTTAGAGTGTCCTAAGGCTTTCCTGGAAGAAACACATTTTCTCTGACATCATAACATTCCCTGTTTGTAATGCAGCCCAAGGTAATTCACGGGCCTGCCCTGAGTCTCTCACTACCTTCTCTGTGAAATGGGAGTCACTCTATCGAGCATGATGTACTGATCGACCCTCTCCATGATGCCCACAGCATCCAGTAATAATAAATCATTGTCCGTGAGATTCCTTAGGGATGTGGGGAGAGCTGGCATGATTTTGGAGTTCTCATGCACACTCCATTCTCAATGGCCTCTGAATCAAACACTGACATGGAGAAGGAAAATAAATTCTTAGAGACTCCCTGGCCCTTGTAAGACAGAGGATGCCATGGCCAGACTGGGTCCTCCAAGGGGTGTCTGTCTTCTAAGGCATCACATTTCCCTCTCCCTGGCTCTTCACAAAGGCTGGGAGAAACCAGAAAGGAAGCAGAGAGACAAAAGAAAGACAGCAGCGTTATTTCCAGAATGACAGAAGCAGATTTCATGGTTGTTTGCTGGTGGTTGTTTTCTTGGCTTTGAGATGATCTCGCATTCCTGTTTCCAGCTCTTGGCAAGAGTCTTCATTCTTGGGGAGTGACCGGGTTCCAGTGTTGCCCTGAGCTACGAGTTGAAGCCACAGATCAAGCTGCTAAGTCCTTGTTTCCAGCACAAGGCTTTGTGCTCATGTCATTTTGCATCCTTTTTAAATCCGCAGTGGGACATGCACTACACCTAATCCACTTACCTGCTACAAGCAACGTGGCAGAGAATTCTCCACCTGAGACTTCAGTGCACAAGTTTTCTGTGACATTATCAGCATCACTGTCACCTGTGATCCCAGGGTTTCCCCTAATCAACTCAAGTCCCCTCACTGAGGCCTTCAGGGTGAACTGGCTGTCAGACACTGACTTTGAGGTAAGCACCACCTTACTCCCAAAGCTGCTCACAAAGAGGGGTCCTGAAGATGGGGTGGATGGGATTCTGGATCAGTGATCATTTCCTCCTCTTTCCCTGGTTTAATCTCCCCTCTTGTAAGATCCGGGCATTCTGTTTGGGGTATTCTACAGCCCTCTGTGCTAGATGCCCCTATAGCTTTGGACTTTTTCTCCATTTAATTCAGTCCAAATGAACAGTATGTTCAATTTGCTACAAACAAAAGGTTTGTTTCTTATTGCCAACCACCCTCACACGATAACAGGTGTTAGAGGTGCTGACAGTAACTGAATTCTTTGGGTGGCACAGTTTGTGTGATGATCTCCTTAAAAACGAGGCCCTGATGAACTTGTACCTGGTGATTCTTCTTGTCTATGATTCTGTAATTTTTCAGAAGGAAATTTATGAGGAGACATTTCATATGGAAGAATGCACCCTTAACAAAAATATAAGTCTGGATGCCCAGCCATACTATGGGAATGTTTCCTCTTGGACAATCCAATCATTCACATTCAAGAGCCATGCCACTGCTGCTGTTTTCTCGTTTGTCATTTGGGTCTTTTCCAAAGTTTTCACTTCTCCTTAGGCAGGACAAACCTGCTGATTGCATGTCTACTGGTAACCTCAAAGGCCTTCTAAGGATGTCTTTAGGGTCTAGGTGTCTGGACCCGCTTGAACTGCATTATCCCTCAGGCCTACCTCATTCCTCAATGGGCGTAGGGACCTCCCACAGTCATCATCAGCTTTGCCCCTGCTCCCACCTGCCACTGCTCTGGGTTTCTGGTGGGACCCAGTGGGCCTGCTTGGTCTAGGCTCGGTTGCCTCTCTGAGATACATAAGGTGTTCTTAAACCCAGCTGATGATTAGAGCCACTAGGGGAGCTTTCAGAAAGTGTGCATATCTGGGCCCCAGAGCAGACCTGTGGAGCCCAGGACTTGAAGGCAAGAGCCCAGCATCTGGTATTCTCTGCACCCCAGGGGTGGGCCCTCTGGTATGCAAGGAGCACACATTCAGGAAGACTTCAACTCACCATCCAGGGTACATTCCCAGGGCCCACATACTGTTTCTGTGACTTCCCTGCCTATCTACCTGCTCCCTTGACTTCCGGTTCATCTTTAACAGCTGTTGCTTATCTGTGCCTCTAAGCCTTGCCAGTTGCTTACACTTACAGAGCACGTAGTATACACCGGACACTGTGGAAAGTGCTTGACATGTGTTTACTCTTGTAATATTCACAACAAGCCAACGATGTTATTTGTATGATTATCTCCTTTGTACAGGTGGGGGAAATGATGCAAAATTTAACAGAGAGGTGAGATAACGTGCCCTGGGTTGTACAGCTACTGCTGTGCTGAAACTGGAAGGCAGGTAGTCTGGTTTTAGAGCTCTCATTATTTTTTTAAACAGCTCTATTGAGACATAATACACATAGCATATAATTCACCCGTCTAAAGTACGCAAGTCAGTGGTTTTTACTCTATTCACATACCATCACCACGATCTAATTGTGGAATGTTTTCATCACCCCAAAACAAAACCCCAAGTCCATTAGCAGCCGCTCCCCTGTCTCCTATCCTCCCAGGCCCTGGGAACCACTAAACTACTTTCTGTCTTAATGGATTTACCTATTCTGAACCCCTTCATATGAATGGAATCATATTGTATTTGGTTTTTAATGACTGGCTTCTTTTCACTTAAGCATAAAATTTCAAAGGTCACACGTGTTGTAGCACGGATCAGTACTTCAGTCCTTTTAATGGCTGAATAATATTCCACTGAATGGATATACTACATTTTGTCTATTTGTTCATCAGTTGACAGATATTTGGGTTATTTCCACTTGAGAGCCCTCATTCTCAGCCTCTCATAGTCTATAGCCTTTAATGATGAGGATGACCAAGCTATTTCAGATTTTCAGATGTTCTAAAGCACATTCAGTGGCTTCCCTTGTGGTCCAGTGGTTAAGAAGCCACCTTCCAATGCAGGGGACTTGGGTTTGATCCCTGGTCGGGGAACTAATATCCCACATGTCACAGGGCAACTAAGCCCACACATCACAACTACTGAGCCTGTGCGCTCTAGAGCCTGTGCCACAACTAGAGAGCCCACGTGCTGCAGCTACTGAGCCTGCATGCTCTGGAGCCCGCACACCACAACTAGAGAGAAGACCATGCGCTGCAATGAAGAGCCCGTGTGCTACAGTGAAAGATCTCGCATGCCACAACTAAGACCTGACACAGCCAAATACATACATACATACATAAACATTAATTTAAAAAATGAGGGCTGTTTAAAAAAAAAAAAGCACGTCCACATCCTGGTCTCTTAATTGTTACTACTAACACTGATATTATCACTATTAAAATTGCAAATCCCTATTCTAGAAATAACATCACAAAGAGACAGCAAGGTTAACTGCTGATTTGTCTGAGATCACAGAGCCAGAAAGGATGAAATAAGAACTTGACTCAGGTCTTCCCGTTCCCAGTGTCAGGCTCTGTCCCCTACACTGCCCTGCACATCTACTCCTGCTTGCATGAGCCCCCAAATCCTCCGCTATCATACCTGCCCTTCCCACATTCCATGTGTGATTCAAGCAGGGCTGTCAGTCAAGGAGGAGTTCCATCCTGTTCCTGACCTCTAGAAATGGAGGATTTCTGAGCCTCTCCACTGATCTAGGTCACGTGTTCAGTGTACAGTCCCAGTCCTGGTGCCCTCCTGGCACCACAGCCAACAGCTGCCCAGGACCCCGTGTCGGTACTAGGATGGGCCACAGGTTCACACGTCCTGAAGCTGTTCTCAAGAATTTGTTGCTGCTCTCCAGAAACTACCCAGTATTATCAACCGTCCCCTGCAAGAAGTCGCTATTCTCCAACCCAAACTGCTCACAAGGGCTGTTCCCACAGAACACAGCAATGCCATCTCTGTGGCAGAACCTGGCTCCTCCTTGACCCTCTCTGCAGGGTGACCTAGCCATAAGGTTCTGGGGTCTCTGGCCCAGAGGTCTGGTCACTGTTGGCCTTGGGACTCAGTCATGCAGGGCTTTCTGAGGGTGACGTCCAATCATGCCAGAGGCAGGCTGCCCTACTTTTAGACAGAGCTGCTGAGACTTCAGGGGTGGGGGGTTAGGTGGATTAATAACGCTGATGGTGATGATGATGACGACAAGTCACATCTATGGCGCATTTACCATATGCCAGGAATTCCCCTAAACATTTTGTGAACGCGTTCATTTAATCCTCATAACAATGCTATGAAGTGGTACGCTATTATTACTTACATGTTAAAGGTGGGGAAACTGAGGCATAGAGAGGTTGAGCAACTCGCTCAAGTTCACACAGCTAACTGGTGGCAGACTTGAGATTTGAGGTCAGGCAGGCTGGCCCCAAGAACACTTGCTCATCGCCCCCAAGCCGCTCTGCCTCACTGTTGCCTCCCAAGAGGGATATCCAAGCCTCATCCAGCAGCGCATGTGGCTCACCTCTGGAGCAGCACCAAGAAGGAGAGCTCCGAGGAGTCAGGGAGGCGGGACTAACGGACATCCACGAGAGCTGTAAGGGCAGGCGCTCTCTGAGGCTGCGTGGCGGCCGCGCTTGCCCCCCTGCCATTGGCCCATCTCTGAGCTTAACACCACTCTGTCCTCATCTGCTGTCGTGAGCTCTGTGGACCTTGTAAATTTGGTCAGCCTTGTCCAGAACAACCTCAAACTTAACACACCTAAAACTAAACTTATCGTCTTTTAGCAAAACTCTGCAGCCAGATTGCCCACCATCAGAGAGACTCCACCACTCCCAGCTGTGATCTTTGGAGTTCCTTCTCCTCCCTGCTCTGGTCTCCTGATGTGTGAAAGGGGGAAGTTTTTCCAACCTATGGTTATTGCGATGATTAAATAAAATACTCCACAAAATGTCTTGGCCAGAGCCTTGCACATGAACATTTAATTAATGCTGGTAAAGACAACAGCAAAAGCAACTTTTCCATGTGTTGGCAGCAACCTAATTCCTTTGGTTCCAAGATATAACATTTTAGACCTTTTTTTTTTGATGGTACGCAGGCCTCTCACTGTTGTGGCTTCTCCCCTTGCGGAGCACAGGCTCCCAATGCGCAGGCTCAGCGGCCATGGCTCACGGGCCCAGCCGCTCTGTGGCATGTGGGATCTTCCTGGACCGGGGCACTAATCCATGTCCCCTGCATCGGCAGGCGGCCTCTCAACCACTGTGCCACCAGGGAAGCCCTAGACCTTTTTTTGACTGTTCTATTTTCTTCCTCTAGGGTGTTAGAGCCAGGCCCCAAGGAGAAAGGCTGTCAATAGGTAACATTGGGGTGAAGGATCTGCAAGCATGGAGTTCAGGAGAGGACTCCAGGCTTAGGTAGCTGGAAGCTAGGGTGTAAATCAGGAAGCACAGAGGACCGTTGTGACGGGGGCAGCTCTGGTGGATACACATTCACTGAACAGTTTTTGACATCTAATGATAATAAAACTCAGCATTTGCTGGGTGCTCGCTCAGCACCAGACAGGGATCAAAGTATTCCATGGATTAGCTCATGGAGTCCTCCCAGCAACTGCAGAAAGCAGATGCCATTAGTATCCCCACTTTACAGATGGTAAAATTGAGGCACGGAAAGGTTAAGTAATGGGAAGGCTGAGCTTTGAAGCCAGTCAGTCTGGCTCCAGAGTCTACACTCTTGACTCCTATGTTATGCTGCCTCTCACCTCCCATGTGCCAAGCAGAGAGACAGGTCATCTCCACTTGTGTGGAGCCCAGGCTGACCCTGTTCATTGGTGGTGACAAGATTACTGTGTTTTCCCCTCTCAACCCTCCTCCATACGTGCCCCCTCCACTGCATGTGCTCATTCACATCTGTGGCCATCCTCTCCTCTCATAATCAATCCAGATCGTACAAAGTCAAACACAATGCCCACCACCTCCTCCATGAAGTCCTCCTTGACTAAACACATCTCACAACGAACTTTTTTCCCCATGATTTTCCATAGTACCGTGGTCTAGCTCTTTGTTATAATACCTTGTATTATACTTCAGTTGTTTAACTAGGGCGAGAATTATTTACCTAATGATAGTCGTGTGGAAACAAAATCAGGGAAAGGTCAGGTAACTTTCCCAAGGTCACAAAGAAGTCCAGTGGTGGAAACTGGATAGGAGCGAAGTGCTTTTCTCAGTAGAGGATACTGAATGCCTCCCTGCCTGGCCCCAGTTGTATTAATAACCAAAAGGTTCTTCTATGAGCATAAATTAAGATATTTATGAAATTTAGTCCTTGATATCTCAAAGGGCTCTGGGCCTTCTGGGAGCTCCACAGGCTAAGCTGGTGGCAGGGATGTGCATATAGATGTGCAAGGTCACAGACTGGCCTCCAGTTAACCTCAGCAGGGCCCTTCTACCATGGACCACAGGGGTTCCTGCTGGCAACAGTCTAGATTCTGGTGATATGTCTCTGGCCCTGGTGCTTGGTGCCCCTTCCACATCTCCACTCCAAAACACTTGTCTTGCACAGGACACATTTCTGACAGTGGAAGAATGTGTGGAAATGTACCAAAAACCCAAAGAGCCTGTTGGTGTAAGTAAATATCATTTCTTATTTCTGCAGATGTATCCTTCTCTTGTTTATTCTTAGATGTGGCCTTGGGAAACTTACAGGGGAATGATGAGTCAAGACGTAACTTAACAGCAATCCCAGGGAAGTGCAGCATCTTAAAGACAAGAAAATCAAACTGTATTCAGGGTAGCTAAGGGACTTGCCTAGGAGCCTACCCCAAGTAGTGACAGGTTTTAAATTTTTCGGGCTTTCCATCTCCAGTAGATGGAACTAGGATGTCTCCTGAGTATTTGTCTTTCCTAGGAAGAGCAGTAGCCCACAGAGGAGTCCATTTAGTGAAGTGTCACGGGGTTTATGTCGGAAAGACACAGGCAAAACAACCAGTTCCCCTGACAGTGAGTGAAAGATGGTTTCCAGGGTGCTGGTTGCCTCCTTCCTAGTAATATCCCTCTGCAAAACGTGTGCATACAAAACAGATCTTCTTTCACATGGTTACTAAGAATTGTGCATTTGCTTTTAGGTTGTCACCACCGGGAAGGAACAACTAGATTTTGAAACAGGACCACACATATTTGATTTGCAGATTTGTGTGAAGGATGACATGGGTGTCACTGACCTGCAGGTCCTGACGGTCCAGGTAACAGATGTGAATGAGCCGCCTGAGTTTCAAGGCAACTTGGCAACAGGTAAGACACACTGGGGTGTGCGATGCAGCCCAGACGGTGGCATCAGGCAGGACGCTGGGTGACAGAGTGAAATAGAAAAGTAAATAAACAAGCAGCTGTTTCCCTGGAAAAGGCAACTGCTTAATGAGTGGGGAATAAGTGAAACGTCCGCCAGCCCAGGACTCCCAATAGCAACACCCAATAATTTACAAAGCCCTTTCCATCCATGGCTTGGGCCTCTCCTGGGGAGGAACCTGGGGCTCAAGGACCTCAAGTGGATCATGCTGGAGGAAACTGGGCTGAGCCCGTTTACAGGCTTAGCACTGGATACCGGCCATTGACTGACTGGTTCATTCTCCGCATGGATGCTGACCCCTCGAGGGGACTGTGTATTTGGGGTCTGCTACAGGGTAGGGACAATACAGGGGACCGGAGCATAGGGTAACATCCTGCGTGATCTCTCCCTGGCTCATGGCTTTGAAGGCCATCCATACACTGACAACTCCCAAGTCCACTGTTATTTTTGTTTGTTTCCTATTTTTTGGACTCAATCATCTTTATTAACCTATCAATGTCACATTTTATATCAGTACACACTACCTTGTTATTTTTTCAAAGAAATCTACTTTAGTACATCATATTAATAGTAAAAACTCAAATAAGATGGCTAAACATCAACCTAGCGTATTAATGTCCTCTGGACAAGGCAAGCTAGAAACGCGTTCACTTTACACACATGTAAGGGTAGTGTTCCAAATTAACTAAGAAGCTGCTACACCAGCTTCACCCTTGAACTCCTGACTCAGATAAAAACTGTCCTACCCAACATCTCCATTTGGATGTCTAATGGACATCCATGATATTGTGATTTATAATAAGAAACATATCTTTTGTCTTTGTCCCCTCCTGGCACAGATCCTAAAATCGTTGGAATGTCCTAAGTGATGAGTGATAAAGGTGTTTTTTCTTACATTAATGAGGTGACTTTTGGACCCCACCTAAGGATGGGTGTTGCCCACTAGAGAAACCAACCATACGATTAGAAGGTTGGACAGTAGAGGGGGGGGAGGGGCTGGAGATTGAGTTAAATTGGGTTCAGTCACTAATGGCCAATGATTTAATCAGTCGTGCCTACGCAATGAAGCTTCCATAAAAGCCCAAAAGCACAGGGCTCAGAGAGCTTCCGGGTTAGTGAACACGTGGAACCTGGGGAGAGTGGGTGCCTGGGGAGGACGTGGGAACTCTCTGCCCCTTTCCCATACTGTGCCCTACGCATCTCTTCCATCTGGCTGATCCTGACTTATACCCTTTTATAATAACCCAATAATCTAGTAAGTAAAATGTTTCCCTGTGTTCACTAGACAGCAAACCCCTCTAGCAAATTATTGGAACCCGAGGAGGGGGTTGTGGGAACCTCCCATCTAGAGTCGGTTGGTCAGAAGCACAGGTGACCACCTGGACGTGTGATTGGCATCTGAAGGGGCAGGGGCTGTCTTGTATGATGGAGCCCTGCAGCTGTGGAATCTGACGCTATCTCTGGGTAGACAGTGTCAGAATCGAGTTGAGTTGTGGGACACGCAGCTGGTGTTGGAGAATTGCTTGGTCGTGTGGGAACCCCCCTAGACACACACTGGAACTGGTGTTAGAATCTGACACCTCAGACTTAATGTGCCCCCAAACCACTCTTGACTCCCGTCTCCCTCCCCACCATCCCAGCCCAAATCTGCCTCTCTCATCTTTCCCATTTTAGTTACTGGCAACTCCATCTTTCCAGTTTCATGGGCCAAAACCTCGCAGTTACCCTTGATTCCCCTCTGTCTTTCACACCCAACATCAAACCCATTAGGAAATCCTGCCAGCTTCTAAGTTTATGCAGAATCCAACCTCTGCCCAGCAACCCCAGCATGGCTCGCCGGGATCACGGCAGTGGCCACCTAATCGGTCTCCTGCTCTGCCCTTGCCCCCTCTAGTTGATTCTTCTTACGACAGCCAGAGGGATATTCTTAAACATCGGTTAAATCAAGGCACTCCTCTGCTTAAAACCCTGCAAGAACCTCCCATCTCCCTCACAAGGAGAACCAGAGTCTCCCTAAGGTCCTATCAGATCCGATGAGCCCCTTCCAAACCCCATCTCCTCTCCAACACATCTCCCCTTCACTCCTCTGCTGCCGCAGTCCCGGCCTTCTCACCCGTCTGTGAATATCCCAGGCACGCCCTACCCCGGTATCTTTGCATCCACCGTTTCCTCTGCCCCTTCCCCTGCATCTCTGTCTCCTCCTTTAAGAATCTTGACTCCAATGTCAGTGAACCTTCCAGAAGCACTCTATTTAACATGGTAACCCAACTCACCACATGCCTTATCCCTGATTCGTCTCCGTAACATTGCTCAGTAACATTCATGTATTTCATTCATTTATTTTATTTTCTATATCTCCCCACTAAAATGCAGGCTTCATGACAGCAGGGTTTTGTGTTTTGTGAATGGCTGTACTCCCAACATGTAGATCCGCGTTTGGTACATAGT
The DNA here is from genome assembly GCF_003676395.1 of Aethalodelphis obliquidens. NCBI lineage: Eukaryota > Metazoa > Chordata > Mammalia > Artiodactyla > Delphinidae > Aethalodelphis > Aethalodelphis obliquidens. Next base: position 8,062,230 of record NW_020837971.1, read on the forward strand.
GAGAACTCAGTCAATATTTTTTTGAATGAAAGCCTGAGCAGTGATCAAAGCAAATGTACGCTGGAGCTTGGATGTAAGATGGCCTGGGTTTGAATTGTGATTCTATTACTTAGAAGCTGAGACAACCTCACAAATTCTCTGAGCCTGTGTCCTTGTTTGTAAAGTGGAGATAACTACAATACCTACTTTACAGGGCTGTTGTGAAGACGAAAGGAGGAAACATAAGTCCTCAGCATAGTGTCTCCAAAAGAGTGAGTTAATGTTAACGTTCTCAGTCATCTCTCAGAAAGCTTCTCAGAAAGAGATGCCAGGACAGAGCATGGCGGTCCCTCGGGCAAGGCTGGTGGTGCTAGTGACCCTGTCTGCTCCCTCTTCACCCTGCCGGCCGAGAACTCTGAAGTAGACGGAATCCACGTGTGGTCCCTTTCCTGAACCTTGGTAGCCCTCCCTCTCCTTTTTTCCATATTCTCTCTGTTCCACTATAAGGCCTCTCACTTCAGGGACTCATTTCTGCTGAGATGCTAAGTGCACTTGAGGGGTGACCTAGGCTCGGTTTAGGAGGAATTTGCACGTGAAAGTGGATCTGGAACTCACACTGGAGGTTCCCACTGGGTTACTTTCCACCTCTCTGTCCTTATCACTCCCCTCCCCCACAAACAACAGTACCCTAGTTACCTCTCAACCCGGGAGATACATAAAGACTTGACACCAGCTTGGTCAATCCTAGCTCTTTCTTAATTCCCATAAATGGATCCACCCATGCAAGCTGGTCAGTGGTCTTACTCATGGCCTTAATCACTGCTTTCTTCTTTCCCCCAGTGCTTGGCTCGATATGGCTGTCTTGGTTTGGGAATTCCTTGTTTGTTTTATTTAATAAAATGTTTCTTTTTTCCCCTTGGCATGCTGGTATAGGTCTAGACCTCTACATAGTGGAAGGAGCAAAGCCTGGATTCATTTACCAGGTGGAGGCCTTCGATCCAGAAGACACAAGGCAAAACACACCCCTCGGTGTAAGTCTCCTTGCTAAACTGCAGAGGGGCTTTTCTGGGTGGTCTTTGACACAGGAGCCTGGAGTCTCAGCGGGGTGGGCTGGGTGGGGGCAGTGGGAGGAATCTGCTGTCCACTGCCAGGCACAGAGCCCCGGGGAGGCTGGAATGGGTGAGGGGCTTCTGGGGACAGACACCCCACATTGGATCCATGGCTCTGTGTGATCCTGGACAAGTTCTTAATCTCTCTGAGCTTCAATTTCTCCATCTATAAAATGGAAGAATACTAGTATAGCACCTACCATAGTAGGGGGATGGTTAGTATTAGATAACACACATAAAGCCACTTAGTCCAGTGCCTGGTGTATCAAAATTGTTCAATATTTTTTTTAATTCTAAGGTGATAAAAAACCAGCTATATTATTCTAAAAATAAGCATAAAATGTATACCTCAAAGGCAGGCATTAACACTTCCTTTTCAAGGGATGAAGACAAGCTGCTTGCAGCCTAGTTTTAAAAGAAAATTAGAGGACAGTCCCAGGAGTTCCGAAGAAAAGGAGGATTTCCACAGAGAAAAGCAGGAGACTGAGTCCTGCAGCATTGCCTCGTGGTTCAGTCTGAGACTGCTGATCCCCACCTTTTTAATCAGTTTCCTTAAGGGGGCTGCCAGTGGAGCTCTTGTAACCACTAACACTCAGGCCAAGAAGCCGCTTAGCTTACCCCTGGGCAAGGATGCCTCAGCTCCCAGCTCTGCCCACCGATGGGTGGGTGCACAGCTCCCAGCTTGTGTACCCAACGCAGCTGGTCAGCCCAGGCTGGAGAGGAAAAAACCAAAGCTAACGCCACCTGTCTAATCTTGGAGCAGACGAAACTCCAGCAAACCCACCGTGCAGAGAAGAGACTTCTTGAACTATGACACCTGGGGAATCGGCAACGCCAGGAGGCTGTCTCTGCCTTTGCTGCATGGTTTGCAGCTTCAACTGGACTACTTTCTCTAACAGGAGGGAGCTTTGGGAATGAACTCCAGAACCAATAGAATATGGTTCTACAGGGTTCGCAACAAAGCTGTTTTAAGATTATTGAACATATCTTAAGTTAGGGAATAATCTGTTATCATTGGAAGACAATCCTTCTGTCAAAAAAACAACCAATCAACCCATTCGTTCATCCAAGATTCTATCTGCATGAATAAGTGATTAATATGTAGACACTTAGTGGGTCCCTACTACCTGCTAAGAGCAATACTAGGTGCTTTAAATGCGCACTTATTAATAACACACTTGTTCTATAACTTACAAATGTGTTTGTCTGAAAGTAACAGAAAACTTAACCACAGTGGTGGATATGAGATTTGTTTTCCTTCCATAACAAGAAGACCAGAGGCAGGCACGCAAGCAGTCCAGGGCTGGCACAGCTGCTACTCTCAGCAACCTTGGCTCTTCCTATCTTTCTGCTATTTCATCCAGTGTATGTTGGCTTTGTTCTCCCTTTGTTAACCTCATGATTACAAGATGGCTGCTGTACCTCCAGGCTTTACCTCTAAGTTCCAGGCAGGAAGAAGAGAAAAAGAAAGCAGGATGGGGTACAGGATAAAGGAGGCAGGCCAACCCAGTTTGTCCCTTTTTTGGTGGGGAAACCAAGACCCTCCTGGAAACCCTACCCAGGGGTCTTCTGCTTACTTCTCAATGGCCAGAACTGTGTCTTATGGCCACTGTTGCTTGGTGGTGACCAGGGGAAAAGGGATTCTGGATGGACATTAAGTCAGCAACCCAAAGCACAGTACCACACTTATACATTTAATTCATTTCAACATTTACCAAGAATCCACTATGTGCCAGGCTTTCTATTAGATGCTTTGGATACAAAGACGAATAAGACACATCTTTGTACCTCAAGAAGTTTACAGTCTGGATGGGAGACATTCATGCATACACCAAATAATGATAATTCAATAAGATCATTACTATAAAGTTTGTACAAGATGCAGTGGGGGCAGAGTGGAAGGAATCTCAGCTGTGAAGAAAAATATTTATTTTTAAATCTCCATTTTAATATATATTTCGAAAATTAGGCAGAAGGAACAAGGTCATGGCCCTTTCAAAAATACCTCCTAAGTCAGGTTGTTACCCTTTCAGATGAAGGGAAGCAGCCCAGGTGGGGAGCAAATACAGTAGGTGTTGCTCCCTTAAAAGAAAATGTAATGCCATCCAAAGATATCGGAGAGCAGCTGCAGGCCCTTGGAACCTGGAGCCGGGTGGCTGCAACTGTGGCTTCTGCAGTGAGTTTAGGATTGTTTGGGGAGGGGGCACTGCAGCAGAAATCGTTAATGAAGTATTTAACACCTGTGCTGGAACTGACAGCTGCACAGAAAGTCAACAGCCAGCCCTCAGGAGCAGTGAACATAACCTAGAAGGAACCTTTCTCAGACTAGCAAAAGGTAATAACAGTTCAGGAAGTAACATGCCACGGCCTTTGTACATAGACATTTTATTCTGCCCGCTTGGTGGTACTAAATGATATATTTTGCTCCCTACAAGGAGAAAGGAGATGGGTTAATTTGCTATTGACCAAACCTGTGCTTCTCAACCTTGGCTGTAAATTGAAACCACCAGAGGAACTTGCAAAAGCACAGAGATCTGGGTCCCACACCCTAAGAGTCTGATGTGATTGACCTGGGGTGTGGCCAGGTTTTTAAAGCACCCCACCCAGTGATCTCTTGTGCTGCCAGGGTTGAGAACCGCTGCTTTTTTTTTTTTAATCGAAGTATAGCTGATGTACAATATTATAGGTTACAGGTGTCCAATATAGTGAATCACCATTTTTAAAGGTTATACTCTGTTTAGAGTTATTATAAAATATCAGCTACATTCCCCGTGTTGTACAATATCTCCTTGTAGCTTATTTAATACCTAATAGTTTGTACCTCTTAACTCCCTCCCCCTAAATCGCCCGCTCTTCCCTCTGCCCACTGGTAACCACTAGTTTCTTCTCTATATCTGTGAGTCTGCTTCTTTTTTGTTATATTCACTAGTTTGTTGTATTTTTTAGATTCCACACTAAGTGATATCATCCATTACGTGTCTTTCTCTGACTTATTTTACGGCTTTAAGACACAGTTTCCCACACTCCCCAGGTCTCTCCCTCGGAGTTTTGGATTCTGTGGGTCTGAGATGGGGCCAGGAATCTACAGATTTGCCAGATACCTTGGGTGACTGTTCTGGTCAGAAAGGCTGGGAACACTGGTTTATGAGTGCTTCTCACTGGGTGTTCAAGCCCCTGCATGAGAACATACCTAGGATGCTTCAAAAACGCAGATTCCTAGACTCTGCATCGGAATGCTGAATTGGACCACAAACTTCCCAGGTGATTCTGACGCATTCTGCCCTTGGAGAACCACTGACCTGAGTAAACAAGCACAGACTTTAATAAGATACCAAAGCATGTGCAGGAAGCCACCTGGGCTTGGTTTGTGCCTGTCATCTTACCTGGTGGGTTCCAGGAGTCACCTTGCTCATGGCAGCGACTAGAGGAGGAAGGATAAATTAAATATTAGCTCTAGGACACCTCCGGAACCTGCAACTCTTTTACAACAAATCCTCCACCCTCATCCAGCTTAATAAAGTGAAACTGTGTTTGTCACAGATTGTGCAAAATTGGGGCTAATACAGAAACCACTGGTATTTGCTCCCTCCCTTTTAAAGAAAGTTCTAAAGCATGTGGTTGTACATTGTTTGGACCCGCACTGACCCATAGAGCTAGACTGTGAGCCAGAAATTAGTGCTGTGCCTTTAAATGTTCTAGTAGGCCCATCAAGAAGGTAAAACAAAACAGGTGAAATTCATTTTAATAGAGTTGAACTCCATATATCCAAACTATTATCATTTCAACAATCATCAACATAAAAATGACTCGTGAGATACTATACATCCTTTTTTTCATAGTATCTCTTCGGACTCGTGTATTTTACACTTAAAGCTCATCTCCTTTTGGACCAGCCACAGTGCAGATGCTCTGCGGTCACAGGTGCCCGTCGCTGGTGGCCTCTGTGCTGGACGGTGTGGCTGGGGCCCAGCATTCGCTCCCCTGCCGGTGCACCTTCTGTGCTGTGATGGGTGCAGATGGAGGAGGCTCAGAGGCAAAGCATCAGGACACAGAGACGCGCAGGACGGTCCCTGTGTGAATAATTAGATTTACTGGCATTTCTGCCTGCCCTTTCTCCACCTCCTGAAGGAGGCTCTCTGGGGCCCACTCCCTCCCACCCAACTCCCACACTCCCCGCCCCTCATGCTTGGAAATGGCCACCGTGACTGCAGCAGAGCTTCCTTGGAGACTCGAAGGACGTTAATCAGTTTCGCAGCTGGAGGCAAAGTGATCTAGTGCAGCAATTCTTCCATTAAGGGGCTTTCTCTTGGCCTTTCCATTAGGGAAGGACTTTTGCATAAAGTGAAATGTGCTTTGTCTCCACCAGGGTAGACAAAGGATGAAATTAAAAGAGCAATAACCTTGCTACCAGCTGGGCTACCAGGAGGGCAGCAGGGGAAGCAATTCTCTCTCCACCTCCATCTTGCTCATGGCTCTGAGAAGTGGCATCACCTTGCAGTCTTCCTGAGAGTAGAGTGATCAGCAGATGACTGTCAGTCCCACTGGATGGAAGTTTTCAGGTCCCCTGAGCAGCCCCCTATTTCCTGGCGAGGGAAGGATCTGAGGCCCTCGCCTGGGCCAGGTAATGCCAGTGAAAATCAAGGGATTCTCCTCATCGTCTTCCACCCACCCACCCACACCCCTACTATTCACTGCCCCCCAGGCATCTGCCTAACTCAGGAGTCTCCGCTGGAAGTCTTTACAAAACGCTTTATACTCCAGGTCCTCGTGAGAATGCTTGAGAAGGGAACAAGCAGTGCTATTTGAAAATTCCCACTCCAAATACACCACCACTGATGATTGTTCATACGTCGGGAGAAATACTTCCTCAAATAGAAGGGCATCATTGTTCTTAAGATTAGTGACGCCTGAATCAAAGAACAGGACCCAGGCTGATCACGGAAAAAGACTGACAGAATACAGGAAGATCTGCAGCTTCCTCAGTAAAGGATTGCATCCTTTACATATCTATAGCATGTTGCATTTATACATGTGGCTCTTCTTAAAAACAAATATTTGTCTATAACCCATCTAGCTCACCCTCATGATAATAACACACACAAGCAGAGCCCAGTTGAGTTAAGGGCTTGCAGTAGGTTTTTTTATGGTAGCTGTTTTTTTCCTCCTAGGCGCCCTTCCCTCCCACTCCCGTCCCCCACCTCCCACCTCTGAGCTGCTTTGGGGTGGAATAGGGCGAAAAGAGAGGAATTGAGGCTTTTATAAAACATTCAGCTTACACTGAAAAATAATTGGACCGTGGCATCATCTTTATAACTTGCCCTGGCCCAGTAGAGAGATGCTGCCTGTCTGGGCCCTCTGGGTGGGCTTGGGGGCATGTTCTCAGTGGCTGGTAGGGTCATTGGCACTCCCCGGACTTGGGAGGAATAAAGGTCCTGCTTCCCCCTGGAAACTTGGCCCCTGGAAATTGACTGCTCTCTTCCTATGAGCTGGGAGGCTGAATTCTTGTCGCTTGATTCCACTGCAGGCCCGAAAGCAACCGAGGGCTGCAAATCAGCACAGGTTGGATCATTATTCGCCCGTGACTCCAGCTGTAGCGGCGGGGGCGGGTGCCGGCCCGGAGGTGGCGTGCCCTCCCCAGGGAGCCTGACATTTCAGGAAACTGGGCCAGCTCCCTCGCAGCCTTTTTTCTCTCCGCACCGGTGGCACAATAAAGGATGAATGGGGCAGGAAGCCTGCTCATCGTTCTCCACCCCGAAGCTCTGTGTCCGTGAGCAAAACATTGCCGCCAAGGGGCTGCAAAGAGAGAAACCTGGGGTGACGGTAAAGGAATATTCCCTGCGGGGACGCTCGAGAGCTTGTCTGACAAGCATTTGTTCACAGAATTGATCTGATTACTCAGGACTTTTCTTAGCCAGTATTGGAGCAGAGAGGGGCTGCCGTTGCTTTTCATCCTATTTAATTTCTGTTTTCCAAGAACGAATATCAAGGGAGCAGCTTTGATTAAACAAGCCTTTAAAAAGGGAAGAGAATGCCAGGTTTTACAGAAAGCTTTGCTGAGTCGCTGGCAAATGGCCACATGACATAATATTTTTAGTCTATGGATATTATCTCCTTTCTAAGTACCAAACTGCTATTCCCATTAACAGAAGCTCGTAGGTTCAGGGATAAAGGAAATTAGCCTGGCTCTAAAAGAAAAAATAAATCGGGATTCCAGGAAATCAGCCTCTTAATAAAAATTTAAAAGAAATTCCCCGTGTTCTAATCCTACAGCTCTCTCCCCTTTCTGTCTGCTGCTGTTGCTTTTTTCTTGCTTGCTGAGACTGGAGGACGATTTCATACCCAAGCCCAGCATTACCAAATTGAAACAGACTTTTTATAAAGGTTGGCAACGTTTTTGTTGTTGTTGCCTTTTTAAGATCCTTTAAGGTGGGAATGGGGGTCTCAGATGGGAAATACGCGAGAAGAAAGCCCCAATATTGAACATTTAACAAATATTTATTGAGCACCTAGTATGTGTTAGGCATAGGGATAGAGCAGTGAATAAAATGAAGCCCCTTCCCTCATGGATCTCACATTCTAACTGGACAGTAGTAGTTAACATACATGGACAGCTTCCCTCTGCTAGGCACTGTTCTAGAACTTTACGTGATCTCCCCATGGGGCATGCCTTATTATTATTCCTCTTTGTTGCACAAGCTCTCATAAAATGGTAGAACCAGGATTCAGATTCAGCAGTCTGGCTCCAGCCTGGATCCAGAGCCACTTCACGACTCAACTGCCCCAATGTGTGACTCATGTTCCGGATGGGTCTAAGAGGCTGCCTTCTCTGTTGCCCTAATATCCTATATTTATCCCTTGTGGAGCACCTGTCCCACATCTTCTCTGTATGTTCCTTCGATTGACCATCATCTTTGGCAGAGCAGGGCTGTCTGTCATCTCCATATCCCAAGACCTTGCACTGTTTGGGAAACAACCAGCTCCTATCTCCTATCTCCTAGAGCATTTTAAAACACATGTGGAAAGGCATCCCGATTCAGGTGCATATAGTAAATGCCTTGCCGGGGTCTCTGAACTCTGCCATTCCAGCACATCCAGCTTGAGCCTCTGACATGTGGATATGTGAGGATTCTCTGCAGGAAAGGCTCTGCTCACAGAGCCAGGACAGCTCCACACGCTGCCAGCTGCAGGCCCGGGCAGTGAGCTGGAGAGTTGGTGGGGGGCTTGGGATTTAAACATCACACCTCTGAGTGCTGTCAAGGTGCTTATACAATTTGGAGGGCGGGGTAGCTGGGAGAAGGGCACTTCTTGGCATTGGCCAAATATTTCCTCTTAAAAATGGGTTGGAAGCACCTAAGTAACCAGCAAGAAAGACTTAGTAAAATAAGCCCTTACAGTAGAAGGCCATATCATCATTAACCAACCAGTCTATAAAATGAGACAAGAATATGGGCCAATGCTCAAGCTATAAATAAAAAGAACAAAATATTATAATTGTGGTTAGAACATCATCTCAATTTTTTGGAGGGCGTATGTTTGCATAGAAAAGAACAGAAGACTTCATGAAAACGATGAGATTTTACAGGTGATTAATATTTTCTTTTTTAGACTTTTCGGTCCCAGTTTTTTGGTTAAAAATATGTTCATTACAATTAGAAAAATGTTATTAAATAATAAACGGACAGTAAACACTTTAAAAAATCGTTTAAAAATCTTTCATTGGCCCCAAAGGAGAGCTTTCATCTATTTTCTGTGCGTTCTCTCTCCTCTACGGGGAGCTCAGCTGCGATCACAACACAGCAAATCACTGGGTTGGAAAGCTCGGCTGACGTTTCCTTTGATTCTAGACTTCAGGGGCTGTGGCTCTGGTTGCATAACCTCCACTTATGATCTGATCCAGAGATCATCCCTCACCCTAGTGGGAAATAATGAAACCTTCTGCCCTTAAAGCCCTTTGGAACAGATGGCTATAAATACGTAAGCCTCACGTGTTGCCGCGCAGCCCTTCACATTTTCCAGTGTGCCTTCCGATTTAATCCTTACCATAATGCGGACGAGCTGTTGGTGGACTCAGCCCTAAGTTACAGGCAAGGAAGGGACTTGTCCCAGGTCCTGAGGTGAGAACCAGAGCTTGGACTCAGCTCTTCTGATCCAGGGTCTTCCCCTGCTTCTTGACTCCACGATGGGAGCAAGGAAGCTATTCTGACAAGCGCCCGTGGACGGACAGGGGTGGGCCTCCTATGGGCTGGCCCTCAGTGGGATGTGCAAAGAAGCCTGTGTCCTTATCAGAGCAACTGGTGCTGGGCAAGGGGTCCTCAAGACAGCTGGGCTGAGCACTGGGAACCAAGGAGGACAGACCCTCAACTCCCCAGGATGTGCAAAGGCTTGACCAGAGGCCATAGCCCTGAGATGGGATGTTAAAAAACGCGTCTACATCCCAAACCAGCTTCCAACTTGGACTCTAGTACCTGCTAAGGTTCATTCTCTCTAACACTTGTCTCTTTCCTTTTCCCTGCCATCATTGTAATGAATGATGCTTTGTGAACATTTTCACACCGCACCGTATCCTGAGTTCTTTTAAGGAAAGAGACCAGATCGTATTTGCTTTAGTACTGTCCTATTTCCTAATGCATGGGAGCTGTGTTGAAAGAGTGTTGGTTAAAGCCAAGACACCAAATCAAAGCCAGAAGTTGTCCTGGGAAGCAGAAGTGAGAATACAGTGATGGGGATAAGTATGCTGGACTCAGAAGCAGGGAGCTGTTTATGTGTATTTTCTGTAATTGAAGCAGGATCCAGTGACCAGCTTCTCAGGGTGTAGCCGATCAGGGTCAGAGGCTCAGACCAACTGATCCAGAGCCTTCTTGAATCAAGAACCATTAAGCCTGAGAACTGCCCATTTGGGCCTCATCCTGATACATCAAAAATGTTGCGCGAGGGTTTCCCTGGTAGCGCAGTGGTTGAGAATCTGCCTGCCAATGCAGGGGACACGGGTTCGAGCCCTGGTCTGGGAAGATCCCACATGCCACGGAGCAACTAGGCCCGTGAGCCACAACTACTGAGCCTGTGTGTCTGGAGCTTGTGCTCCACAACAAGAGAGGCTGCGACAGTGAGAGGCCCACGCACCGCAATGAAGAGTGGCCCCCGCTCGCCGCAACTAGAGAAAGCCCACACACAGAAACGAAGACCCAACACAGCCAAAAATAAATAAATAAATAAATAAATAGCGTGCCCTTTAAAAAAAAAAAAAGAAAAAGTTGCACGGGCCAAGAATATAAAATGGGAAGTGAACAAACTCATCTCTTGGGGAAAGCTACGTAGGTGTGCTCAGTAATATTTTTTTCCTTGTTTTTTAGTATTTCCTGATTTCCCCTTCAAAGAGTTTCAGAATGTCTGCTAATGGGACCCTCTTCTCCACAACAGAATTTGACTTTGAAGCAGGACACAGCAGGTAGCCTTTGCCAATGACTTTGCTTGAAGTACCTTTTATCTGAGTGTCTAAGGAACAGGCCTAGTGCAGACTGAGGGCAGCTGCGGAGGCCCTGAGTGGTCTGTTGCCTTGCTGCTAGGTTCAGAGGGTAGTGAGCTCCAAAGAGGGATCAGGAGTAAGGCCATTATCTGAAGGCCTCCTTCCCACCCAAAATCTACATCTCTGGATCACAAGATCGAAGGTGTGGGAGGGGGCCCCTGAAGCATCCGGAGGACTGCCTCAGATGCCCTTCTGGCTCTGGAGAGGCAGCTGTCAGAGCTGTTCGCCGACATCAGAGCAGAATGGTGGAGGTGAGCAGGCCTCTGGGGAAAGAGATGAGGAGTAGCCAGGGCTTGAGGGTGAAAACACACAGGCCTTGGGGTCCACACAGGTTTGGCTCTGGGATTTGCAGCAGGTGTGAGAAGCAGGGCTAGTTATCTAATCCATGGCAGCCTCAGTTTCCTTATGTGGGTGGATGAGGCACTTTGCCAAGATAACGGGAGCGAGGATGGAGAAAGGGTGTGCAACGTGGCGGGCAGGAGAAGGCAGCCGTCAGTAATAACTATAGGATGAGAAATGGAGGGGTGGGGTTTTAGAGATGAGGAAAGAAGGGTAGACCCAGCAGATCTGACTCTGCAGGGGGATATGGAGGGGGGTGGCCAGAAAGGGGACGGACACTTTCCTCCCTCCCTCCCCCTACCCCATTTGCAGTCATGTCAGCAAAGCTTGACTCCCTGACTTGGGCTGTTTCCTGACAGGTACCATCTCATCGTGGAAGTGAGAGATAGCCAAGGGCTCAGAGCCTCCATGGAGCTGCAGGTGAACATTGTGAATATCAATGATGAGATCCCTCGCTTTACCAGGTAGGCCTGAGGGCTTGGGAGGGGGTCTCCGTGGGCCGGGGGGTACCATGTCTCTTAAGTGGCTGAGCTGCCTCAGACACACTTCATGCAAGGCAGAGGGCTGCCCTTTGCTCTGGCCTGGAGGAGAGGTAAGAGGCTCATTTACCTGGACCTCCAGACTTAACATCTTCCACCTCTGTTCCCCCCGTCTCCACACCCCACAGACGTGTGCACCATGGGATTCTGGGTATGGTGGAGAAGGGGTGGAGGCCAGACACCACGCCCCTGGTGCAAGGCTTGCCACTGGGCACATGCAGAAGGCAGAAGGCGGGTACTCGTAGGATAGGAGGCTCACCACTAATAACGGCAGAATCCTAGAGCACGTCATCAGTCCAGGCTCCATAAAGCCCACTGTCAGGAGGTCATCCTCTCCGACTGAGGAAAGGGCTGTCTCGATGGTGCCTAAGGGGCCTGCCCACTGCTGGGTGCTCTAAGTTTCCTCCTGTTGTGGTGGATTCAGAAAGGAGATCTGCCTTGTCTGGCAGCTCCTCCCTCCAACAGATGTGAGGAAGGTAAGTGAATCTGGTAGAGGCAGCCTGTGGGAATGTGCCCGGCACCAGCCCAGGCACAAAGGCGAGACCAGAGCCTGTCACAGACAAGGATTTAGGAGGGGGAGATGGGATTCTGAGCTGGCATGTGACCCTGCAAACAGCCTGGTTACTGGTTACAAGACTCCACCCCCCACTGTACCCCACAGTTGCTGAGCCAGGCTCAGGAACCAGCCACAAGAAAACTGGCAAACTCCCCTGCCTGGGTTCACTGTATTCATGGAATACATTCAGCTCGGGAGACTCCACCAACGAAAAGCCACTGGGCCCCAGACCTATGTAGAATGCTTGCAAAAGTATTCCGAGATTGAGGTATTAAAGCAACTCCACTCACAGGCTAACCAAGTGCCTTTTGGCAAAACGCACCACAATTGTGAAACTTCTGGACGTTATCACAGTCTACAGCCCAGTTGCTGAGTGTCAACATGGAGGGAGCAGCAGCAGAGGCACTCCCACAAAATGCTTGTTGCCAGGTTAAGCTCAGCAGGACGGTGCAGTGCATTTCTGCTGACGGGCTCTTCCAGGAACACAGTACAGGCAGTTTATAAATAATTGTGACATCCCAGCCTGGATTCGGACTCAAGTATTGGCCAACACAGCAATGCGGATTCATCAGCGATCCCCCAGAGGAAGGCGATGGCGGTGGGGCTAGAGCTGACACGTTCTGCGATGCCCTCTCCACACCCCCAGTCTGTGAGGTGGGAAAGCAGACTAATGGGCCTGCAAAGGGGAAAATAATCAGTTCGCCCAAGGGGCAGAACGTGTAGGCCATCTGGTTTGGACTACATCTTCCAAAATAAAGCAATTGGCCTCAGCAGAAAGGGAACATGACCCTGGCTGTTTATTGGGGTCCCCCAGAGATTGCTCTGGAACTCTGGTTCTCATTTTTGGTTTGAGAGATGAACCTCCATCCCAGACAAGGAAGCATGACCTCTGTGACTGTCTAACCATTTTTAAAAAAAACAGTCGACTTAATTTCAAACAGTGTTCCCTGGATGTTGGTAAGGATGGGTCTGGGAAAGCCTGTGATCTAGAAGGATGTGAGGCAGGATTTGGGGCAGGATGGCTGCCCTACTTTGCCAGGGCTGCTCAATTAGAGCCAAGCTAGTCCCTCAGCCATCCTCACTTTCAACAAGTTTGCTCAGTTTCAAACTAGGTACTAACTTTGAGGGTTTCCTGGTTCCCTTGAACCATCATCCTTCTTTTCTCCCAAATCAGTGCTAGGACTAACCATAAGTTATTTAATTCAGGATGAACAAAATTAAATCCTCAAATGGACTCAAGTAGACTGAGTTTGAGTGTGAAGTTAGAAATGCAAAATGTGGAAACAACTCTTCTATCTCTACTATTTGTTAAGGTCCTGCAATGAAATACAACCAAAGCAAGTACTATTTCTGCTGTTGAAAATGCCTCACCATTTTTCTCCCGGGTGGTGACAAATGCTGAACGTTTCATGTTCTCGTGATGTGCACTCCAGGATGCTGCCATTATGAAAGTCGGGCAGTTTATTATAAGAGTACCCGACTTACATTCACCCTCTACCTCGCAAACAGTGCTCACTATTCTTGCAAAGAACTTTGTTTTAGAGTCAGGCAGGTGGGTCTTTCTCCCCTTCTGCCCATTTCTTTTGCATTCATTCACAGTCCTTTTCAACCTGGCGCGAGGCAGTGTAGACACACTTTATGGACTTACAGAAGCCATCCCAGGTCATCCTGGATTCACACCCTTTCCCCGGAGTGTGGCCCTGGGTCCAGGCTCTGGTGAGCCAGTGTCAAGGGGAGAAGAGTGTGGGAATTAGTGATATCAGAGCTTTCCCCTGTCGGGGGGGCTGCAGGGGTCCTGGCTTCACCGCATTTGAACAGATTTCTACTGTGGTTTGAGGATAACACTTCTAAGTTAAGTGATATTTTATACATACTTGGGTCTTGGATCCCCAAACCAAATAAACCACAGATTTTATCTTCTGCCAGGCTCAATATCAAGTCAGCCAAGGACAGGATGTTGTAGCCGGGGAGTTGTGTCTTCACCAACAGCCTGATCAGTCCTCTTCACGAGGACCTGATTTCCCGGAGCGCCCAGTGTGGACTGGAGGAGCCCGCAGATGAGGGTCCTAAACAGCTGCACTCCTGACGTTTGCAGCGGGATACTTCCTACGGTGGGGCTGTCCTGGGCATCATAGGCTGTTTAGCAGCATCCCTGGCCTCGACTCACTACACGCCGATAGCAGCCTGCTCCTCTAGTTGTGACAAACAACATAATCATCTGCAGCTGAGAACCACTGTCTTCGAAGGGAAGAAGGAGGGTGGGAGGGAGGGAATTTCTCTCCCAAGGTGTCCTCTGTCTGTCCTATGAGAGGCTGGGAGCCTCTGGCTGTCACCTCTGGTGACTCCTCATAATAGTCCTTCTCAAACTTTAAAGTGCTACCCCGCCCCCGACCCCGCACATCTGGTGAAACTCTGGCTCCTGATTCAGTGGTCTGGAGTGGCCGGAGGACCCAGCATGCTCAGGAAGGCAGTTAGGAATGCGGGGACAACCCCTGGGGTAGCAAAGGCGAGGCTGTGAAGGTCGCACAGTGTCTTAGTGTCTCTGTTGGAAATTAACGGAAGCCCCTCAATGCAGCCAAAGGAAAAAATCCAATACGTGAGAAAAAGGGTCTCTCACACAGTGGAATAAGGGCTTAGTCCAGCCTGGGGAGCCAGGGCTGTCCCCCTCTCTCCTCTGGCTCTGCTTTTGGTTCCTGCCACCCCGCCTCCTCGGCTGCCTCCCACTTTGTCCATCCCTGGACCCACTGGTGGGCGGCACGGATTCCCTGACAACGGTGTGTGCCAGGTAAGTAAATGGACAAACGGCAGCTTCTGTGGGACCCCTGGTAGTGAGAGGTCCAGAGCACTGAGGTGGCTTCTTGGCCTGAACAAGATTACTGTCCCCCATCAATGGAGCGAGCCTACAGGAGGTCGCCCCAGGGGTGGGGGCCGGCCCAGGATCCCGAGAGCAGCCTGGCTGGGCAGGCCCTGGTTCCAGCTGTTCTCAGCCTGCCTCTGACTCCCCCGGAGGTCCCCGCCCCTTTCTCCTCCCTCTGGCCCTACAGATGATGGGACAGAACCGCAGAGACCTTCTGAGCTCATGAAATGAACGCAATCCTTTAGATCCGAGGTAGAGTATTCATTCCCCTCTTAAAGACAATCCCACATGGGAAAACCCAAATTTAGGAAACTGGTAAATTAAAGATGACTATTTGTCCCACTGAAGTGATTTTCCCTCCACAAAAGGACTTCCTGCAGAGTTATTTTAAACAATAAGCTTCCTTTGGTACATTCAAAATTATTCAATTTACGCAGGTTGTGCAGTTAAAACCTCAAACATATCTGTCTGGTTTCGGGCCTTTTCCAAGGCAGCAGAGGTCTGAGGAAGGTGCGTAAGTTAGCAGTTTGGGCTTACTTTGTAAGAAGTCATCCTTGGAGGGCAGCACGCTGACCTTAGCTTCTGCCAGTGGGGCTCATTTCTCCCTTCAGAGAGCTGACCTCACGGTTAACGCAACTTGGAAAGGCATACACGTTCTGTGTGTAAATTCTGCCTCCTCAGAACAAAAAAATAAGGGGGGGGGGAAGAAATAAAAAGTGAGCAGAGGCCCTGGGATAGAGAAGGTTCACAATGTAATCAGCTTCTGGGGGCAGCCATGGTGTGGGCATCAGGAAGTTATAGTTTTGGATATTGTGTCCAGAGGGATTTTTAAAAGAATTCAGGAAAATTCTGCACACAAACTGGGAGAAGAGAAGACAGCTGGACAGGCCGACTATCCTTATTTTAAAAGATGTTAATGCCAAGGCTGACCTGAAATGGCATCAGGCCTGCGTGGAGTCAGGGACCGTGGCTGGTATAAATCGTTGCCATCGCAGCATGGCAACTTCTTTGCATCCACAGGGATGTGATCTGTGGCAACACAAAAGCCAGTCACCCCTCCTTTCAGCTGCTGAGCTCTCCCTCCCCAACACATTGATGCAACTCCAACAGCTCCGCGCTATATTTAGCACGAACTAAAATACCCACCTCCCAGACTCCACCCTCCTGTGCCCCTGAAATGAGCTGTGTCTGCTGTATTTCTGTTCCAGCCCAACGCACGTGTACATGATTCCCGAGGAGCTGGGTCCAGGAGCAATTGTGGCCAATATCACAGCTGAGGACCCTGATGATAAAGGTTTTACCAGCTTCCTCTTCTACAGCATCACTACTGTCAACAGCTATTTCATGATCAATCAGTGTAAGTCACACACACACACACACACACACACACACACACACACACATCCTTATGTGCATCCTTTAATTCAGCCATTTGGATTGTTTTACAAATATTTTCTCTGTCTTCTGGTCTGGGGCATGCCTTTCCGTCTAGACTATCGTAAGTTATCGGGGTAACAGGTGTATTTTTTCTTTTGGCTGCACCTCATGGCTTTGGAGATCTTAGTTCCCTGACCAGGGATTGAACCCAGGCCCCGGCAGTGAAAGCATGGACTCCTAACCACTGGACCACCAGGGAATTTCCTGTAATAGGTGCATTAAAAGCAGCTGGCATAAGGTTTGGGGACATTGAACAGGGCCCTGTGTCGACAGCTGTATCACCACTCCACCTTTGAGGCAGGTGGCCATCTAAGGATGGATGAGTTCACTATCCTGAGGGTACCTTGAAGTCTCCTGAACAGAGGATTCAGACCAGCACTGTCCAGAAGAAATACAGTGGAAGCCACACATGTAATTTTAAAGTGGCCACAAAAAGTAGAAACAGGTGAAATTAATCTTAACAAGGCATTTTATTTAGCCCAATATATCCAAAATATTATCACTTTAACTTGTAATCAAGATTTTAAAGTTACTCATGAGATATTAATTCTTTGAAATCCGTTGTGTGTTATACTTACTGCATCTCAATTTGGCCTAGCCACATTTCAAGAGCTAAAGAGCCACGTGTGGCTAGTGGTTACCATATTGGATTGCGTCAATCTATTGATACATCCATCTGCTGGATTCCTGGGAGATTTTCCCATCTAAGTATCTTGGTGCAGAGAAGGAGAGTTTCTCCCTCTTAATGACCATCTTTTAGTCCATACCAGGCAGGATGCTGCGTGATCCACATGCATTCTATCTTAAGTACCCAGCAGAACAACCCAATGAACTACCATAATCCACATTTTACAGATGAGGAAACTGAGGCTTGGAGAGAAACTCGGACAGGTTAAGTGACTCATCCAAGGTCTCACAGCTTGTAGGCTGTGAAGCAGCGATACAAATCAAAGCTGCCCGACTCCAAAGGCTGCGCTCTTCCCTACTCCTAGACTATACACCTCATAAATCCCTGTCACATCACCCAAAAGGACTTAACTTTACATAATGATTTTGTGGAGGCCAGCACTGGACAATCCCAAAAAGACAATGTGTTACTCGTCCCATAGGCTTTAGGGCAAAGTTTACCTGTGCCCAGGAGAGGCGGGCAAAGGCGGTGCTGTCTGTCATTGAGGACCTCACTCCAGTGATCATGGCAGGATGGACAACTGTGGTTTAGAATTCTGTTCATTCGAGTATTGCAAATTGAGCTTTTAACAAATACAGTGGGTTTTTTTGTAGTATATTCATTAAGACTCTTTGGTTGCAAGTAACAGAAACTAAGGCCAGCCAAACCAAGCAAGAGAAAAAAAAAGTAGGGGACACCTATCACCAGGATACTGCATATCTCATGAGAAAGAGTAAACAGTCAGGGCACAGGAAGGATGGGAAGCAGTGCTGCTCCAGTGACCTCAGCAGCTAGAGTTCTGGCATCTTATCTGTAGCTCCACTAGGAACCTGACTTGTGTCTCCCAGTTACAAATTCTCCAGAAAGAGAACTCAGGGGTTGGAGTCAGCTGTCTATCAGTCCAATGACAGGCAAGGACAGCTGCCAGGGGGCCTAACCCTGAGGGATGAGGTGCAAAATTCTAGAAGGATCAGGCCAGACACCCCAGTCAATGTCCAAGACAGGAACTTACATGAGGTTTTTTTTTTTAATGTACTTGTATAAAGAATATTCTCTTTGTAAGCCAGTCCTCACATCAGAATGTTCTTTTCAAATGTACTCCAAGTCTCCACCTACCTTTGACTCTTCATTTCTCTCCAAAGAGCCATATTCTGACCTTTGCTTTCTAACAGTGACTGGGACCATCCAAGTGGCGCGCAGGATAGACCGAGATGCAGGTGAATTAAGACAAAATCCCGCCATATCTCTGGAGGTTCTGGTGAAGGATAGACCCTCTGGGGGTCAGGAGAATCGCAAGCAGATAACCTTCATTGTGGAAGACATTAATGACAACCCCTCGACATGTACCAAGTTCACCTTCAGGTATTTGCCTTCTGAGACACATGTGGGCATGTCACCTCTTTGGGGGTGCTTGGTTTTTCTGGTATAGTCTGGCAGGGACTGAAGGATTGTGGGCACCTGCGACACAGCTCAATAATATAAGTAGATTTGAACTGTCCCTTTAGGTGAGAGATTTTCCTTCCTCATCCTTTTTCTTCCCTCTCTTCCATTTTCTTTCCTCTTTGTAATCTCCCTTCTCCACTTTCTTACTCTGTTAAAAAATATTTTTATTTTGCTCTCTTCCAAGAAGAAGATATAACAATTATAAATATATATGCACCCAACATAGGAGCACCTCAATACATAAGGCAACTGCTAACAGCTATAAAAGAGGAAATCAACAGTAATACAATAATAGTGGGGGACTTTAACACCTCACTTACACCAATGAACAGATCATCCAAAATGAAAATAAATAAGGAACAGAAGCTTTAAATTACAAAATAGACCAGATAGATTTAATTGATACTTATAGGACATTCCATCCCAAAACAGAAGATTACACATTCTTCTCAATTACGCACTGAACATTCTCCAGGATAGATCACATCTTGGGTCACAAAGCAAGCCACAGTAAATTTAAGAAAACTGAAATCATATCAAGTATCTTTTCTGACCACAACGCTATGAGATTAGAAATGAATTACAGGGAAAAACATGTAAAAAACACAAACACACGGAGGCTAAACAATATGTTACTAAATAACCAAGAGATCACTGAAGAAATCAAAGAGGAAATCAAAAAATACCTAGAGACAAATGACAATGAAAACACGACGATCCAAAACCTATGGGATGCAGCAAAAGCAGTTCTAAGGGGGAAGTTTATAGCTATACAAGCCTTCCTCAAGAAACAAGAAAAATCTCAAGTAAACAATCTAACCTTACACCTAAAGGAACTAGAGAAAGAAGAACAAACAAAACCCAAAGTTAGCAGAAGGAAAGAAATCATAAAGAGCAGAGCAGAAATAAATGAAATAAAAACAAAGATCAATAAAACTAAAAGCTGGTTCTTTGAGAAGATAAACAAAATTAATAAACTATTAGCCAGACTCATCAAGAAAAAGAGGGAGAGGACTCAAATCAATAAAATTAGATATGAAAAAGGAGAAGTTACAACAGACACCACAGAAATATAAAGCATCCTGAGAGACTACTACAAGCAACTCTATGCCAAAAAAATGGACAACCTGGAGGAAATGGACAAATTCCTAGAAAGGTATAACCTTCCAAGACTGAACAAGGAAGAAATAGAAAATATGAACAAACCAACCACAAGTAATGAAATTGAAACTGTGATTAAAAATCTTCCAGCAAACAAAAGTCCAGGACCAGATGGCTTCACAGGTGAATTCTATCAAACATTTAGAGAAGCACTAACACCCATCCTTCTCAAAATCTTCCAAAAAATTGCAGAGGAAGGAACACTCCCAAACTCATTCTATGAGGCCACCATCACCGTGATACCAAAAACAGACAAAGATACTACAAAAAAAGAAAATTACAGACCAGTATCACTGATGAATATAGATGCAAAAATCCTCAACAAAATACTAGCAAACAGAATCCAACAGCACATTAAAAGGATCATACACCATGATCAAGTGGGATTTATCCCAGGGATGCAAGGATTCTTCAATATACGTAAATCAATCAATGTGATAAACCAAATTAACAAATTGAAGAATGAAAACCATATGATCATCTCAATAGATGCAGAAGAAGCTTCTGACAAAATTCAACACCCATTTATGATAAAAACTCTCCAGAAAGTGGGCATTGAGGGAAACTACCTCAACATAATAAAGGCCATATACGACAAACCCACAGCCAACATCATTCTCAATGGTGAAAAACTGAAAGCATTTGCTCTAAGATCAGGAAAAAGACAAGGATGTCCACTCTCACCACTATTATTCAGCCTAGTTTTAGAAGTCCTAGCCATGGCAATCAGAGAAGAAAAAGAAATAAAAGGAATCCAAATTGGAAAAGAAGAAGTAAAACAGTCACTGTTTGCAGATGACATGATACTATACATAGAGAATCCTAAACATGCCACCAGAAAACTGCTAGAGCTAATCAATGAATTCAGTAAAGTTGCAGAATACAAAATTAATGCACAGAAATCTCTTGCATTCCTATACACTAATAATGAAAAATCTGAAAGAGAAATTAAGGAAACACTCCAATTTACCACTGCAACAAAAAGAATAAAATACCTAGGAATAAACCTACCTAGGGAGACAAAAGACCTGTATGCAGAAAACTATAAGACACTGATGAAAGAAATTAAAGATGGTACCAACAGATGGAGAGATATACCATGTTCTTGGATTGGAAGAATCAATATTGTGAAAATGACTATACTACCCAAAGCAATCTACAGATTCAATGCAATCCCTATCAAATTACCAATGGCATTTTTTATGGAACTAGAACAAAAAATCTTAAAATTTGTATGGAGACACACAGACCCCGAATAGCCAAAGCAGTCTTGAGAGAAAAAAATGGAGCTGGAGGAATCAGACTCCCTGACTTCAGACTATACTACAAAGCTACAGTAATCAAGACAATATGGTACTAGCACAAAAACAGAAACACAGATCCATGGAACAAGATAGAAAGCCCAGAGATAAACCCATGCACCTATGGTCAACTAATCTATGACAAAGGAGGCAAGGGTATACAATGGAGAAAAGACAGTGTCTTCAATAAGTGGTGCTGGGAAAACTGGACAGCTACATGTAAAAGAATGAAATTAGAACACTCCCTAACACCACACACAAAAATATAAACTCAAAATGGATTAGAAATCTAAATTTAAGACCGGACACTATAAAACTCTTAGAGGAAAACATAGGAAGAACACTCTTTGACATAAATCACAGCAAGATCTTTTTGGATCCACCTCCTAGAGTAATGGAAATAAAAACAAAAATAAACAAATGGGACCTAATGAAATTTAAAAGCTTTTGCACAGCATGGAAACTATAAACAAGACATAAAGACAACCCTCAGAATGGGAGAAAATATTTGCAAATGAATCAACGGACAAAGGATTAATCTCCAAAATATATAAATAGCTCATGCAGCTCAATATTAAATAAACAAACAACCCAATCCAAAAATGGGCAGAAGGCCTAAATAGACATTTCTCCAAAGAAGACATACAGATGGCCAAGAAGCACATGAAAAGCTGCTCAACATCACTAATCATTAGAGAAATGCAAATCAAAACTACAATGAGGTATCACCTCGCACCAGTTAGAATGGGCATCATCAGAAAATCTACAAACAACAAATGCTGGAGAGGGTGTGGAGAAAAGGGAACCCTCTTGCACTGTTGGTGGGAACGTAAATTGATACAGCCACTATGGAGAACAGTATGGAGGTGCCTTAGAAAACTAAAAATAGAATTACCATATGATCCAGCAATCCCACTACTGGGTATATACCCAGAGAAAACCATAATTCAAAGAGACACATGCACCCCAAAGTTCATTGCAGCACTATTTACAATAACCAGGTTATGGTAGCAACCTAAATGCCCATCGACAGACGAATGGATAAAGAAGATGTGGTACATATATACAATGGAATATTCCTCAGCCATAAAAAGGAATGAAATTGGGTCATTTGTTGAGACGTGGATGGATCTCGAGTCTGTTATACAGAGTGAAGTAGTCAGAAAGAGAAAAACAAATATCATATATTAATGCATATATGTGGAACCTAGAAAAATGGTACAGATGAACCAGTTTGCAGGGCAGAAATTGAGACACACATGTAGAGAACAATGGAATGGACACCAAGGGGGGAAAGTGGCTGGGTGGTGGTGGTGGTGGTGTGATGAGTTGGGCGATTGGGATTGACATGTATACACTGATGTGTATAAAATTGATGACTAATAAGAACCTGCTGTATAAAAAAATAAATTTAATTTAATTTAAAAATTAAAAAAAATAAATCAATGAAGTCCCTTGTGATTCTGGGTTAATATGACTTTTGGTAAACAGTACTGTCTTTCCACTAACTATTTTGTCTCAATGCCACAAGATGAATAATTCCCCAAGTTAGCTTCATCTCTGTGGTTTCTTAATAACTAGTCTCCAGTATCTTGGGAGTGTGAAGGTGGTTCCTCCTGGGGGTGGGGAGGGCATCTCTACAGTGACCCTTGCTGAGAGAATGTCCTGTGTCTGGAGCAAAGCTGAACACCAGAGCTGGTCTCACTTTCAGATCTCCCTAGGGAAAGAGTCTCCCTCTGAGATGATCTTTGGTTTTGCAAGTTCATTTTTTAAGCTCTAGGTAACTCTGGACATAGACCCGATACATAGTGTGGCCATGCAAAGGACAAAGGACCCTAGACAAAGATTATCTAGGATAAGCAGTACAAATACAAACTCCTGGGGCTTCCCTGGTGGCGCAGTCATTGAGAGTCTGCCTGCCGATGCAGGGGACACGGGTTCATGCCCCGGTCCGGGAAGATCCCACATGCCGCGGAGCGGCTGGGCCCGTGAGCCATGGCCGCTGAGCCTGCGCGTCCGGAGCCTGTGCTCCGCGACGGGAGAGGCCACGAGAGTGAGAGGCCCGCGTACCGCAAAAAAAAAAAAAAAAAAAAGAGATACAAACTCCTTTATTATGCTCTTCAATGTCCCCCCGTTTTCCCCAGTGGCATGCCCAGCATAGTGCTAAGAATCAAGTGGTCCCGAGCCTGGCATCAAAACAGCTAAACCCTGTTCTGGACATACCCTACTTGCCTCTTCAGATCTAGCTCCCAGCCTCCCCCACCCTGCTCTGTGCCCCAGGAGGCTGACCTCTATGGATATCAACTGCTCCCTTGCCCTGCACCTTCCCATTGGCCCACGGGAAGCCCTGGAATGAGGGGGAGAGAGAAGTCAGGGTATTTATCCCCTGGCTCCCTCCCTGTCAGCGGCATGAGCCCCTCCACCTCCTGAAGGTCTCAGCTCCTATTAGGCCGCCCTCTGCGCACAGCACCCTCTGTCCCTGGTTCCCGTTTCAGGAACTGCTCCCTCCTCTGGCTCCTTGAGGCCTAGCAGTGGAAAGGGAGGCCCACTCTTCCTAGACCTAGACCATCCTTTGAAGTTCCCATGTACTGTGTGTACACGTTGTAACAGTCCCTTTACTAAACCCTCCCGGAATTATCTTAATTTGCCATCTGCTTCTTACTGAGGCCCCTATCAAAGCAATAATGGCCTTGACCATGTGATAGGTTCCTATCCCAACCCCAAGAACAGAGTCTGTTTGATGGGTGAGAACAGTTGTCATGGACAGTTAGGACCGTGACTTCCACACCATTTTCTGCATAAATCAAACCCACCACTGTTAAGAGAAGTCTGGTCCCTGTGATGGAGCAGAGGTGATCCACAGAGTCACTCTTCCACTTTCTTTGAAAATCTAAAGCTATGCTAGTGCCTTTGGGTGGCTCCAGTGCATCTTGGGAAATTCTTCTCCTCATGTCCTGCTCTTCTAGACCCTCCTGCTTTCCGCTTTGTTCTCCTGCCCTAAGAGGTGGGGGAAGATAGTTGAAGCGTAAGAACTCTGGGTATCAATGATTGGAGAGGACTGTGCTATCTCCAATCTTCCTGGTCAATTTTCTCCCCTCAGTGCATTTCTGCTAAGTGTGTACTGTGGCTTCCTGTGGTCCAGAGTCCCCTGATGTGTGAGATGACAGTTTACAAACTGCATTCCGTATTAGCTAGTAAAATCACATTTTGATAATCTTCTCTCCAAATTAGCCTTGAAGGTCAATGCCAGCCAGTAACTGAACTAATTGTATTTATTACTAAAGGTAACTCTAAACAATGTTCCAGGAGAGCTCTGGGCTTTTCCAGTGGGAGGAACTTGCAGTTGTCCTGTAAAAGCCAAGATATGAGGAGGGGCAACAAAAGGGCTCCTCCCTCAGCAGTCCAGGAAGTGAAAGGTTTTATTCCCAAACCCCAGCTTCGTTTGCATACTCCAGGGAGGGGCTGGGAAACCCTGACCCTGCATCACCCACCACTCTCCCCCGCCTAGCATCTCGTCCATTCCCACCACACCACAGTGGAAGCACCCGGGCAGGTCAAAAGCAAGCCAAACGACAGCACTGGCGCTGCCATGGGCTCTGGCAGCCCTGTCCCTGAATATTTACTCTTTCTTCAGGGCTCTTGGCACAGTGCCTGCGGCAGAGTCTGGGGGAGCAGGTAGAATAGGCTGGGAGGGCGTCAAGCACCCAGTGGATCCCACGAGGCAGGTGGCTTTGTGCCAGGTCCCCTGCCATCCCCGTGGGTCCATGCAGGCTCTCAGGAGGCCGAGAGACAGAAACAGCCCCTGCGGCTTTCCCAGACTGGTGATGAATGAGCCCAAGGCCCTGATGGAGGCATCAAAGGCCCCGTGACAGAGCCGCTATGGTTGTAAATCGTCAGGCGCTTGGCTGAAAGCGCTTCGCAAGCTGTTTGTGAGCCAAAGGCAGAGGATGTCGGCTGTGCCTGTCACCTCCAAGTGGGGGGGGAACCGTGGTCAGATGGCTGGGAGTGAAAGCAGCCCGCCTTTGAGGCAGGGAGTGATGAATGGGGGGGGAGTCATTTTCCAAGTCATGCGTTTAGGGGAAAAATACCAAGTGGCAGGGGAAAATGAAAAGAACATGCCAGGTGGCCCTAAAGGGCCAAGTGTGAAGGCTCTTTTGGAGGGCGTGAAATGTCTGGCTTCAGGACCCTAGAGTCTTTGGGTGATGCAACCTTCCGGCTTCTGCAGACTTGTAATCAAGGCTCAGATCACTGAACCCTCTGTTGGCCTGGAGAGTCATTGATAGAACCGAAAGTAAAATTTACTGTGACTCTTAACACTGACAAGGGGATGGTGCCTGGATACATCAGCTTTCTGCGACAGGTCTTGAAACCACCCTGAATCTTTCTTCATCTGTAAAATGGGGACAAGAACACAAACCTCTAGGCGATGAGGGGATTAGAGATAGAGTTTTTAAAGTGTTTGGTAGGATACCACATATAGTTGGTATTTAACAAATAGTATCTATTCTAAGTATTTATGAGTAAAACCATGACATCGTGCCATCAAGACAAGAATGGAAATGCTCGGACTCCAGTCCTCCTGAGACACAGAGACATCATGGAGATTCAGTTACACCTGTGAGAAGGACCGCTTTCCCAGAACAAACCCAGTTATCCTCAGCAGCACAAAAACAACCTTGCCGTCAGACTTGGCTCCATGTTTGCTAAGCCCATTTTAGCTGCCATGAAGAGCTGATGTGGAATGTAGAAAGCAGCATAATTCTGTTTCAGAGAGATGTGATAGTACAGAGGATTAGAGACACGTGTTGATGCTCTGAGAACAAGATGCCAAGACAGGATTAAATGTGCGAGGCTTTTATTAGTGGAAATGCCTGTGGGAGAAGATGGGGAGAGAGCTAGGCTAGGCTGCGAGGGTCATCAGACCGTGATGCAAGTCTGACCTGAGTAAAGGAAGGAGGGAGGGTGCATGGGTGGGAATGTTCTAGTCTGTTCTGCAGTCCATGAACTTGGCTAGGGCATTGGGGAATCCTGGAGCCAAAGTCAGCTGTCACAGGACAGGAATGAGTCTGCCTTAGTATCTCTGCCCTCCTCTGTCGTTGGTACACGACCTCACTGCAAATACAGTGATGGATTTCATAGCCCAGCAGCTGGGGTCTGTGGTCATTCTATTCCTGCAGCTGTAGGTCTTCCAGGCACATTCTCCTGGCATCCCCAATATATTTTTGTAAGAAATCCTGCCCAAGGCAAAACATGATTGTGGTGGGCAAAGAAAGAAAGAAAGAAAGAGAGAAAGGGAGAAAGGGAGGAAGGGAGGAAGGAGAGAGAGAGAAAAAGAGAAAGAAAATACTAGCCACACAAATTCCTCTTTGCCTGTACATGAGCCCCTTTGCAGTGTGATTTTGCCATTCCTCCCATCAAGAGATGGGTATCTCTTTCTACTCCTTGAATCTGGACTTGACCAGGTGAATTGCTTTGGCCATCGGAACATTCACAAACATGGTGCAGCAAAGGATTGAAAGGTGTGTATGCAGTGGGACTTGCCCTCTCTTGCTACTTTTGGAAGCCTAAGATCTCCATGCAAAGAGCACAGACTAGCCTCCTGGAGGATGAGAGGCAATATGAAGCAGAAACCACCCACCTTCCCACCATACCTGTGAGTGAGGCCATCCTGGAGCATCCAGCCCCCACCGAGCTGCCAGTGACTGGAGAGACCAGCCAAGCTGGACTAGAACCAAAAGAGCGAATGGATAACCCTTAGTGTTGTAAGAAAGAATAAATGCCTGTTGTTTTAAGCCACTAGGTTTTGGGCTGGTTTGTTATGTAGCAAAAGCTAATCAACATGCCCATCTTATAGATGGAAAACCTGAAACCTGGAGACCTGTGAAGTCCCTTAATGGGTCTGGAGATGTTACCATGCTTCCTCAGAGTCTCCCACTCCAAGCTGGGCTTGACCAGATGGCTCTGAGTTTGGGGGCAGCTTTACTCATTTGCATACTATTTGCCTCCCTGCTGGAGTGAACTGAGATTGGGACCCAGAATTCAACCTTTAATAAGCCTCTATTGAATGAATGATGCTAAGGTGTCAGGAGGCCCTTCTATGACTTTGAAGCCATGAGAACACAAGTGGAGGAATTTCCAGTCCTCTAAGCAGGGGAGGGAGGGTGCAGGGGTACAGCAATACCCCCCAACCAGATTATCAATTCCTGCAGGCAGGGGCAGAATTTCTATTTCTCTTATATTCTTCTTCACTCCTGTGCTAGTCCCATAAGCTACCATTCATTCAACAAATATTTGTTGAGTGTGCCAAGAACAAAGCAGATAGAGATCCCCAGTCTTGTGGAGCTTACATTCTTGGGGGCAAACAGGCGATAAACAGGATATGTAAGTAAACTGTATTGTATATTGGAAAATGGTAAGCACCAAGCATTAAACCTACAGGGGGGAAGGGGAGCGGGAGCAATGGGCTGGGGGCGTTGACATTTTAGTTGCGGTAGCCAGGGAGCCTCCTGAGAAGGTGCCATTTGATTCGAGACTAAAGATAGGGAAAGAGCAAGCCATGCGGTGCGCAGTTAAGTGCAATGGCCCTGAGGCCAGAGCCTGGGGAGTGTCCAGGAGCACAGGGAGGCCAGAGTGGAAGGACAGTGAACAAGAAGAATTAGTAGGAGATGAGTTCAGACAAGTAAGGGGTGGGCGCACGTCATGAAAGATGCTGTAGATCAGAGTCACGACTTTGAATGAAATCAGGAGCCCTTTGCGATTTAGGAGCAGCAGAGCGACGTGATCTGACATTTTCACAGGATCCCTCTGGCTGCTGTGTTAAGAATCCTCTGAAAGGAGTCAAGGGCAGAGTGGGGACACCAGTTAGGCAGGTACTGCCTTAACCATGGACTTGCTTTCAATTGAAATGAAAGCCGGGGTGTCTAGCCTGGGGCCTGTGTTAGAAGGAATGTTCAGTCACTATTTGTTGGGGGAAAATATTGAATCGTGTCTTTTCGCCAGCATTATGGTGCCTGAGAGAGCAGCCAAGGGGACGTTGCTTCTGGACCTGAGCAAGTTCTGCTTTGATGATGACAGTAAAGCACCAAACAACCAATTCAACTTCACCACGCCATCCGGAGTGGGGAGCGGCAGCAGATTTTTACAGGATCCAGCTGGCTCTGGGACAATCGTGGTCAGTTAACGGTCATTGCATCATCGAAAGGGCATTGGGGAAGTTGGTCTAACAGGCATAGTGCTTTTGCTGCCCCATAGAGAGAAATTTCCAAAGTAACTCCCTCTCCAAGCGACTGTAACTGACAAACTTAATAGTGACTCTGTTTTCCCCATTTGCTCTTTATTTTACCCAAGTTCCAGGAATTATTTGTTATGCATGGTTATGCCTGGGGTGCTAAGGATTGGATTCTTTCTTGCATAGTTCGCAGTTTGCAGGCTGCCTGCCTGGTTAGCGTGCTTCCACAGTCACATATCAGTGCCCTCTGGGCTCAAGCACTTTTGTTTATTTCAGCGCTCATTCCTCGCCATAGAGGTGTGAGGTGAGAGAGAGCAGGGCCAGGGCCATGCGTGTGTCCTGCTGAATTCCGCAATGTAGAACCACTGGAGACCCAAAAAAGAGGAGCATCTCCACTGGGGCAAATATGTAATTGGAGAAAGAATGGGAGCAAAAGGCAGGTCTCAATGAGCTGTGTGAGACATTTAACAACAAGGTTCCCACTGGAGGGTTGGGGGGAAAGGAGGAGAGAGATAGAAGGGCAGGGTAAGGTGGAGGTCTTACAGGGGGGTGGTCTTGATGGGGGAGATCTTTGCATCAGAGATAAAGCCTCAGGAAGAAGAGCAAGCAGCCCACTAACCATCCTCTCAAACACCCCCTTCTCCACCTCCCATCCCCCAAAAAGTCGTACCAATTTTATTCACTGTGTCAACCAAAAATAACTTTTTTTTTTTCTGTTTGAGAAATTAATACATGTTCACTGTAGAAAATGTAGGAAACACAGAAAGGCATTACTATTCAGTAATAACCACTATTAACATGTTGATATATTTCTTTCTTGTCTTCTTCCCTATGCATAGATTTTATGTATCGTCTATATATATATGCATAAGTATTCTAAATGATGGAAATAACCTTGCATGTAGGATTCTGTATCATGCTTCTCTTTGACTTAACCTGAAATCTTGAGCCTATGCTGGGCAATAGTGCTTGATGAACATCTTTAAACAGATTCTCTCTCCTGATAAATTCTTTCAAATAAGTTCTCTAGCAGTGAGCAAAGGTATGGACATAACTTTTTAAAGCTCCTCCTATGCGAAAAAGTGCTTTCCAGAAAGGTTTTGCAATTTACATGTCCACTAACAGAACATGAAAATGTCAGTTCAATTAAAAGTATTGTTTATTCTGTGTAATCTGATGTCTCTGTTTTAATCTAGTTGATAGGTGATCTAGATTATGAAAATTCAAGTAATCTAGCAGCCGGCAATAAATACACTGTGATAATCCAGGTGCAGGATGTTGCCCCTCCTTACTATAAAAGCAAGTATCATTTTGGTTTATTTCATGAAGCATCTTCCTTGAGTAGCAGTGACTAAACTGTGCTGGGCAATGCTTGGGCTTGGGCTGGGGATGTATTTATGTTCAAAAGGAGAATTCCAAAAGCCCCAGTACTTCGGAATCAGCCCAGCCTCCTCCTGTCCTTCACCAAGAACAGTTAATCAGTCTCCAAGTCCTTTCTTCTGTGTCACCTACAACTAAAATCTAAGGATTTTAGTAAGGATCTGCTGCCTTCCCCCCAACTCCACTGCACCTCCATCCCACTAGTATTGCTCTAATGCAGAACCTCCTCTATCAGAGCTGAATTACAACACCAAGAGTGTTTCAAGAGTCTTTCTGCCCACCTTTAGTCTTGTCCCTTTCCAACGCATCCACCACATTTCTGACAGCGATTTTCAGGAAACGCAAATGCCACCGTATTACTTCTTGCTGAAAGCCCTTGAGTGTCTCCCCATAGCTGTCAAGTTCACATTCAAACTCTTTGGCTTGGCACAAAGCAATAAAGAGAGTCACGTGAATTTTTTTGGTTTCCAAATGCATATAAAAGTTATATTTACACTATATACTGTAATCTGTTAAGTGTGCAATAGCATTGTCTTAAAAACATAATGAACATACTTTAATTAAAAATACTTTATTGCTGGGCTTCCCTGGTGGCACAGTGGTTGAGAGTCCGCCTGCCGATGCAGGGGACACGGGTTCGTGCCCGGGTCTGGGAAGATCCCACATGCCACGGAGCGGCTAGGCCCGTGAGCTATGGCTGCTGAGCCTGCGCGTCTGGAGCCTGTGCTCCGCAACGGGAGAGCCCACAACAGTGAGAGGCCCGCGTACCGCAAACATAAATCGATAGAAAAAAAAAAAAAACACTTTATTGCTAAAAAATGCCAACCATCATCCGAACCTTCGGCGAGTCATAACCTTTTTGCAATGGTAACATCAAAGATCACTGATCACAGATCACCATAACAATATAATAATGAGGAAAACGTTTGAAATATTGCGAGAATTACCAAAACATGACCCTGAGACACAAAGTGAGCAAACGCTGTTGGAAACATGGTGCCGATAGATTTGCTCGACACAGGGTTGCCACAATGTTCAATCTGTAAAAAACACAATATCTGCAAACTGCAATACGTAAAACGCAACAGAATGAGGGATGCCTGTATTGTGATTTAATTATTTTTCCTATTTCCGTTTATAGATAATATCTACATTTATATTCTAACAAGCCCAGAAAATGAGTTTCCTCTTGTCTTTGATAGCCCATCCTACATATTTGCCGTGTCGGAATTAAGCCCATGTAAGTAACCGACGAGACACAGACTCCAGTGCTCTTGATAGACCCCTTCATCCGGAGGCACTTGGGTGGAGGAGGCTCCCCGTCAGAGGCCCTGGTGGTGTTGTGCACAGCGACTCACAGCTGATTCCTGGTTATTGCATGTCTTACTTCTTTTTAAATTCTCCTCACTGTGGAGGAGCCCTTCAGGTGAAATCCAAAACTGTTGATTAAACTGCATTTCTCTGAACCCCCTGATTGCCTCTTTGTCTGGGTGCCTGATTCCAACTAATCCTCTCTTTTTGCAGCCTAAGTTTTCCCTTGGTCTCCACTGTGATTTTTATCCAGCTCACTCAGAGAATTGAAATTTAAAAATAGAGAGAAGGCTTCCCATTTCTAGATTTCTTTCATTTAAAAACAAAATAAAGATGTTTTCTCTCTCCCTTTGAAGGATTCCCTGGAGGCCTCTTTTTCCACCCTTTAGGATGCCTTGATTTCTGCAGGTTCCTCCCCACTCCAGCTGGGTTTCTCCCCGTCTCTCCCAGTGAAGGGGAGACTGTTAACTCTAGAATAATCAGACCTCACCACAGTCTTTGAGACTTGGATTGTGTATACTTCTACACTAAAAACTAAACAAAACAAACCCCAAAATCTCCCTCTAAAATGATCTCCTCTTCATTTCGTTTTCTCTCTTGATGATGAGCTCCATTTCCTGACATTACATTTTAAACAAAATACAAAAAGAGGGTCTGAAGAAAACGCTGTCGATTCCTTATGCCTTATCCAGTGAATAATAAGTGCAACAGGAATAGGTTTTTTATGAATTCACAGATCTTGCTACAATTATTAATCACCTACTCTGGGTCAAGCACGTAGTGCTGTTCTATATAGTTGAATAAGAGAAGATGCTGCCCTTGAGGAGTATAATTTATGAGGAAGAACTTCTATAAAACAAGCAAGCCCGAAGTCCAGCAGCCCACCAACAAGACTTGCAAAATAAGCAAAATGGAACAGGATTTAAAAATCAAAAATATTCCAATCATCCTGTTGCTAAACCTTTAAAAATCATGTTTTTCGTCTGGTTTTGTAACAGCAACCCATGCTCGATATAGAAAATTTGAAAAATAAAAAAGACAACACTGCTGCAAAGATGTATATGTGAAGGTTCTTTGCAGCGTTAGGATCATGTAATAATTGGTGTGCTTGGACTCTATATGAGGGTATGAATTGTCTTTTAGACTTCGCAGTACTGCTTGAATCATACGGCCAGTTTCCTAGTGGGTGTCATTAGTGTAATTTGAATTTAAAAGATGTAAAACATACAGAGTTTGAACAGCAAAGAGGCCCCCAAAAGTCTTTCGCCCATGGCACTGATAGTGTCTGCTCCTGATTCCTCCTCTCACCCCCAAAGCAGGACTAGTCTCAGATATTATTCTCAGCGGTAATCGCAGGTACTTTATTCTTCCAGCTAGAACCCGGGTTGGACGGATGCAAGCGACAGATAAAGACTTCCCCCAGAGAGGCATCGTGTACTCCATCTCCACCGGAGGGGCCAGCCAGCACTACCCAAACATATTTTGGATTAATCCCCAAACGGGAGAACTCCAGCTGGTGACTAAAGCAGACTACGAGACAACTCCCATCTATATTCTCAGAATCCAGGCCACCAACGGCGAGGACAGCAGCTCAGTCACTGTGAGTGGGGCTGTTTGGTGCATTCACACCAGCCCAAGGGGTTGACTTCGGGTCTCCCTGGCACCCTCCAGGTGTGGCCGCAGCAATAAGGAATCTTAATAGGGCACCTCCTGCAGACATGACAAGAAATGGCTAGGGGTGTCCCAGACAGCACAATCGGACACACATAGCAGTGCCAGGAAGTAAAGATTGACATCTGTAAGCCCACGTTTATGGGTGACTGGGAGAAGCGCTGAGATGGATGGCCACCCTGGGGGACAAGCTTCCTCCTGTTGCCCTTAAATCCCCCCTTGCTGTTGAGGTGGGCTGTAGCTGTGCATCGCCCCCAAGTAGTTTTACCCTGTTCCTACCCTGAGACCCATCATACCAGATGGGATAGGTCTTAAAATGATCTGGCTTGACACAGCGCTATGCTGCTTTGTAACCTCTGATGTTGAGAATCTGGTTAAGTGCATTTCTGAGTCAGTAGGTCTGAGTAGGGCCTGAGAACCTGCATTTATAACATGCTTCCAAGTGGTGCCGAGGCAGCTGGTCCATGGCCGTGCTTTGAGGAGCCAGGCTTTGACAGGTCTGTGCTGCCAGTGGTCAGGAATATTTGAGCGTAATATGATGGTCACAAAGAGGAAACTATTTCTTGGTCTTTCCCGTTAGTAAAGTGAAAAAGCCTAAGGCAAAATGAACTCAGCTAGCGGCAGGCAGCCCTGTGTGATAGAATGACTGGTCCAGGGTCAGGAGGCAGAGTTCATTTCTCAACTTTGATCCCAATTTGCCAAGGGGGTCCGAGCAATGCTTATCTTTGTACCCTGATTTCTCTCTCACACATGGAGAGTCACCTCATAACCCAATGCCTGAATAGTCCAGTTCCTCTGATGACTTGCTTTGAATTAGTGGGACGATGTTTTCAATGATGTGTAAGGCTTGGCATTGCTAGCTGAGAAAAAGATGTGCTAAGTTGAAGGTAATTGTCGTGTTTGTTAGCTTGGGTTTTTGAGAGGAATGAATGGAGTCCACTTTGGGAGCTAACTAGAGAGAACATTTCAATTTACTCCTGGGCTCAGAAATAGCTGAAATCCCCAAATTTCAGAGGTAGAATGAATACGACTCTAAAATTCATAAGCTTTTAAAAAGGGTGATGATCACATAAGTCCCTTTCAGGGCTGACATTCTGTGATTCCGTGCTGGCAGGCATCCCAGTCCATATTCCAATTCACCAGGCATAAAAGACAGTGATGAAAGAGAACAGACTGGCCCCTGATTGTGGCAGGCCAGCGCCACCGGCTCAGTGCAGTGCTGAGATCCCGGGTTACACACAAGACCCCGGCTAAGCCAGGTCGCCTCCTTCTATCCCACTGGTTCTCAACCCTGGCTGAGTATTAGAATCGGCTGGGGAACATAAAAATCGTGCCTGGGGACTTCCCTGGTGGCGCAGTGGTTAAGAATCCGCCTGACAATGCAGAGGACACGGGTTCGAGCCCTGGTCCGGGAAGATCCCACATGCCGCGGAGCAACTAAGCCCGTGCACCACAGCTACTGAGCCTGAGCTTAGAGCCCGCGAGCCACAACTACTGAAGCCCGCGCGCCTAGTGCTTGTGCTCCACAAGAGAAGCCACCGCAATGAGAAGCCCGTGCACCGCAACAAAGAGTAAACCCCGCTCACCGCAACTAGAGGAAGCCAGTGCACAGCAACGAAGACCCAAGTCAGCCAATCAATCAATCAAGGAAGAAAAAAAAAAAATCAGGCCTGCGCCCCACCCTCCAGGGAGTCCAATTCATTTGGTCTGGAGAGGGCCAGAAAAAGTGGAGCCATGGTTGAGAGCCATTGTTCGATCTTCCAAAGTTAAAGACAGAACTTCCAACTCACAGGGGCAGCAAGCAAGGAAGCACAGGAGGGTCACCGTAAATCCATCATCGTTACCGGAAAAACAACTCAGCATCATCTGGGGGTGAGCGCATGTGTCTAGCTGCATATGTGTGTGGGGGTGTGGAAATGTATTATTACGTATATTATGCACACGTGCATGTACACACACAACACACAGTAGAGAAGTTAATAGCATAGGACTTGGAGTAAGACAGACCTAAGTTCAAATCCCAGCTCTGCCACTCACCAACTGAATGGCCTTAGGTCAATTACCTAATCTCCCTAAGCCTCAGCTTCCCCATCTGTAAAATGGGAATAAACATATTATCGATCTTGGATGAGGTTAAACCTCACTAATTCACAAAAAGCACACAGCCCAGTGCGTGGCACACAGTAAGGGCTCAGTGATAACTACTCAGTGAGACCACTTTCCTGCTGCTCTAGGTGACTGTGAACATCATTGAAGAAAATGATGAAAAACCAATCTGTACCCCAAACTCGTACTTCCTGGCCATCCCAGTGGATCTGAAAGTTGGCACAAATATTTACAATTTCAAGCTCACGTGTACTGACCTTGATTCCAGCCCCAGGTCTTTTCGTTACTCCATTGGCTCAGGTATGGTATTGATGTCAGTGGTCCTGGACCCTTGCTGAGGGCTCCTGGTGTTGGGGGCTGTAGCAGCTGTTTAGGAAGAAGGGGTGGGGGTCTGAGCTCACACACTGATCTGGCACAGCGTGTAGGGGGTGGGGTGTTTTGAATGAGGAAACCAAGGGTGAGGAGTCAAATGGTTCTGGAATTCCCAGTCCCCGCCCCCCGCTTGGCTTCCCCTTCTCACCTAACTCTTCCCAGACTCCCATACCTGGCTGCCCAAAGGCCCAAGGAACAGTGAATCCCATTGATGGTGACCCGCCCCCCCCACCCCCAATTCCCAGCCTGTCGTAGGATTCATGAATCAGATTAGTGTAGTTTAAAAACATTTTTTTAGTCCAACTCCTCCCCCACCTCTTTTCCTGCAAGCTTGTTGGTGGGGGGGGGGGCAGGGGAATCCCAGTCCTCTCTCTGAATAATAATAGATGAAATAGATTAAATGCATTTTGAAACGCGTCCTCAGGAATTCTCTTCTGCTCCATTGATTTTCTCTCTTTAAAAATATACCATAGTGGGAGGGAAAGAAAAGAGCACCCCTCAATGGAAATGAGACCAAAATAGTTCATCTAATGAAGTGCCGGGGCCAGGGATTTAAACCCAAACAAGCAGAGCAGTTTCACGTGAAAGACTGAAAAGCCAGCTCCGCCGCCTGCTGAGCCCTGGCAGAGCCGGAACTGGAACAGCAGGAAGCCTCTCGAGCAGGCTGTGTCACAAAACCCAGGGGCAGAGCCCACCTCAAGACTGCAGTGGCCGGAGATGGGAACAATCCATACTGAGAACCCTCAGGCCTTTATGGGGCACTTCGTTGCTCGGGAGTAAAACTGCATCATCCCCTGGTCCATTTACTGGTTTTTAGTTGGTAGTGAGTCTGCAGCCACCGGGGGAATGAACAAGAGCTGCTTGGGCGGGCAGCTTCTCTGCTCTGGGCTCCCTAAGCTGTGAGCCTGCAGCCCCAGACGAGCCGCTGGGGAGGTGGGGGTGGGGACTACTGTCCCTGCCAGCCCAGGACACACCTTCCTTTGGGGGACTCCAGGGACATCCGTCACGGGTGTGACCAGCCCGGTTTCATGAAAAGCGTGCAATGAACTTGGCCCATGGCTAGGGACGTGGCCCCCTCTTCCCTCTTGCCGCCCACTGATTGGTCTGAGCGTGACTTACACATTGTTACCAAGTTAATGCTGACGATGAGCATTGGCCGCAGCAGGATTGCTAGCTCCCTGCCTGATGCTCAGCGCGGTGGCGGCCATTCTCCCTGGACACCTGTGCTGGTGCCCTTTTCTACTCTCATTTTCATTGCAGCCACACTGGTTGTAAGCCAGAGTCTCTCTGTACTCATGAAATCTCTGGTGCTGTTAAGGCCCATATCCTGTCACTGCCCCCACCCTGGTACATCAGAAGTAGTCTACACCTGAGGTGGGATGTTTAAGAAAAAGACTGAATGTAGTTTTCTTCTAACCCTTATTTCTCATGCTCTTTTCTTCCTATTCCCAAAATCCTTGCATCGAATCTCATTTAGGGAACATCAACAGTCATTTCACCTTCTCTCCTAACGCCGGGTCCAACGTTACAAGCCTGATCCTCGCGACTCGCTTTGACTATGCTAGTGGGCTTGATAAGATCTGGAACTACAAACTACTTGTCTACATAACTGATGACAACTTGCTGTCCGACAGGAAGAGAGCTGCAGCTCTTGTTGAAACAAGCACAGTGACCCTGAGCATTAGTGTCATTCCTTACCCAACCACGACTGTCACCACAACCCCCAGGGTAAGGGTTTTGGGAGATGGACTTCCCAGTTACATCCCTTGTAACTGATGTTGATGGAGCCCCTTGACCTAGGAGAAATGTGGGGTGGACTGAAAAGAGTTGAGGTGTTAGGATGTTGCCAGAAACGCCAACCGTGGGCTGGATCGGAATAGTCACTGGGTGGTAGAAAAAATCTGGGTGAGACCTTGGGCTTATAGAACCACTGACATTTCCTAGTCTGGTAAAGAAGGAGGTACACATATGCACAGACTTGTGATAGATCAGGCATTGCCCATCCAGGGTATGGACATGTTGCTGCCTTCACAAGCCCTTCTCTGCTTGCTCTTAAGAGCCAATACAAGTCCGTGTCCATGAGAGCAGCTAGCTGCCAGATGCTCTTCTCTACTTCTTTTCAAGAGTCACCATTTGTCAGTCTATACCCTACTCCCCACCCACTCCAAAAAGAAATCCATTTATTCAATCTGCAGATATTGATTTAATACCTATAATATGCCAAGCACTTTGGTGAATAAGCCAGAAATTATCTCTGCTCTCTCATGGAGCTTATAGTATAGGTTAGTGGTTCTCAAGAGTGGTCCCCAGACCAACAGCAGCAGCAGCATCACCTGGAAACTAGTTAGAAAAGCAAATTCTTGAGCCCACCCCGGAACACTAAAGTTATACCTCATCCAACCATGATCATCACTACGACTTCCAGGGAAGGATGTTGAAACCTGGAGTCCTCACCAAATCCCCAGACCTACTGGATTAGAAACTGTGGTGTGGGACCCAACCATCTGTGTTTTTAACAAGCCTTCCAGGCCATTCTGATTGCACTAAAGTTTTAGAGTCTCTGATCTAGAGGGGGAGACGGATTACAAACAGGTGTGCAAATTAGTAAACTACCTACAGACTGTCATAAACAGTAGGAAGAAAAGCAGCCCCATACTTGGAGTATGCCAGAGGAAAAGGAACCAGAACCTCAGAAAGCCACCTGTGACAGGTGGTCAAATCCTGCTTCTCAGAGTCTTACCAAGAGCTGCTTAATATTCCTTTCCTGTGGGCTGGAGTCAATATTACCCCCAATGAATGGAGGCATTAGGTGACTTGAAGGGCTTTCAGTTGTGGTAGGAGCCAGTAGGTGCCCCAAGTAAGGAATTGCCACCTTTCTGCAACTTACAACACAACCCAGCTCTGACATCTCCAACCTGGAAATCTCCATAACTTTTTGTTATCAGTCTCCCTCTCTGGGAAGCAAATGCTGAACTTGAGGTCTCACTGTGATAACAGCCTGCTCAGCTGGCAGCACAGCTGGCAGTGACTGAACACTGAGAAGCTTACAAAGTGTTTAAAAAAAAAGAAACAAAAAACCCCAACTTTCACGGCTCATGCCTTCCCAGTGAGAGACAATAGCTATATTAGTCCCTAGCTTATGCCATGATTTGGCAGGGAAAAAAAGCCAATGGAATTTTTAGCTTTGAGGAAGGAGAAGAAAGAGAATGAAATTAGGCCTAGAGTTGCTCTCCAGTTCCCTACATTTTCTGGGTTTTGGTCTAAGGACATCTGACAAGACTATAAATAAGGTGATGGGTTGAAGAGTGAGAACGATGAGCACACAGATGTCCGACCTTTAGAGCAAGAACAAAAAGCAGGATGAACATTCAACCACCCAACGTGAGAGGGTTCTGATGTCAAAGACTACCAGCCTCCACTCATCTCCCTCTTCTGTCATTCAAGCCCAGGATCACCTACCGGATCCTGAGGAAGAACGTGTATTCTCCATCGGCCTGGTATGTGCCTTTTGTCATCACTTTGGGCTCCATGCTGCTTCTGGGTCTCCTGGTGTCCCTGATCATCCTATTGGCCAAAGCCATCCACAGACACTGTCCCTGCAAGGCTGGGAAGCACAAGAAACCTCTGTAAGTTGCCAGTGGGCTGGGCCCTTCCCCCATTTCCTTTCGGAGGATACTGCCTCTGGTGATGCCAGGAGAAGGAAAAGGAGACAGTTGGGATTTCTCCACAGGGTAGAGAGGGTGCCTGGAATGAAGAAAGGAAACGGAGCTACCGGGGAGACGTCCCAGCTCCCCTTGTCCTGGTGGACCCCCTTCATCACCTGCCGGGCCAGGAAACTGTTCCTTTGCTTTTCCCTGGCACCTGCCCCATACTTGATGAGTTCTCAATGAAATCAGGGCTTCAGCCTCTTGGTGATCTTGTCCTGGATAAAAGCTCCAGAAACAAGGCCGGTTGTGAGTAGTAGTAGAATATGCCGTGCTGTTATTTGTGGAATATTTAAAGGATGGGATGGAATTAGAAGAAGCATAAAAAGGAATAAGGGAATTAAGCTTTTGGCTCCAGTGACTGAACTGGGCTCTGGTGTGACTAAATAATCATTGTTCTTTTGCGTGTGGCCCTCTCAAGGGCTGTAAACGCAGGCCTGCTTCCTCTCCCTGGGATGCTCACCTGCTCACTTATATGCCTCTTTCGGTGACGCTCTGCAGAGTGTCTTTTACTGGCTAAAGGGAGGTACTAGAGTAAAGTGGAGAAAGCATCAAATTGTTACAAGCTTCCCCAGAGCCAGTTTCTTGAGTCTTAGTAGCTCTCACAGTGAGAACGTGATGGTTCTGAGCCTGGGCTTTGGAGTCAGATAAGGTTGAGGTTCAAATCTTGGGTCTGCCATTTTCTGGGTATATGGCTTTGGGCAAGTGACAACCTCTGTGAATCTCAATTTCTTTATTTGAAAACCAAACAATTAAATGAGCAAATGCAAAGGAACCACTTAGCACTGTTCCTGATGTGGAGTAAATGCTTAATACACTATTTTTTTTTTTAATCTTGTTGCATGATTTTTCATGGCTGAGTCCCAGTGAGCTTAGGATTCTAGATTCTAAGTTTAGCTCTGTACACCCAAGTATCTTGAGGTATTGGAACTTGAATTTTGGAATTTCTCACCGGCAAAAAGAAGGGGTGATAAGACTCATGTGCCATTTAAAGGTATTTTGAAGATTAACTACTACTGTCAAATAATTTAAAATCTATGGATGAAAGGCTGTATAAAAGTATAAGTATTAGCATAAAGATGTGCATTGCATTTTGCCATATTTATTGGGGGCATTCGTTGCTATTGGCAACCTTGACTTCAAGGTAAGAAATCCTTGAGCATCTGCTGAAATTTAAAAAGGTCTTTTTATTTGGACTATACTCACAAATTGATTTGAGAAAAAAAAACCAGCTCCAAAAGAGTGATGCTTAAGCTTGTAAGGATGGCAGTGCTCTGTAATGGGATTTGGGCAGAAGTTCTTAAAGGAAGTAATCCAATACTGGACACTGCAACTCACATTCAATTTATAGTCAAATGTGCGCCTTGAACCTGGTGGCTTCAGTTACCTTCTACATATTGTTTTCAACGTGGTTGACTTTTAAAAAACTAGCTAGTGATTCAGACTCAGACCTGGCCTCTCTGGCAATTTGTTGTACCATATGGCAACCAATATTTGTCCCATAGCAGAGAATAAAATTAGAGTCACAGAATGAAGGGTCTTAAGAGTCCAGGTGTCCAGCTCTTCACATTACAGGAAGCCAGGGTTTAACTGCTAGTCATCGAACCTTCCCACTGTGGGTCAAATCTTCTGCTCAGATGGTTACTGGGGAGGAAAACCAGGCAGGAAGAATCGCTGGGCCGTCTGATGGGGTCGTCATGCCCTCACTCAGTGTTGTCAGAGAAAATAGGTTCCCTGAAGTTCTCTAAAGCAATAGTTT
Organism: Aethalodelphis obliquidens; assembly: GCF_003676395.1. Classification (NCBI taxonomy): domain Eukaryota; kingdom Metazoa; phylum Chordata; class Mammalia; order Artiodactyla; family Delphinidae; genus Aethalodelphis; species Aethalodelphis obliquidens. The sequence goes on from NW_020837971.1 coordinate 8,102,672, forward strand.
TCAAACTTATCAAACTCCTAAGCCTCCTTAGTCCCAACCCAGCAGTGATGGAGCAGGGCTGGGAGCCCATTCTGCATTTTAGTCCCCTGCCCTGGTCCCTCTTTCAATCGACCCCTGAATCCCGGGGAACACAGTTGCCCAAAGGCCCCCATGTTGTCACGTGTGTACCAGGGCAGAGTGCTCTCAGGTTAATTCTTGTCCATCCCTTCTCCCCCGATACAGGGTGAAGAAAGTAGGTATGTACGGTGCCGATTACCTTTGTTTGTTGCTGTTATTGTTTTTTGCTTGCTCTGTTGTACTACATAAAAGGGTTCCAACTCGGTGGAGAATCAGGGCACAGTCCTGTGTTGGTGGGTTTTCCGCCACATCATCTGTGGATGGAACGAAACAGAGGTCGGACGTAGCTGGAGGAAGGGGAGGGCAGGGCAGGGTGCATGGGACCGTTGGCCCGCTTGGGTCTCATTCGGTCCTGCCTGTTCCTTACTGAGTCACCTCCAATCAGCTTCACATCAGCACCTAAAGGTCTGCTCCCCACCAAGCGGGTCAGGAATGGAGAATTCTCCGTGAGTTAAACACAGAATCTACTTGCTGCTACACACAGAGGGGGTGACCCCTCCTGAGGACAGCTAGTGCCCTGTGTTAGACAGATGCCTCTTTTTAAAGAACAAATGATACTTTATTCTCAGATTGTGATGCATTTGAACATTCTCACATGTTACTTAGGTTAGGGTAGTTAGAAATCGGGGCTGGGTGCAGTCAGATGGGCTGGGAGAGCTGAGTGATTTCAGGGCGTTGGTGAAATGAGCAAGGCCTATCTGAGGAGACATCACCACTGTCTCCAAAGCTGTGGTCTCAGGGAGACTCCAAGCTATGGGGAGAGACAGGACAAAGAACCGGAAAGAGTGTTTTTGAAAAATGATTGTTCTAATCACTCCAGCCATAGGTGTGTGCATCTGACATGCACAAGGGATATCTCAGCAGGGTTAGAAATTTAACTACAGTGGTTATTGATCATATCGAATGAGATAATTCTAAAAAATGAGATTTTTCACAAACTATCTCCCATCCTAGTTACTTTGTAAAAAGGGCATAAGGAATGGACGCAAAGAATCCTCAGATGAGAAACAAAGGTAGCAACCCCCTCTTTCTTTTTTACCTATAAAGCCATTTAAAACCTAGTTTCCAGTAATGACAATAAGCTGGAAAAAGAATTAAAAATTTTTAATGGTGTATTATGAGAGTGTGTGTGTTTCTGAGAAGGTGGAAGGAGGTCAACAAACATGTCTAGAGACAGAAAATTCTTTGCTATGCCTGCAATACTAAGCTCAAATCCTGCTTAAGAGAGATCTCTTTGTAGGGGTAAAATTTTAAGGTCAATTTAGTGTCCAAGAAGCTTAACTCTTGTCTGTCCTCTTGCCTGCAGAAATGAAGAACACAAAGAGAGAGGCGGTGGTGGTGAGGCTGGCTGGCCCCGGGGGCGCCGGGTTGGGGAGGGGCTCTGGTCTCCCCCCGGCCGTCTTGCCACAGTCCCACAGGGGTGTTTATCATTCAGGGAGATGCTTGTATCTGGCCACTGGAGCAGACTGCTGTGTGACGAGCTCCTGATAGAATTTGTTCCCTCCACTGAACCTGTCTGCTGCTATATTTGCAGAAGAACTGGATTTCATAAATATTGAATAGTGGTGTTTATTATCTACACTAGTTCTCCGGGAGAGTGAGTTAGGGGGAGAGGAGCTTAAAGACCAGAACTGGTGCTTCAGCCTTCAATGGGATTTACTTTTGCTTTGCTTTTCCACACCTTGAGGGAAAAGTGATAGAAAAAGAGCACAGTGGGAGACTGAGGCTGGCTCTGCCCTCTCGGCCATATGACCTTGACCTCAGGGACTCCCTCGGCCTCTTTAAGCTTTAGATTCCTCACCTGTGGAACGGGAGTGAGAACAGCTGCCCTGAGATAACAGGTGGGGAAATACTGGGAAAATTATGAAGAGTCATGTAAATGCAAAGTGTCACAGGACAGCTGGGGAGTTACCTCCTCACGTGACCTCCTGAGTTTTCTTTCACTGAACCTGATCCACCCACTGGAAGTGACGGAACTTGAAGGTGACCCCCTCCCAGGTCTCCCCTAACCCCTAATAATAGGACTTTGTTATGATCTAAGATCCATGAATTTGGGAAATGACAGGCAGGACGCGGACGAAGTATCGCTTCAGGCCAGTCTCCTAAGTGCTTATAAGCACTGGTCTGCAAACAGGAGGAAGGGGTGATCTCCTGTCTCCTGGGTCTTATTATTGCCTAAGGCAAGTACCCTTGATGATGACACTCAGAGACTGAGACATATGTAGAGTTAAATTCGTCGATTAAATAAATCAATCCCCCTGGCCGTAAAAAGTGCAGCTTCTGAGTTGATCAAGTGGAGGAAAGCTGTACATCTCGATTCCTTCTGTTTTCACAGAGGGGAGCTGTGGGCAAGTGAGTAGGTAACGGCTTATGTGATGCAAACGGGGGTCAAAGGCCCATTAAACTCCCAACACCGTCCTCGTGAGTGTGCTGAAGAACGGCGTCGTTGGAGGGCACCGTGTGAGGGAAGGGGGTGTTTCCAGGGGGCAGAGGTCAGGTCCTGGAGGGCGGCACAGAGTACAGGTCAGGAGAAAGAATAAGGTGGGGAACACCAGGCTTAGGTGAGGCAGGCCAGGCCCGGAGGCAGCGCTGCATTGGCCTAGGCTGACTCATCTGTGCCTGCTCTGCACGTAACATCTGCCTGGCAGATCCCGTGTAGGTGATGTCGATCTTGGCCGGTGCTGCGTGGCATTTCTGCTCTTCCTTCTGTGCAGCTTAGATGGCGTTTACTCAGGATGCTTTCCTACCCCCCAAGTCTGCATTAAATGTCCTTTTCCCACCCCTGTTCCCCCACGCCCCCGTAGCATCCTATATTCCCCCATCACAGGCTTTATCACAGTAAACTGCAGTGCCTCTTTGTCAATGGCCCCTGCTTGATGGCAAGCTTTGGGCGGGCGGTAACCAGCCCTGCCTTGTTCACCGATGTGTCCCGAGCATCTAGCACAGTGCCTACTGAATAAATAAATGTCAGGAAGGTCCTGGGTAAGGAACCTGGGCTGTAAGGAAGAGCAGCCTCTCCTGGGGGGAGGAGTGTAGGGCTGTGCTTGAAGCCGTCTCTTTCTTTTCCTTAGGAAACAATCCAGATGAACACTGTCTTTGATGGAGAAGCCGCAGACCCAGGTAATTAAGTGGCAGTGTCGTCCGTAAGGGCACTGATCATATTCCAGGCTGGTGGAGTCATGAAGGACCATATCCCACGTCCTGCTCTTCACTCAGTCTGCCAGTGCGTTTGGTTGTCGGGCCTACACAGTGCTGATACTTCCAGGCGGCACCGCAACGTGAGATCGGCTCAAAACAGAGCTGGCTTGTAGACACTCAAGCACATGATCACGTGTGAGGCCTCAGCAGGTTTCCACCTAAAGGGTCCCACTCAAGGGCCACGCCTCTGTCCAGCCTCCCTCCCTGAATCACAGGCCAGTTCAGGGAATTGGTGAATTCAGTAACCCACTGTGTCTTCTGCTCACTGGGACTCAACCTCCCCCCACCTGCCTCATCCTTTCTGAATGCTTCTAAACACCATCCTATTGGTAATGAGAGATATGGAGAAATGGCAAGCTTGGCTTCTTTTTTTCCTCGATCAGGGCCAAGAATTCCTTCTTGGACAGCAAGATGAACATAAGGTAAAGCTGGCCTCCAGAGCTCTCATCACCCCCATGAAATCAGCTCCAAATTTAGCTCCTTTACACACATCCCTTCACTTACAAAGGCTCAATTATAGACGTGAATAAAGGGAAGGAAACCAAATTCGGGAGGCAAGTGCGTTGGCTCCCTGCCACCCTCACATGCGAACGGCTCCGCTTGGTCCTCCTCAGAGGGAGGATGGCTCCTCTCCAGGACAGGCTGCCGCTGCTGCTGGAATTAAATTTCCCTCTATTATTAGGTACTTGTTACCATAATGTGCCCACATTAGCATAAGTGCTGGTGGGATCCTCTGCCTGAGAGGCCACTCATGCTGTAGGGAAACAGCAGGAGCAGGGGCACGCCGGAAACTAGATCTTCTGGGGCAAAAGCCAGGGAGGACCGAGGCTGTTCTGCGTCTGTGTGTTTGCGAGAAGGAAAAACGAAGCGATGAGCCAACTGGACTAATGTGAACAAACATCAATTAGCGTCTGCAGGCTCCGACACAATAAAAATGGCTCCCTTGCATCATCTCAACTGGGGCCAGATTTGTGTGTCTGTGTCTGCAAATCTCTGCTAACATAACATAGATAAAAATCAAAGTCTTTCCCTCCTTCCTTGGTGAACTCCTGTTTATATCAGGGATTCAGGGGATCTTTTTAAACAAACAAATCAGAATGTAACGGGTCACCCCATGAGAAACTGAGCCTAACTTATCTGAAGCTCATGTTGAGTTCAAGACTTCTGTGGCCTCTCATCTTGCCATTGAGGTGACCTTGAGACTCTCCTAAACCTTTCTTTCCAGGGAAGCGTGAGATTTGCTACCTGTGTGGTCACAGCCACACAGCTCAGCTCGTGGAAAGGGCAGGCAGGTGAAGATTGTGTTCTTCACAAGCCTGCTTTCAATCTTTCTAGCTGCTTCATCTTTCCCTGGGGGCGAGAAGAGAGCAGGGTGGAGATGGGGGAGCAGAGAAGCATTTGGATTCCTTTGTTTATACATTGGTGGTGTAATTTTTTTCCCTAGTTACTGGGGCAATATATGAATTCAACACAAAAACTGGAGCCAGAAAGTGGAAAGATCCCTTAACCCAAATGCCAAAATGGAAGGAGTCCAGCCCTCAGGGAGCTGCTCCAAGAAGACCTGTCACTGGGGAAGGGACCGGGCCACTAAGGAGCACCCACAAGGAAGGAGATGGGCTGAGAAACAAAGCACAGGCCAAGAATACAGTCCCACGGTCCAGGAACCAGGACAGCAAGCCAAGCACCCCAAAGAACAGAAACTCAGCCCTTATGGGTGGGGGGTCCCCCAAACCGCACCCAGAAAAGTGAACAGTGTCTGGCTGCCTGGCCCACAGCACAGCACAGGGCGGGAGCTTGACTGTCTGGGACGCTGCCTCACCCTACATTCTTCGAGGGCAGGGTCGGGGTGGAGGGCTGAAAATGTGGAGGATCCAGGGTCCCAGGTGGAATGTTTGACAGACTTTAAAATGAAGGCCTTTCATCTCAGAGTTGCCTTTTTCTGAGACAGCCCAGGAGAGATTTTGCCCTGGCCTCAGTACCTCTGATCAGCTGGACTGTAACTGGTGGGTGTGGACTTGTGTTTCTTCTTCACATTGACCTCTAGGAAGCTCTGTTCCGTTCGCCCCTAGGAAGTGCACGAGACCTCCTGCCTAAATTCTGAGGACTACCCTCCCACCTGGTTTCACCTTATTTTCCTGCCTTTATTTCAGCGTCACCCAGATTTCTTCAGTTATAAATACAGTTCAACACCGTATACCATTGTAAGTCACATCTAATCTTTTTCAAAAGAGGCAGAGCATGGGAAAAAAAAGGATGAATAATGAGTTGTTCACCTGGGAAGAAGAAAACACACTAAATACCTTTAATTCTTTTTCATTAAGGTAAAACTGATGATGCAATAAAGCGCACAGATCGAAGGCATTCAGCTCAGTACCATGTAGACTCTTCCCTGACGCAACCAATATTTGGGTCTTTATTGTCACAGATTACTTTTGCCTTTTTGAAATTTCCTATAAATGGAAAAAGAGCTCCCCATTTCTTTTGTATCTGGCTCCTTTGGCTGCGCACCATATCTGTGAGATTCACCCAGCTGTACTGTGAACCAGTCATGCAGGGCTCTTCACTGTGTCTCTTATCCCACTGAGGGAATCTACCACATGTCATTTATCCATTCCACACTTGGGTAGCTGCTCCAAGTTTTTTACTACTATAAGGTATAGCACTGTGTACTTCCTTGTACATGTCTTTCCATAGCATAAACACGTGTTTCTTCTGAGCCTCCTCCTAGGAGTGGGATTGCAAGAGCCATTGCTGGAATCTGCTGAGAATTCTGAAGTTGATGGCTCCAACTTATACTTTCAACGATGGAGAGTTCTGACTGCTTTACTCCCTTGTCAACACTTGGTGTTGTCGGTCCTTTTCATTTTAGCCATCCTGGTGAAAATTCCTCTTGAACTAAAATCACTGTTTTTCTCAAAGCTAAAACAACACCAGCCCTACAACCTACCTGCCCAGCTCCTTCTCTACCTTCTGTGATTGGTGGAGGGGGAAACCACAGGACTCAGAGCAGAGACACAGTGGGAAGCTCTAGCCATTCATACAGCTGGGACTTTCACCTGTGGCCACAAGCAGTGACCTGAAAATAAATCTCTCTGCAATGCAACAGGAAATGGAAATTTTCAGTGCGTGCCTGGTGAAGGCCGAGCAACCCTCACCTTTGCTCCATGTCCTGCTTCCCAGCTGCTGGGCCCCTAGTCCAGTAACCAGAAGAAAGGACTAGATGAGAGTCTACTGGAGCAGCACCCCGTTTCCCAGTTGGAGAGCCAGATGAGAACTCTCCAGGCCCAGGATGGCCTGTAGAGGGCAGGCAGGATCCATCCTGCAAATGCAGAACTTCGGAAGGAGGAGCTGCCCTTTTATTGTGTGCCCCTGCGTCCGTGTGACTTCTCAAGAAAAAGAAACATTTTTAAAATGCCCTGTCCTGGCCTAGAGCAAGCACAATTTATTAATAAGGCTTGGTTGCCAGGGAACTCCCTTGAATAGGTTTAAATTTTGCAAAGAAGGCAGAGCTGCTCATTTGTGGAGGTTAAAGTGGGTGAAGTGGCTGACTACCCATTTAAGACTCTGCAAGTCTGTGGAGCCCCAGGTAAAAGACCTTCCTCAGAAGCTCTCAGCCTCAATGCAAGTAAAATGAGGCTCCGAGAAGGCTGAAGAGGGTGCCTGATAACTGTTTATGAGCCCATTAAGGATGATTAAAAGGAGGGCGGTGAGCAGCTGTTATCCCTTCTCTGGTGATGACAGGGCAGGAGGGGATCATGCTTCTCGGCCAGAAGAAGAGATTTAAGTTAGGCACAGGGAGGGACTTCCCAAAGGCTGGGGTCTGTTTGAAGAGTCAGTTCTTTCCCTGGTGATGGGCAGGAAGAGCTGATTATCTTCCAAGCCCCAAGATGTGAACCTCGAGGAACCCAAGACATGGGTCAGGAGTGGTACCAGGAAGCTTCGAAACCACCTTTTCTTTTTGCATATTTGACTATTTGATCAGGGGAAATCAGAAATCTCAGGTCCAGGGCTGAGGCCATTTGGTTTCTAACATTTACCAGGTTTCAAAAATAAATTATCTGAATAAAATCAAGTCAGGGACCATTGGGGACCTTGTAAAAGTTTTCTCACATTTCTCTCCCAAGGCCTTAATCATATGAATTTACTGTAGCTAATGCTGAGTCATTAAAAAGTAAAGCAAAGATGTTCAGGGATCAGGACACGGAGGGGTCCACTGTTGAGGGATGTGGAACCCCGTGGTGAATTCTTTTTTTTTTGTTCACTTTTTTTTTTTTTTTTTTTTTTTGCGGTACGCGGGCCTCTCACTGCTGTGGCCTCTCCCGTTGCGGAGCACACGCTCCGGACGCGCAGGCTCAGCGGCCATGGCTCACGCACCCAGCCGCTCCGCGGCATGTGGGATCTTCCCGGACTGGGGCACGAACCCGTGTCCCCTGCATCGGCAGGTGGACTCTCAACCACTGCGCCACCAGGGAAGCCCCCGTTGTGAATTCTTAAGGTTGAGCTTTCCCTGTGCTCAGCAGGAAGCCAGGTCCGCATCGCTGTCCGCCTGTGTTAAAAGCATGTGTGGCTCATGAGCAGAAACCGGGCAATGATGCTTTTGCTCCATAGAGCCCTTGCTCACGTCTGTAGATCTACCGTTTGCCTTTTTATGTAATGTGTTTTGTAATGGCTGAGAAAATTAAAGCAACCAAGTGAGTGAATCTAGAAAATGATGGCTATTGAAACGTGGCATTTCTCATTTCAAACTTAGTGTGTTTATACCTCCCATTCATTCAGTAAGTACTTATGGAGTGACTACTGTGTGCCAGGTGCTGACTCATTAGTAAACACAGCAGCCCCAGGACCCTGCCCTTGAGGAGCTTACATTCTGTCTGCCGCAGCTGAAGGCGGCCTGCTGATACACATCCCCAAAGATTCTATTTCCACTTCCATCCTGGCCTCTGTTTCTTGGTTCCCTGAGTGTTCTATCTGAAAGATAAATTAACCCAAGTCTGGAATTTCCTTTCTGGAAGAAGATATTTCAGAAACACTTAAATATTGTTTAAAACTTAATGGGGAGGCTTTATCAGAAAATAGTTGAGGGGTCTTCCCTGGCGGACCAGTGGTTAAGGCTCTGCATTTCCACTGTAGGGGGCACAAGCTCAATCCCTGGTCAGGGAACTAAGATCCCACATGTGCACAGCATGGCCAAAAAAAAAAAAAAAAAGGAAAGAAAATAGTTGAGATGCCCAAGGAGGGGCCCCAGCCTTGGGTTATCTGACCAGCGTATGGCTTATAACCTCCGGATGGCAGCTCTGAGCAGGTGTGACTTCCTTGTGTGGAGGATGGGAGTATCCTGAGGCCAGTGAGACCTTTGATCTGGAGCCCAGGGAAAAGGTCAGACATAGGATGGGATGGAGAATCGGGGGGAGACCCAGATCACTGAGACCCTACTATGTGTCACCTGTATTGGGGGTGAGATGGGGCTCCTGCTCTAAGGAATAATCCCACTGAGAAGGTAACCAGCTCTTTGAAAAGACCACAGCCACCCCCCAGGCACTGCATGAGAAGTAAATGAGTTTCATAGGTAGTGGGTGCGGGAAGAAGCAGATGGAGCCCCAGCGGTCTCTAAAAGTGTGAGGGAAGACCTGGACGCTGAAGGGTTCTTAAAGCTAGCTATGTGTCCAAAGTGGAGGAGGAGAGAAATGTTGAGCAAAGGCTAAAGCATTCAGAATCCTGGTTGTCAATCAATTTTCAGCCAGTGCTTGTCCTATGTCATCTGGGGTGAATAACCACAGCCCATACAGAGCCTCCTGGGGGTGCAGCAAGCGCTCAAAAAACACTTGTAGAACTGGATTGAATTAAGCAAGCTGACAGTTGGTTTCCGACCCAAGTCGTGTAGCAGAGTCACAACTTTTCTAACTAGATCTACACGAACATTATGATGATCAACGATAAAAAATTAGAGTGCCGACTAGGTCCCAGGCACTGTTCTAGGCTCTGGGGAGATAGCCGTAAATAAAACAATGTTCTTAGTGTTTACATCCTAGTGAAGGACCAGAGATTGAACGTACAAACGGACAATGGCTGGACCATATATAAAAATAGAACTTGGACCTACAACCTACAGCAACCTGCCCAGGAAACCAACCCCCTTATCTACAATAAACAGCCCAGGAAGCCAGCCTGCCTAAGTCGGACTTGCAGGAAGCAGAATGGCTGTTTCTAGTAACAATCCAGGAAGCTCAACAATAACTTCTGTAACAATCAGCCCCAAATGGCCAGGACTTGATTAGTGACAGACAGCTTCCCTAATTTTTATCCCCGCTTCTAACTTAGGACCAGCCAGAGAAAACTAAATATACACCATAGGATGGACCGCCTCCAGTGAGCCCACCTACAGCTTCCCCAGGCCAACAGCCTCCAATCAGAGCACCCCGGAGCCTTCCCTTTGTTCCCCAACAAAGCTCTCCCACTCCTCTGCCAGCCTTTGAGTCTCTGACAAAATGGGAGTGATGGTGGCTGACTCACTTTCTATAGTAAGAGAAAAATAAATACCCTTTGCTTTTCCCATATGGTTGGTCTTTGTTTATTTCCACAGGAATGATAGATAAGCAGATTATACATATACGTGTATACATAGCATATGTATGTGTATCTCATATGTATGCATATATCGTAGGTATGTACATATATATATCTTATATGCACACATACGATATTTCAATGGTGGTAAATGCTATTGACGACAACGAACAGGGTCAGCGTTATGGAGGGTGGAAACGGCCTCTTCAAACAGGTGGTCAAAGAAGGCCGATGGTAAGATGAGAGTCAAGCAGCAGAAGTGGGGAAAGAGCCATGCAGGTCACGGGGAAGAGCCCCCAGGCAGAGAGTGCAAAGGCAAGGCCAGGTTGAGGATTAGCTGGAGGCGCGGAGCGATGAACATGAGGACCTGAGGAGACTCCTTCGCACAGGTGCATGTGGGGAAGTAGGTGTGTATTTGGGGGTGGCGGTGGGGACACGTGGCCTGCAGGGCGTGAACGGTGAGGCAGAGGAGGAGGGTATGCTCATCGTGTAGGGCTTTGTGAACCGCTGTAAAGACTTTGGCTTTTACTCTGAGTGTGATGAGGAGACGTTGCAGGGTTTGGGGAGCAACGTATTTTCTGTTTTGAAAGCATGTCTCTCTGAGTACTGATTTGAGAACAGATTTCAGGACGGCAGGGAGCAGGGGTGGAAGCAGCGAGACCAGTGAGGTGCTATTGGACTAATCCAGGTATGAGATGGCGGTGGCTTTTGGTGCAGGGTGGTGGGCACATGGAAACCTTGCAGGACCTTTTGGAAGGAGTGTCCCAGCTGCAAAAGAAGCCCTGAGTTCTCCTGGGTCTACTCCCATATTAGATAAAGGTGCCCCAGCAGGGTCTAGCCACTCCCTCAGAGGAAGCTTCCAGATACAGCTATTTCACATAACACCAAACAGTGCTTCCTGAATGCAACTGCCCCCTGCCTAGTCTGTGAAATCTGTTGCTATTGCTATCCAGCATGGTGGTGAGAGTGCGTGTGCGTGTGTGTGGTGTGCGCGTGCGTGTGTGTGCGTGTGTGTGTGTGGTGTGTTGGGGGAGAGAAGCCCTTAGTGTTTCTGCCACATTGAACTGAATCCTGTCAAGATTCCAAACAGGCTTCACGGAAGCAGAGCAAACAGGCCTGGACGGTGTTTTCTCTGTCTGGACTCTGTGCCTTGCTGTGCAAAAGGTCGCAGGTACCTCATTCATCCGTGACATGCATTAGATTATCTCTCACTCTGAAAAAGTACAGTTCTGATTAAAAGCCGTTCACCAGGAGACCTGAGTTGTATGAAAAAACTGTGGCCTGTGACTTCCAAGAGAGTCTAAGTTCTTAGGAAACCACTCTGTTTAGAGGGAAACCGGGAGGCAAGTGTGTCCTAGAAAACTGGAGCCTTACGATCAGATTTTTGGAGACAGTCGCTACTTAAAATGATATCACCTACTGTTCCCATGAGTACGAACCATAATTATCAGTCCTGATTCTGGGTTTGGAGAACATGATCCTTGCAAGTCTTAAGACCAAAGTAAAGCATGCTTGCGAGAGCTTTGCACTCTTCTGGGTGGTGCCTGCTAGGTTAGGCAGGCCCAGTGCTTGGACGAGAGCATCCCACTGCCCATTTGGGGCCCCAGCATACTCAGAAGCCCTGGGAATCTTGTGGTGTTCAGAAACAATCTGCGGCTGCTGTAGCCCCTGCAGACCCAGGCACAGCTGAGGGAGGGAAGCTGGTTAATCTGATTTATAGGTGAGGCTCACAAGAGCTCCACTCCCTGCACTGCCCATCTCATTTGCTCGCCCACAGTCAGAACACCCTCCAGCTGGTCTTTTTTTTTTTGGTAACATTTTTATTGGTATTGTGATTTAATTCACATACCACTAAATTCAGTGGTTTTCAAGTATATTCACAGAGCTGTGCAACCATCACCACTATCTAACTCTAACACACTTTTATTACCACCCCAATAAGCCCCATACCCATTAGTAGTCATTCCCCATCCCCAAGCCCTAGCACCCACTAATCTACTGTCTGTCTCTATGGATATTTCATATAAATAGAATCGTATCGTATTTTTCCTTTTGTATCTGGCTTATTTCACTTAGCATGTTTTCAAGAATTATCTATGTTGTAGCAGATATCAGTACTTTATTCCTTTTTATGGCTGAATAATGTTCTACTGCATGAGTATACCACATTTTATTTATCTACTCACTGGTTGATGGATATTTGGGTTATTTCTACCTTTTAGCTATTATGAATACTGTGCAGTGAACGTTAGTGTACAAGTTCTTGTGTAGACACATGTAATTTCTCATGGGTATATACCTAGGAGTGGAACTGCTGGGTCATATGATATTTCTATATTTATCTTTTTAAGAAACTGCAAACTGTTTTTCAAAGTGGCTGCACCCTTTGACATTCCACCAGTCTTTCACAAAGTTTGGTTTTTTTGTTTGTTTGTTTTGCGGTACTCAGGCCTCTCACTGTCACGGCCTCTCCCGTTGCGGAGCACAGGCTCCGGACACGCAGGCTCAGCGGCCATGGCTCACATGCCCAGCCGCTCCGTGGCATGTGGGATCCTCCCGAACCGGGGCACGAACCCGCGTCCCCTGCATCGGCAGGCGGACTCTCAACCACTGCGCCACCAGGGAAGCCCCACAAACTTTTTAAACAGAAAAGAGGTGCCCTCAGCCCAGGTTGTGGTGGTGTCAGCCCTTCCCAGACTGTGTCAGGCTCTGGCATATGGAGTCTGCCTGTGGTCTGGAGTGCTGGTCGACCTCACTGAGGTTCCTTTGCACCTGAGTGGTCTGCATATAGGTCTCTACAAACCTCAGGATTGCAACTGTGTGTCTAACATATGCTGGGCACACTAGCTACACAGTCTCCAAATCCTCACAGTACTCTTTTGAGGATGGTCCAGTTAGCTGCATTTTACAGATGAGAAAGCTGAGGGATGGAGAGATAAGGGAACTTGCCCAGAGGTCACAGAGCCAGGACACCAAACTGGGTCTGTCTCCTTGGAGCTTATGCCAAAGGGCTCAGTTATGGCCTTTGATTTGTGTTCTGGGGGAGCTTTCAGGGAAAAGATACTCAGTCAGAGGATGACTGAACCCTCCTCAGACGGATCCTCTGACCAAGTATCTCTTCCCTGAAAGCCCAAGGCTACTCATGCCTGCAAAAATCAAACCCTCACACGTGCAGCATCAATACCAGCTTCTGGACCAGCAGACAGGCTCTGAGAGCAACCTCTCCTGCCTGGCTTGAGCTGGGATCTGAAATAGCCGCCGGCCTCCTGCAGTCCTGCAAGCTCAGAGCGTGCGGCTTTGGGCTGTGTGAAAGGCACAGTCTATTCTTTTCTCGTTTCTGCACACATTCCCCACCTGTCTGCTGCTCAACAGAAGCAGTCTCATCTTGGCTATGAGTATTCAAGTGCCTTCCAAAGACGTTAAATCAAGGTCTGGGTCACTCAGAAACAGCCCCCTCCTCCCCAAGGGGAAAGGGCTGCAGTTACACATGTTGGCCAGCAGGGGCTCTTTTTGCCATTTGGCTTCCTCTGAGTGGTCCAGAAACGCCTCCAATAAACTGGTCCTCCTCCTTTCCACCTTTCCCCAAGCTTTTCAGGGTATGTGGCCGCGGGCCCTGCAGAGAGCAGCCGCAGGGCACCCATAGTCAGGATTCCGCCTTGTGGCCGCCCACAAAAACCCACAACAGCAATGTGGTTGCTAGAAACCTGGAGGGCCCTACCAAACTTTCTGGAGGAGGGAGTGAGTGGCCGACTCCACCCATGAGTAGCCTTTTCCTGGAAGACCCCTGGACAGTGATTAGGGCATTTTGCCAAGCAAGCTATGGCTAGTGATGAAGACAGCTCCCAGCTGGGCTCAGAACAACTTTATCACTGTTGACTTAGGAACAAAGGATTAGAATCAGCTGTGGGGCTTGGCATCTCTAAATAAATACCCCCAGATTTTGTTCCCTTAACACACCATCTTGCCACATGTTCCAGAGAATGAGGGTCCCAAATTCTATGCCTTTGTTTGGTTGAGTGTGTGATGTGTCCATGTAATAATAATTAAAATCAAATTTTGCATTTATAGAATGCTTGCAATGTGCAAGATCTTGTGGGGTCCTTTGTATTTATAGTTGTATTTAATATAATGCATCTGGAGGTACTCTAATTTACCTATGAAGAACTGAGGCTCAGAAAGGGTGATTTACCTCTCAAAGGTCTCGAGGCGAGTAAGTGGCAGAGGGAGGTGGAGTCTGAAAGCAGGTGTGGCTTCTAAGCCCCTTCATGCTCCCACCCCAACACTGCCTTCAACTTGGGGCTGTTTTAGTAGAAGGCGCAAGGCTGGGCATAGAATCAGAAGGGAAAGGTGTGGACAGAATTTACAAGCTAGTTTATGCTGGAGCTGGTCTGGGTGCCTTGAAATTCATCAGTGCTTGGACGAGTCTTCCAGGATGTGGACCCTTCCCATGGAGCAGCCAGGGGCTCATTAGTGTCACTGAGCACCGGGTGAGAAAGATAAAAAGGGAAGTGAAAGGCAAAAAGGGAGGAGGACAACAGGGCTGAAGCAAGCAATGAAGAGCAGAGAGAGAGGCGGCTGGTGGCCTGAAGACCCTTGACTGGGAGCCCCCTGCCTGGGGAGCTGGTAGAGCAAGAACAGCCTTCATTCTCTGCTGCAGGACCAACAAAGGGCAGCTGAATCACGGGATTTCTCAAGAAATAAAAATTCCTAGCACACCCCTGGGGCCTCGGGGAGAAAAACTGACAACGTGTTGATTGAAAACAGACCCAGCTGAAGTGTGCCCGCAGCATGAGGCCAGGCTCTTGCAGGTTCACAGCGACACCTAGTGGTCTCTGTGGGCACCTGCCGCCATCGTGGAAACGATGAGGCCCGTGGTCTGGTGAAGAGTGTTATCTGGGATCTAGAGCAGAAGTGTCTTCTTTTCCCTAGCTGCCAAAGGCCATATTTTGCTCTGTGTAATAGGTCAGTATTCTAATGGGAATTCCCAGGGATGGCAGGGGCACTGGTCAAAGACTGGACTTCCTACTATAGCCAGTTATGTATATCCAACAGACTGTGGCTAGATTTTCTGAAGTGGTCGTTATTTCTTCTAGTTTTATTCTTTTCATGTGTTAAATCTAACTGAATGTATTTAGTGGTGATACCTTTAGAAGACTTTTACACAAATGAATTGACCAATCCCAGACATTTCTTTGTTAGATTACGTGTTGAGAAAATATAACGACTATGCTTCTACATTAGCTCAAAGATCTTAGCTTCCATCATCACCCTGATCAATAAGTCTGCTTAAAAATGAAAACTATGCTTCTCTTTCTTGGGTAATGGCGCTTTAACATTTCGTCCCCTTCCTTGCCTCCCCTCGCTCCATTTAAGCTTTGGCTAATTTACTTGTCTGAGGGCTCCCTGGGGGCAGAGTATGTCCAGTGTTAGTACAAGGCCTGGGACATAGTTAATACTCAAAAACTCTCTCCTAATTGAATGACTTCAGCTGCTGATCAGGCAGTGGCAGGGCAGGGGAGGGAGGCCAGATAATCCAATATCCTGGGAAGCGCTGCTATAGGATTCCAGACTCCGAGGGGAATTTATCAGACCTTGGCAACTCAGCTTCCTGTCAATGGCTGGGGACAGTCTGTGGTTAAACAGTAGCCCAGGGTGGCACTTGTAGAGCTCTGTAAAAAGGCCTATTAAATGTTTGTGGGTTGGCACTCCTGGGAGGGCTCCTCGAGGCCATATTTAAAGGGACTGTCAAGAGACCCACTGAAGGCTTTCCTGTTGAATAAGAAACCATGAGCTTCTGCAATCCAATTTTACTGGGAAGGAAACACTCCCCCCAAGCTAAATTTTATCTAAATTACATTGGCCAAATTACCTGCATTAACTGGGTTCCATTGGTTGCAAAGATCAAAGAGACTCAGATTTACTGGGAAGCCGCTTGTGGAAATAAAGAGCATTGGCCCCATTGCTTGATCTCTCCAGAACCCAGAAGATGCAGAAGACCTGACTATTTGAAGTGTGGTGGCATGGATGGGGGTCATATTGGTGCCAGCCCAGCATCATTTGAATAGCCTTCCTAAATTAGGAAAACAGGCCATGTTAGGGTCATTACCTCACCAGGGTGGAGATCAGAACTCAGTTTCCCCGACCAACTCTGCAGCTAGGACACAGACATGTGACCTAGGCTCTGCCAGTTGGATGCAGCAACGTGAAATTTGCACAGAAGCGTGAAAAGCAACGAAGCAGCTGCTGCATGGGATTGCATCTTGGTGATGGGGGCCAGGCATGTGGAGCCCCCAGAGGAAGCAGCGGCAGAGACACTCCCACTAACATGAGCCAGAGGCAGTGGGATCAAGCCTGTGACTCGACCAGTGGGGATATGAGATGAGTATTGTTTATGGCTACAGAGCCTCAAGCCCCCTTCTCTAACTCTGCCAGAGATTCTGTGAGCCACTAATATCCTCTTACACATTCCTATTTAAACAAAGTAGTGTTTTGTTGTTTGTAAGTAAGAACCCAGATTGATAAACCCACCATGAAACTATAGTTAGCTTTCATGGACACTGGAATCAGAAAGTCATTCCACATTCAAGGCAGCCATAGGAGGTTCATGTCAGCAGTTCAAGGATCATTACCTCAGAGAGGTTGTACTCAACTATTTTGTTTGGGGCTGAGGTGGATATCTGTTGTGACTGCCTATTCAACATGCCTCCAGTTACAACCATTTTTCTATTGTTAATTTAAGCCTTGTCTTCTGGTGGTACTGACATCATGCCCTAGATCCAAAGCCGAGCACATGACCCAGGCCAGGCCAATCAGATTGCTGCTTTTCCCTAGCCTCAGTGATTGGTTCAGGGGTGGATACATGTCCCAAGGTGGACCAATGAGAGCTATCCGTGGGACTTGCGCTGTACCCCTAGGGAATTTACTCTTTTTCTGCTGAGGCTGCTCGGCTGGGAGGAGGTAAGCATGAAACATACAGCCAGTGTCTGCCACCATGTCAAGTGTGGGAGTTGCTGCCGACCAAAGAATAAAGCCAACTGGAGGAAAGCAAAAGTAAGAGAGAGGTGATAATTCCCAATGATACTGCACATTTGGATCCAGCCAGGACTGAAGTCAATTCCATCCTTAGATTTTTCAATTACGTGAGCCATCCAATTCCTTTGTAAGTTAATTTGAGTTCAGTCTCTGTCACTTAAAACCAAAAGGGCCCTGACTAATACCATAGTGCACGTTCAAATACTAGAGTTTTTGGCAAGGCTTCAAATGGATTAAATTACATCCCCACTTATCAGATCATTCACTTGATTACTCTTCAAGCCTGTGTTTTCGTTTGAGGATAACTGTTATGGCCCCAATTGTGCTCTCTTCTGTACTCACGAGACCAAGTTTGCACACATCCTAGGAAACACGTGGTTCCTTTGTACATGCTTGTCATTATACTCTACCTCTGCCATCCAATGTGCCCGTTTAGGATTCTCCCATTCTACATGAAGCACTCCTCTCAACATTCTGTCTGAGGAACACTGTTGTAACAACATATATCCTCAGTTACAACAAAAGGTACATCCTCCAGCTTGAACACAATATGGTACCCACCTGTGAGGGTAGCTTCCAGCCCGTGTGCACAGGTATTTGGGTTCAGAACCACTGGTCCTGGAGCTCCAGCATCAGTGTGATTCAGTGACTGCAATCTTCACGCCCCTCTTCTAAGTGTATCTTCATGATTCTTGTCCTGCTACCAGCTGGCTCATTTTCTCTTTATTTCTAAAATCAATTCCCAAAGAGAGAAAGATATAATTTGATTGATCTCATCTGGGCAGGGTTGATTGAGCTGGACCACATCAGACAATACCAGTCAGCCCATACGTGGAGGTCCTGCGCAAGGCATCCGCCTCTGTCCAATCACTGGCCAAAGGAGGATGCAGGTCATGTGGTCAAAACACAGCAAAGTTTGGATGAGCAACAGCTTGGGGACGCTTCTCTCCTTGGGAGCTATGACTAGGGCAGTTTTCTTAGTCAGAAATGGTGTGTTTGATAGCTTCCATGTTCAATGTGTCTGGTACCTTCTCCTGTCCTATAAATAATAGAATAAAATCATGATGAAGTTAGGGATGGGGATGCTAATAATAATTGTGAAGAGCTGGCTTCAGGTTCAATACCTCCATTCTTCCTGCGTCACACTTACTGGATGTCTCTGAAAGTTGTCAGTTTTTATTTTCCTATAAGCCAAAGGATTAACTGGGTTTATGTTCTTTGAGGGTCTCTGACGAGACAGCATGGCTTTAAATACCACTTTGTGAGCTTCCCTGGTGGCACAGTGGTTAAGAATCCACCTGCCGATGCAGGGGACAGGGGTTTGAGCCCTGGTCCAGGAAGATCCCACATGCCACGGAGCAACTAAGCCCGTGCACCACAACTACTGAGTCCACGTGCCTAGAGCCCATGCTCTGCAACTAGAGAAGCCACTGCAATGAGAAGCCCGCGCACCACAGCGAAGAGTAGTCCCCACCCGCCGCAACTAGAGAAAGCTCACGTGCAGCAACAAAGACCCAGCGCAGCCAAAAATTAAAAAATAAAAACCAAACAAACAAAAAACACCACTTTTCCCTGACACAGAGTACCCAGCTGCCACCCTCACTGTGGGTCAACTGCCTTTAGAGGTGGGAACATTCTCAACTGCTTTCCCTAAGCCTGATGAGAGCCTATTTCCCCTGTCACTGGGAGAGGGCTGTGAATATCCACATGCTGGCATCCAGCTTATTCCTAGTTTATTCTGTGGTATTGCATCAACCCTCTAAGGTCAACTCCAGAACCTCCAGCTTTAAGCCAAAGTACTTTCAACATAACAAGAAGTTCATACCTGGGAGGCCTGTCCCGGGCCAGCCACACACAAGGGGTGTTGGAAGCTCTACCATTAACTCATTGTGCAAGTTTTCAGTGAATTAAAAGATACTAGGATGCCTCCCCTGTTAGTAAAATAACCATAACCACCAGGGTTGGCAGTGGGAAGGAATCTGATGAGGAGGGTGGGCTGTACCAGAAGCCCACACTTCAGCTTGGAGTTTCCCCCGGTCAGGCACTGACCCTGGTTGGGCCAGGATGTTAAACTGGGGATGCACCCTCTCCCCCTGGGCTGACTCCTTCAAGGTCTAGAATGCCATCAGTAAAGTCTAATTCTCTTTTGTATTTGAAGGCGCCTAGAATCCTAAAGATAAAACTTCTCAAAACTCAGTAGCTAATTTCTCCAAAGTTGTGGGACCTTTGTTCAGGTTTATATATTTAATTCACCTCCTGAGGACTCTTTGGACTTTTGCTGCCAGACAGTGTCTCAAGACAAAAAATCGTCTCTAGTCTACGTGGACAAACCAAGGTGACCTGTTCCTGTTCTCGAGGTGACGTGGCTTAGTGGTTAAGGGTGTGGACTCTGATATTAAATACACTTGGGGTCAAATATTTGTGACCTTGAGTAAGTTATTTAACATCTTTGTGCTTTGTTTCCTACCGTGTAAAATGGGGATGATGATGACATAAGTCTGCCCCATGGTGAAGTGTGTATGTTAACTGAGATCATGTACATGTAAGTGGTAAACACCCACTGTTTTTTTCTACCTAAGTGGGATTTCCCAGGGACCCATCAGAACTTTCCCTTAGAAACCTGCTGGGGCTGCCTGCACTTTGGAGCCCTTCCAGGTGAGGGCGACAGAAACATCATAGCGGGCATATGGGGTCCTCCTCCCAGCTCTGTTCCTCCTGCCTCTCTGGGGGCAATGTCACTGGTTCCAGAGAAGACGGCCAAGGCTACAGCTGACATGGAACCTGCAAGTCTGGACTGGGGCCTCTCACTGCATGGAAAGTGTGTTGAGCACTGATGGGCGTGAGTGACCCACCACTCTTCGGTGCTAGATGTCCTTTTAGGCATATTGCTGCTAGATGTCACTGGGCCTATACTTCAGGTCAGAGGATGGGCGTGGGTGAGAAGCCCCAGCCCCTGCCAGCCTCCTGGTCTGTGAAGGTCACATGGCTCTTTGAAAGTGGCTCCACCGGACAGGATCTCAAGTCCTGGCTCCAAGAAACCTAACCTGGGCTCAGCCAGGCTTTTGTTAAATCGCTGATCTAAGAGGCTGGCAAATCCATTAAGAACAGTATCTGAGGGACTTCCCTGGTGGCGCAGTGGATAAGACTCTGCGCTCCCAATTCAAGGGGCCCAGGTTTGATTCCGGAGCAGACTTATGTGATCAGGGAACTAGATCCCACGTGCATGCCTCAACTAAGGAGCCCAGGTGCTGCAACTAAGGAGCCCAGGAGCCGCAACTAAGGAGCCCACCTGCCACAGCTAAGACCTGGCACAACCGAATAAATAAATAAATATTAAAAAAAAAAAAAAAAAGAACAGTATCTGGGAGGATTCCTGGACCAAGCAGGGCTCACAGACTCATCTTCACTAGAAGGGCTGGTGTGCCCAGTGCTTTTCAGTTTCCAGGAGCTTTCATGCACCTCGTGCCAGTCGCAGAACAATCCTGTGGGTTAGGCAGAGTTTAGAGGAGAGAAAACTCCCCATGGAGTCTTAAACCTGCAAATAGCTTTGAGGTCAGCTTCTTCAACCCCTCTGCCATGCAGATAAGGAGAGGAAAGTCCAGAGAGGGCTGGGTGACCGAGCTAATAGGAGCAGGGCCAGACCCACTGCCTGGGACCTCTGTCCCTCTCCCACACCAAGCTGCACCTGAGGCCAGGGAGCCCTTGCTTGGCTGGGAAGACAGCCTCCCTGAAAGCCCAGGCTGAGATTTAGGCTGCTTTGTGCCTGAGCCCAGGTCCCTGTCATTAGCACAGCTTCAGCAACAGTCCTTGGTCGGGGAGAGGGGACAAAGCCAGCCTGGGTGACTGCTCCAGCTTTCGGCTGCCCTAAGGAGCTTCTGTGAGTCTTTACAAGTCCCAGATTGGGAATGTCAGACCTCAGGCAAGAATTCTTCAACATGAGGATGAGTCAACCCGGGCTCAGGGAGCATTCCTTGGCCTGTCCTGCTGTTCCCAGAATCCCCTAAAGTGCTGGAACTTAGGATGGAACTTGAATGATTGACCCCTGGTTTTAGTCCATCAGAGTTGCTGAGCACAGACTATTTTCCCAGCACTGGACTGGTAGGTGCCACTCGAGGTCAGGGGCTGTCCCTCCCTCATTGAAGGACCCCGGAGTCCTCAGCACAGAGAGGAGTGGAGGGGGGAGGACAGGAGGGAGGAGGAGACTTCACGGAGGGGGCTGGGTGCCATTTACACTTTCAATTCCCCCAGAGAGGCAGCTGTGGGCACTCTCCTCCAGGGCCCCAGAGGCTGGCCGAGTCTGTGGTCTGTCTAGGCGAAGGGGGTGAGGTTACCCATACAAGCACATTTCCTCAGAAACATCTGCTCCACCGCGGGAAAAACAGCAACTCTGCTGACTTATTTAGCGTCCATTAAGTTCATATTCAAATGAACATGCAGGGAAGGAGAGGGGCGGGGTCACAGCAGCACAGAGGCTGGGAGAGGCATTTAAAACGTATGGAGATCTGTGTACCAGATGTTCGTTTCACCTCAAGAAAATAAAATGACGGAACAACACAGAACAAAACATCTCAACCAAACGTCTGACTCTGAGAGCAGCAAGGGAAAGTCTGCTCTGTCTCCTGTCCTGCCTTCTCCGGGTCTACTCCACGTTCACATGGAGAGGCTTCCAGTCACAGGGTTTCAGCTCTTGGTGTGAACGACACAGTTACGGCTGAGACCACTAGTGCACACACAAAATCTTGAACAACACAGACCCTCTTTGCACATGGAGGGTCTCAGACAGCGGGCTGGTGTCCAGTGGGCTGTGCCAGAGGCCCATCTGAATGCTAATGAGCATGCAGCTGCCCCCGGGGTCGCAGGGCAAAGGGCAGGAGCATCGGAATGGGTCCCTGGAAGCTCTCTCTGCATCACTGGGATGGTCAGCTAGCTGGGACCAGGTCCCCTCTCCCTGCAGGAGGGGCTGCACCCAAGCTCATGTTCCTGCAGACCAAGGCTTTCTCCCCTGCCCCCATCGGTGCCCAGGGAACATTGCAACACCCCAGGTAATGCCTGCACATCTCCTTTGCCTGGAGCCCAGTAGCCTGTGTGTTCCTCCAGCAACCTGGGGGAGGGTCCTCCACAGACATGAAAACCTACCCTGTGGGCCCACTCACCCTGACCCCAGGAATGATGACAGGATGGGGGATGCATGTCCATCTGTGTCTTGGGGCTCTCCTTTGGCCTTGTGTGTTCCCCCCCACCCCGCCCCGGTTTCCTTAACCCATGCTGTGTGATGTTATGGAATTGCCTCATATCTCATATCTGGTTCCTGAGGGGAGGAATTCAGATAGGACCACATGGCAGGACACCTGGATAAGGTATCTAGTCACTCTGCAGAGCTGCTTCCATCGCACTTAGAAACACAAAGGCCCAACACAAACGAACAGCACTTAAATGCCACCACCAAGCCTAGAGGCACAAAGCAAGGGAAGGGCAGGGTCCTCCAAGGAGCTCTGGGAAGGAACTTCTGTAAGCGTGACTGCACAAGGGAAAGGGCTGCGGCAGCTTCTGCCGATGCTCCTGGGACGGTCCTCCTCATCTGTCCCTTCTAAGAGCCCAGCCCTGCTTGATCTCAACACCCAGCCCATCACTGCCTGCTTTATGACTCTCAAAGTCTCCTGGAAATGGACGGCTCTGCAGGGTTGCTGGGATCTTTCTGAAGCCTTTGTAATAACCGGCATTTCTCACTGAATAAGGTGGATGGCGCTGTCTTCAGGCCAACCTGAGCTTGTGGCCCTGGGGAAATAAGCTTCTTTGCTCCCTGACAAACGGGGAGAAGAATGCTCTGCCCCAAAACCGACCAAGCCCTGATGCGCAGTCTGTGTAAGCTCGGGCGGGAGGGGTAGCTGCGAGAAGAGCCACTGAGGTCACTTTCACTGAGTTTCTTTCGGTTCCACAATGCCCTGTGCTTCCTCACATCTCAGAGCGCTCGGCCCTGCAACCCTGCTGTCTGGATTCAGTCACTCATTCATTCAACACACATCTGCGGAGATTCTCGTACACACCAGCCACTGTCTCCAAGGTGCGGGGTGAACAAGCAGCTGGTGTGGTGGGCTGTGGAAATGACAGCGAGGTGTGGCCTGTGCCTTTGTCATCTCTAGTACCCCGTGTGTCAAAGCATCACGGTGAGGTTATCTGACCTGTGGTTCTCAGGGTTGATCAACAAAGAAACCCACAGGGACACATGGGTTGAAAGAGAAATGCCAGCCTCTAAGGGTGATCCAGGAGGGCTGGAAATTCAACCCCTCTTTTTCCCCAATATTCATCAAGGCAAGTTCTCAACTTTTTGACCATGATCCACTAAGAGAACCATCTCTAACATTACAATCCAGTACACACATACGTATATGTGTATGCATATGAATATATACACAGCTGCAAAATGTTATATTATCAAACTTTACTATGTATGATGAATTCTGATATATTTTTTATTCATTCTTATCTTATCCTATCCTATCCTACTCTACTCAACTCTATTCTATCCAAAATGCTGGTCATGAATTTTGCAGCCCACTAAAGGATGACAAATGTCAGTTTAAAAAACACCAAAGTAGGGAAAGGAAGGCAGGCAACACTTCGTGTCAGGAAGAAGTTACAATCAAATCTTATTTTAAATGCCTTCAAGGAACCTTCGCCTTAGATTCTTCTATAAATCAAATCAATCTACTCTTAATTTGCATTGATGAGGACCCAACCTTCTGCTTTGGGGTTTGCTTAAAGCAAAGTATGGCCTACCAGCCAGATCCAGCCCTCTGCCTGTTTTTGTAGACCCATGAGCTAAGAATCATTTTAAATGGAAAAAAAAAAAAGAAGAAAATCAAAAGAAGAAAAATTTCCTGACACATGAAAATTACATGAAATTCAAATTTCAGTGTCTGTATTTGTTGGATCTCAGCCATACTCATTCGTTTGCATATCGTCTGTGGTAGCTTTTGCACTACAATGGCAGACTTGAGCGTGGCCTGCAAAGCCTAAAATATTTACTGTGTGGCCCTGACCCCTGGCTTAAAGCATGGTATTTCTCATGCTAGGGATGGGATTACCCCTAAAGAAATGGTATTGCTGGCGTGGGGCCTTTAAAGGAGCAGCTGAACGAGACAAATTTGGCTTTGTTGAGGCTGCCTTCTCTGATCCTCTCCTTGGCCAGCAGGAGCATCGTCTTAACCCCAGGACTGACTGATGGGTGAACAGCCATCCAGCAGCTGCCCAGAGGCCCCAGCTGCCCTCAGGCACTGTGTGGCCTGGCCCAGGGGGATGGGGCCAGGCTCAGGAAGGACAGACAGCCTTTGAAAAAATCAGCCAGCATTAGATTCAGACCTCTCTCTCCACTTGACCTTTCTTTTCCCTCTTGTCTAGCTAGCAACACTTTTCTCTGGTCCTTTTCTATTTTTCTTTGGGCTTACACGGACTCTGGGTCACACCTGCCCAGCAAAGTATATGGCAAAGTCAATTTTTTGAAATATTAATAAACACCTTCTTCCCCCCCTGGTCTTTTCTTTTTTAAATATCTCCTCTCCTCAAACTCCCTGCCACTCCCAAGAGCCAGGCTGTTCTGCGCTCCTCTCTCGAGGCAGCTGGGGTAAGGGGGACAGGAAGCATCTTTGGCTTTAACTTCAGGGCAGGGAGGCCTTAAGAGCTCTCAGCCAAAACTGTTTCAGGGGAACATTAAGGTAGAGATCGGGGCTTCCCCCACCATGTTCTCTGGGGTGAAGGGGGTGGAAATAGAGGGGGAGGCTCTGTGCAGAAAAATCAGTGGGGTGAGGAAGGGAGACATAGCCCCTGAAAATGCAGAGTCCAGCACTCAGGAATTGTCAGCAGACACCTTGACCATCAGCCTTCACTCAGGGCCACTGGCTGGCCTTCCCTCGTCTTGGTGGGAGTTTCTTCTACGGCAACCAGCATGTCCCCACAGGGCATGATACCATCCTAGCCTCCAGCTGTGGCTCTGTCCCCATCTGCCATCTGATCTGCCCTAGGAATTCATGCCCTGCAAGTTCCCGGCATCTGATTTAATCCCAGAGAGAGAGGGAGAGAGACTTGACATTTAGTGGATGGACCCACCTGAGATTCCTCTCTGACCTGGGACAAGCTTGGTGTGTCAAAGTGACTGATATAACAGTGTTCACCACGGGGTGTGTGTGGGGGTGTGGGGGTGTGGCTGGGTGTGTGTGTGTGGCTGTGTGTGTGTGTGTCTTCCTGAACACTCATGAAAGTTAGTGTGTCTATGAGGGTGTGTAATGGGATTTGGGACTTAGTGGAGGTTGAGAATGAATGGATGGAGAGCAAAGTAGCCAGACACATGTTGGGATGTTCAGAAGCAATTCCTGCTCTCCACAAGAGGCTGGGCCCCATGCTGCCACCCTGACTTTGGACTTTGGGACAGAGTCTCTGGTTTTTCTGCTCCATTCCTAATTTTTTTTCTTCCCGGGATGATCCCACAGTGGAGGGAGGAGTAGAGCAAGAAGAGGTTGAATTTTCTCATCTCCCCACATCTCTGACCCAACCCAGGACCAGTGGTAGCTTTGCCTAATTTCAGAGATGGAGACGCTTTCTCCAGCCCCTCTCTTGCTAATGGACAGCAGCAAACTTCCTTCCTCTCATCTGCCAGGGTTTGAAAGCTTGACCTTTCACAGAAGTCAGCTTGAGTTCATTTACAGTAGATTGCCTGATCTCATTTATTTTCTCCTGTATACTTGAAGTTAGGACAGCTATAATTTGAAATGGAAATTTATGCAAATACTATGTAAATCAGGTCATTCCCAGATTAACTGGGGGAAAAAAATCTGGTCGCCTTAGCAGGTACCATCTGTTCCCTCCTCATTCTTTCCATATCTGAACCCCAGCCCCCTCTTCCCAATCTACTTTGAAACTTGTTTTCCGTGGCTGAGAAAAGAGATCTTTCAAGGGAAGGACACAAATCACCCATCAGTGTCCCAGGTAGGCCGTTCTAATGTCCATTCAGTTGTGGGAAGAAGTTCAGGTGAGGGGCCAGGATGAGGTTTAGGGTTAGCCGCAGGCTAATGGTGCTTCCTTGAAGGAGAGAATCTCTAGGGCTGGCTGTGCTGGACTGCTCTGAGATGTCTCGGAGAGACCTGCCACACACCACAGGTCCATCATGTTCCCCCTCTTTCCTCTCTTTCCTCCTGGCCTCTGTTTTCCTTATGATTCTTCTTTCATCCTTCTCATTGCCTTTGCCCGAAGCCCTCTTATAGCACCCAGAAGCTCTCTTACTCAGTACTGTGGTAGTTGGAGAAGAAATGTTTAGGAGTTGTGCAATCCTGGGCACTTGTGGGTCCAGGTGTATGTTGGTTGGCAGTGCCAGGGGGGTGCTCCAGTGCCCAGGCCTCTGGTCCCTCCCCGTGGCTGCAGCCCATTCCTGCTTTGTGGCAATGACAGCTTCAGTCCTCCTCTGGGAAGGCAGAGCCTAGTATCCCTATAGCCAGAGGAAGAAGTTTCTATTCCACAACTCTTAGCCCTCCTTTTCTCATAAAGGCTGTTAATGTGGGGGAAAAGGAGGGCTCCTGGCTCCTTTGTTCAGTGTCACTTTCGCCTTGAAGGGGGTAAAAGTGAGAGACTGCCTGGCAGGTCATTAGCTCCTCCAATCTGCAATGAAGAAGCCTTGTGGAGCAAAGCCACAGCTGACACCCAGCAAATAGGTAACTTCAATGTAAAGACTTTTGTGGCTGTTAGCCACGGAGATTTTGAGGTTGTTATTGCAGCAAAACTTAATGAGAGCTGACCAATATACCCTCCATAATCTTCACTGACCTTTCCCCAAAGCCTCCTCAAATTTCAAAAAAAAAAGTGCTCGTGATATTTTCTCCGTCTGAGGTCAAATGAGAATAAAAGCGTCTTCATAGAGATTTGCTTTTTCTAGATTCGTTATATGACAGTACAAACCACATTTGCATAATTAGTTTCAAAAGCACACCTCCAGGCAGCGGGAACAGTCAGTGCAAAGGCCCTGAGGCCAGAATATAAAGAGCCCAGTGTGGTAAGATCAGAATAGTAGGAAATGAGGTCAGAGAGTTGGGGGTGGACGGTGGGAGGCTTGAGCTTGGCCCCAGAGGAGGTGCAATTTTAGAACAGAAGCACAAGGTGGCACCATGACATTCCTCACAGTCACGGTTGACCACACATGCTGGTAGCAGAGGAGGCGGACACCCCCCAGAAAGGTTCCGCCAGGGAATCAAAGTCCAGTGGGCACTAAGTAATCATAAAAGATTCTTAGAAATGGAAAAGTTTTTGAGATCTCCCCATCCAATCGATTGCCGTGTGGGGTCCATGATGCCTATGGAGGGGCTCCAGGATTCTGGGAACCCCTTGAATTGCAAAATTCACTATACAGGGGAAACCTCCAAAGCTTTCATGCCAAGGGGTCTATAACCCAAAGAGGGTAAAGGACCTCTGGCTCCAACCAATGTTCCTTCCAGGGTCAGACTTGATGAGAACTTATTCAGCTGCACTCAGCCTGGGCCAAATCCACATGTTACCAGGTGCCCTGGACCCAGACCTGGGCTGTAAGCCCTGTTCTTTCTTAGTGGAGGAACCCAGAGAACGCCCTGAAGCTCCAGGCCTGAGGATACCAGGGCCCCTTCAAGAAACTAGGGCTTTTGTGAGGCAGCTGCAGACTCTCCACTGACTTTCCACTGAACAAACAACAAACCCTGTACACCTAGGCACTGGTGGTTTTCAGAGGTGCCTAGATGTTCTTTGGATAAATGTCACTAAATGTGGTTACTGAATTCATAGTCGCTTTGATCATCAGAGAGTTTCTCACCTACTGGATGTTCTCTCTCTACATATCTTACAAGTCTAATATAAGTCTAATATATATTGTATTCCACATGAGTCTATTATAATGGGGGGGTTGTCTGCCAAATATTTTGAGCTAAATGGGAATCTTTACACTCAAAATGGCCCGTGGAAAGAGAGGGGAGACCGTGTGTGGGAAAGTCTGATGACTGGGGGGTGGCTAGGGCATGGACGCCCCAGTGGGAAGTCGTTGTGGGCGGCAGGCAGAGCGCGGAGGCAGAAGTGAGTCCTGAGCCATGGGACTGCTCAAATGGAACCACAGACGGAGACCAAGGCTCGCCCCTCTGACAGGGAAGATGCAAATTTTTAATTCAGCAGCTTGTTTAAAAAAAAAAATCCCCTGATACTACTGTATTTGCTATCAGTGTCTTAAAACACCAATTTAAATACCACATTTACTGGTGCCCCTTCTCAAAGCCCGACTTCCCCCTCCTTGCCTGAGAGCGGGGCTCAGAAAACCCAAGCATCTACCTCGGGTGGTTAGACCTGCAGGTGGGCAGTTCCCCGGGGACCCTTCCAAACCAAACCCAGAACAGAAAGAAGAGCTGAGGACTGGGGTTCCTTTCAAGGGCTCCAATCATCTTTTCTCCCCTTCACTGCCTAAGCATGTCCTCCAGATGTGGGCCCAGGGGCCAGAGCGACTGAATATTTATCAAGGGCCTTCTGGCGGACGTGAAGACTGAGAACAGGAAAATCAGGCCCTGGTGGGTGTCTACGAAGCCTGCCTGGGTGCTGGTCAGACTTGGCCAGGTTCAAGTTGCCCAGGTGACTGCTGAGTCACGCCCTGCCCCACTGCCCACCTTGGGAGGCACGCTGTGGACTTGGCCGCTGCCAGAGTTTGCCTCTTGTTGCCATTCCCTACACTGACCACACTGCTCGCCCAGACCCCACTGTGGCTCCATTGTCCACGGTGGCCTGGGCTGACCAGCTCAGCCTGGAGCCCTGCCCTGGGAAGATGCAGGCTACCACGGCGTCACAAAGCACTGCTTTGTGGCCCTGACAGGAGGAATTTGTCTTTAGCTGTGAGATGGCCCCTGGCAGATCCTGGCATGTGGTGAGCAGACAGCTCTGTGTTGGTCACAGTATTTTGAGAAGCCCCAGTCGGATGTGATGCCTCCACCTCCACGTGGACTCCTACAGCCTCGGGTCCACTGGCACCTTTTGTGCTGACCCAGAGTAGGGGTAGGGCTGGCACAAGAGCACGCAGTTTGTGCCCAGTGCCTACCGCTGTGCAGGTTTGACAGCAACGGCGCCATGAAGATTGTGCCCTGAAATGCTGGTCCTCCTGGCATCAAGGCATGCTCGGAGCCCGTCCATCCCCCATGGGGCCTGGGCCCGGCTTCCTCAACAGTGGCAGCGTCCCGCGGGTGCCATATGCGACCGGAAGAGAATGGAAGCGGGTATTGTGACGTAGGGAAGAATTTCTTAACCGAGACACACACACACACAAAATCACAAATGACAAAATTAAAGATGAATAATTTCAACTACTGTAAATTTGAGAACCTCAGTTCATCACAGGTGCTTTAAAGAAACTCAAAAGATAAGCCACAAACCAGGAAAACATATGCACACGTAAGTGACAAAGGATTCGAATATAGAATATATCAAGAGTCTGGTCCTCCTCGCGGGGTGGAGGCGGTAGGGAAGGGTCTAACAGTTCAGTAGAAAAATAGGCCAAAACGATGGGCATTCTACAGAAGAGAAAACACATAGGGCTAAGTAAACATGGAGATGCCAACCTTGTCAGGATCCAGGAAAACGCAAACCAAGACCGTGATGAGGTCTGGCTCCTCGGCTGAGGCATGAAGGGCTCCCGGCCTGGAGAGCTCTCTTCAGAGGGTTCTCAGTGACCCTGGGGCTTTCCCTCGGAGGGAGGCCTGGCCTGCGGGGCCCTGCAGGCCCTTTGACCTTCCCCCAAGTACCTTCCCACCCAGAGCGTGAGTGGGACCCCTGTCCTTTCCCTTCCTGTCCCCACCAGTGGGGGTATGGGGGTGAAGATCCCCCAGTCTCAGGCAGATCCCTCCAGCCCCCATTCTCGGCATCTTCCCTTGGCTCTCCTCCCAGGTCTCAGCCTGGCCACCTGAGCTGCAAAAACATCTTTTCAGTCTGAAATTCAGACAGACAATCTGTGCACGTCACCTCACAAGCCCATGGGGAACTCAGGGCAGACTATTTATGACAATGTAAACATGCTGACGATGAGCACCTTCTAGACTAAGTCCAGGTAAAAGAGGGCCTCCCTTGTAACCAAGCAAGACTCTATGGGGCCTTCCTGGGGCACCCCCACCCCACCCCATGTCCTCCGCCTGCCTCCTCTCTGTAGAAACACATGAGCCTCCTAGGCCTTCCCCAAGTTCCAAAGATTAAATTTAATCAGAGAAGTGAGAAAACGCAGAAAGAAGACCGTCAAGCAAGACAAAATGTAGCCATTAAACAAAGTCAAGGACCTTTAGTTCCTCCTCAAGGACTATAGATAATATTCTGAGCCATGTCCTTTGAGCTGCTCTGCAGATACTGAAACCCGCACCAGGTGGGAGAAGTTAACTGCAGGCTGCCCGCAAGCACGTAGACCCCAGACTGACTGGAACCGGGCTGATGGTGTTGACTCCTGATTCCCTCAGCACTGAGCAATCAGAAGAACGTCCACGAGCTGGTCACGCACCCGGCAACCCTCTCCCTCATTCTGTCTTTTAAAAACCTTTCCCTGAAAGACCACTGGGGAGTTCAGGTCTTTTAAGTTCTAGCTGCCTGGACTCCTTGCTTGGTGCCCTGTAATTAACACTGCATTTTTCATCACCGCAACTCCATGTCAGCAGATGGGCTTTACTGCGCGCAGGTGGGCAGACTGAGATTTGGCTGGGTGACACCCTCCGCTGTCGGTAACCCGCTCTCCTCCCTCGTGGGCAGCACTGCCCTGCTATTGGCTGAAGCAGAAGCCATGTGTGACAAGGAGCATGTGTGGACTTGGGCTGAATTTGAGGAGGCCCCACTCCTAACCACCGCTCCCTTGGTCTGCCCACTCCAGAATCTCACTTGCCCTTTTCATTTGGGGCTTGCCTGGCCAGCCTTTCCTGATCAGCCTTTAAGAACTAAACAGGCAGCTAAAAGAATATCCTGAAATCACAGGACCCGCACCTGTATTGAGAACCAGATGCAGCTTAGCCTATAGAGGACTTTTGCATAATTATGTGTCCAACAAATAACCACTGAGCAGTGGCGGTTGAGTGCCACTTCCAAACTCAGTGCTCTTAGGAATGGTGAGACGTTTAGTCACGTGTGACTGAGGGACTGTAATGGGTCGTGGGACTGCTCTTGGACATCTGGATCCCAGCTCCCCTCTCTCCCTCAGGGCCCGTGCCATGTGTATTCTGAGCCAGCCCAGGCCACCGTGGTTGCCATCCTTCGGCGTGGTCTTTACAAACACAGCAGGCAGGGTAGATCTTTGATCTGCAAAAGCTCCCCCTGAACAGAGCTTGTTAATTGTATTCCTAAGGAGATTTACTTCCTTCTTTTCCAGTCCCTCTCTTTTTCTTTTTTTTCTGTCTTTCACTCAATAAGCCAAGCTTTTATTAGGCACCAGATAGTCTTCTAGGCACTGAGGATACATGAGTGAACAACGTAATCACACAAATCCCTGCCCTCAAGAAAATGATATTCCAATTCAGGAGACAGGACATAAAATGAAAAGCGAAACCCATGACATGTGAAGCGTGGTAAACAGCCCTGAGAAGGATTTCTACGTGCCCCGCACCACAGCCATGAGAAGAGTTCACTTCACTGGCCGTTGAGTGACAGTGAACATGGTTTGAGCGACCACTGTATACAGGTATAGCGCCCAGTGATTTCCATGCATTACCTCATTTAAATCCCGTAACAACCCACATGGTACGTGCTATTACCGTCCCCACATGGGGAATCTGGCACACAGAGAGGTTCAGGGGCTACCTAAGACCACCCAGCTGCTAAGAAAGGGAGTCAGGATTTGAATCTAAACTCCGGGACTCTGCTTTCTTTGTTCTTATGCCTCCCAGCTCTGCCCTCACCCTATTCAGTGCTCACGCTGCAGCCTCTGGACGGCACCACAGTGAGGAGGACACCCCTGGACCACATCGCAGCTGGGAGGGGGTACATAGCCTCGGAACATGTAGGTGGGTCTCAAATGACCACTGTTTTCCTTCTGTGCCGAAGGCACTCATCCTGGCAGTGGCTGCCTGGCGGTGCCTTTAGAACCTGTGGGGTGTGTGGTCAGGCCCCCACCCACACCTGTCTGAGAGACAGCACAGGTCGGAGGTGCCTTCCATGGCTTCTTAGCCCAGGACCTCAACAAAGCAGGCCCTGAGCGAGCCCCCGGGTCTGGGGACAGGCTGAATGTGCCCGGGGCAAGACTAAAGGTGTTCTCAGACTCCAGAGGTGCCACGAGGCCTGCAGCCCCTACATACTGGTTTCTTAAAGTGGGGTCTGTAGTATGGGGTCGGGAGTAACTTTCCATGTCCCTTCCCTGCCCATAGTGACAGGACGGTGAACCCAGGAAAGAAACAGAACGTGAGTGTACGCGTGTATGCAAAATGTCTTCCCAAACTCAACACGTGAGGCTGAACAATGGCTCCCTCCTGCCTGGCCTGTAATAGAGGGAGCACTGAGTCTAGGGGGCATGAGTTCCAGTCCTTCCAGTAATACGCTGTGTGACCTTGGCCAAGTTGCTCAACCTCTCTGGGACTCAATGCTTTTGTCTGTAAAATGGGGCAAAGGACTCCTTTCCTGCCTGCCTCGGGATTTGTGGTGACGATCACAGGAAACAGCGTACCCGAGTGTGCTGTGTAAAGTGACACGCACAACCATCTTCCTCGCCGCTGAAAGGACTGAAACACCGAATTCCACCAGAAGGAATCGCGGTGAGGCTTGTATAGGTTTAGGCCAATCAGGGGTTAAAATCCCTGCTCCCGGGAACAGGCCACACGTATTGAAAACCCTCCACTCTGTTCCAGAACCATTACTGGCAAGACTCATCCCTCCCCTTCCTCCTCAGGGCCAACAGGTGAGAAACTGGGGAGGCGGGAGGAGTGGGGGGCGTGGAGGCGGGAGCTGCGAGAGGGCAGAAGATGCCTAAGGACGGGGTTGCAG
Source organism: Aethalodelphis obliquidens (assembly GCF_003676395.1). Lineage (NCBI taxonomy): Eukaryota > Metazoa > Chordata > Mammalia > Artiodactyla > Delphinidae > Aethalodelphis > Aethalodelphis obliquidens. The sequence continues at coordinate 8,135,564 of NW_020837971.1, forward strand.
GGAGGCCCTTCTGCAGGGCGCCGGGCAACAGCCGCGGCATAAGGCCTCTCCGCAAGCTAAGTGCCAGCCCAGCAGGTGTACCACGCGCTCTCCACGGTGTGACCCTAAAGCCAAGATGGTTCCTGCCCCGACAGGCTCAGCGGGCTTCACACCCTCCCTCTGGAGGTAAGGGAGCAAGGATTCCAGTCACTCAGAAAAAGAGAACTCTCATTTATCGGGCCCCCTCCTGCTTGCCACATGTTCCTAGGTTTAACGCACCCATCCGCTCTGGGAAGTATTAGCCACGCTTTACATCCGAGAAAGCTGAGCCCTGGAGAGGCGGCGACACCTCGGGCCTCACAGCTCCAAGTGCAACCGGGATTCGTGGCGCCCCGAGGCCCCCTGTGACAGGGCTCATTATTAATCAGGCAACGAATACTGCTTAAGTACCTGTTCGTCCGGGAACTGCTGAGGACGTGAACCTTGCAGGAGGCAAGATGCGGCCTCCCGGCGTGGGGCAAACCTAGGTAGGGGCAGCAGGGGTCCCGCAGGCGTGTTTCCCTGCGCCCAGGGCCGTGAGGGCCGCGAGGGCCGCGAGGGCCGCGAGGACCAGGGCGCTCAGGAGGCTCCGCTAGCAGAGCGGTGTGAGTCCTCCGAGCCAAACCCCTCCGCGGCTGGAAGCTCCTCTTGGGCCCTGGGGACCCTGAGTCACTAACTCGTGCTCCGGTGATGAAGCTCCTTAGCTGAGCCAGCACTTAAACTTCCAGCTCAGGGTTCTTTCTACACCCACCACTTGTGAGGTGAGGCTTGAGGCGGCGCTGTTTGAGGCGGCGCGGTGGGCGTGGCTGCGACCACTAAGGGACCAGAGCCTGGGGCCCCGCCTCCTGCCCTGGAGTCTGCGCAGATCTGCGCTGGCCAGCCGGCTGTCCGGCTGAGCAGCTGTTTCCACTTAACGTGCGGCCAGGGTTCTGGGAGCCCCGCCAGCATTCAGAGCCGTTTCCCTCCCTTTCCTTTGTGTAAAATAGAAAACTGCTCAAGGCTGCCAGAGTAGGCAGCTTGCTCCCGGGGGGCCTTACCCACCATTTGCCTGGACTGGAGGGGAGGCCTCTTGGGAGCCCTCTTTTTCTCTGGGGCTGGCCATCTGGGACCTTCCCATCCAGCAGCTGCTGGAATCCACTCTCCTGTAGCGCCTTCCCTCATGGGGCTCCCTTTTCCCAGTCTCAACCCCCGGCCCTTCGTTCTGAAATCAAGCAGTGTTACTGAACCAAACGTGGGTCCCATCACCTGCACACAGTAAAGCCAATCTCCTGATACCGGGTTGTGGTGAAGGAAAGGGCAGTAGTTTATTTTAAGGTGCCAGACAGGGAGTCCCAGGCATCTAATGCTCAAAAAACCCCCAACTCCCAGATGGATGTCAGGTAAGCAGTTTTAAAGGCAAGGTGAGGGAGTGGGGGGTCGCAGGGCATGTGATCAGCTTATGCACAATTCTCTGGTTGATGGTGAGGTGACAGGGTGGTGTCACAGGGGTTAACATTACTCATCTTCAGGCTCCAGCCGGTCTGGGGGCTGCATGCTCATGGTCATCGTGTAGTTAACTTCTTCCACTTGGTGGGGGTTTTAGCATCTGTAAAACAACTCAGGAAATGTGCATCAGATACTGTTATCTAAGTACTTCAGGGAGGAACTAAAGATTCTGTGACTGCAGTATGGCTGATATACTGTTTAAATTGTTACCAGTTCTCCTGGTTCAGTTGCTACTTTTGTCACTACATGTTCACATCCTTTCAATCATTAATTCTTGAGCCAGGTTTCTGTGACTCAGGGGAGGCCTGGGAGACTACAGCTTTTATACAAAGAAGAGGCAGGCAGAGGGCATGGGGGAAGGGGTCTGTCCCAGGAAGGGCCCATAGGGTTCTGCCCGGTTACAGCAGCTTGTTGTCAGTCTGACACCTCCAGTGGATGGGGATCCCCTTGGTGGAGTGTCCTGGAACAAGGTCTTGCTGGCCACGGTGACATGGGTGACTTAGAGGCAGCTTGACCTGGAACTCTGTGAGGTGTGTCTGAGAGCTGAGTCTGAAGCAAGGGGAGGGAAGCCTCATTCACCCTTGTCCCCCAGCTCCTTCCCCTTCCTCCAGGGCTGGCTGTTCCTATATGAAATCCAGTGTCCTGGGATGAGCAGGGCTCCTTTCCAGAATGATCTGTAGCTTGTTTTCTCACCCCACTGGAAGGCTTCTCCCAAACTCAAAGTTCCCCATGCCAACAGCAAATTATTCCACAAACACATGGAAGTTTCATTTACAAATCTCGTTTTCTTATGTGACTTTCTATCACTTTCCCTGGAGGCTTTTATCTACATAAGCTCTTTTTATAGGTAAACAGGAAGGGAGATTGATTCACTATCCTCAGAAATTAGGAAGAATGCAATTATACAGGCTCTGACACTCCCGCTGACACTCCCATCAGCGCTCAGCCAGCAACTGCCCTGCCCCAAGCTGGACTGTGCTCCCCAGCATCTTCCTGGCAGCCAGGCAGCTCCCTTGAGCCTCTCCCAGGCCCCAAGGACCCCAGCTTCCTTCATTCGTGACCTGGGACTAACCCCTGTCCCAGGGCCCCTCTGAGAGTTAAGTAGCATGAGAGGAATTTCCATGCCTTTGAGTTGTTCCCCTTTGGTCTTGCAGATTTCTGGAAGTCACCACGAGACGCTGGTGTCACCTTAAGCTTTTTAACACTGGGCTACATGTGATTCTGGGTTGGTGTTAATTTAGCCTCAAGACCTATGATTATTTTCCATACAAGAAAGTTATTAAAGGCAGTGGAATTCCACAGAGTCATTTGAAAGATAACACTTTTTTTTTAGACCCTAGAGACAGTGTGAGCCAGGCTAGGATGTCTACTTGTGCTTACCCAGTCTCTAAAGCGCAGTATGCTGGAGGAGAAAAAGTCAAACTATCTGAGATCAAATTCTGACCCTGCAGTGTGACTTAGGGCGAGGTGATTAACCTCTCTGCACTTCTGTTTCCTCATCTGTCAAAGGGGAATGACAATACCTATCTCACTGTGTTGCTGTGAAGATTAAATAAGGAAACAGATGTAAACTCCCTCACACAATACCTGGCACAAAGCAAGGGCTTAGTCAATGAGAATTCTCTTTCTCTTCTGAAATCTGGGGTTGCCTGAGAAGGAGTCTAGCATTAGAGATCTCGCAACATTTCAGCAGAGTTGCTTGAGAGATCAGAAATGTCTGGGAAGGGGCTTAGAAGGGAAAAAGGGTCTATAAGAATGTCACGTGGTCACAAGGAATCAAGGATGTGAGAAGTTCTTTAGCAGAAATTAGGAGATGACCTCTTTCATTTGAATCCTAGTGATGGATGCTTTATGGATGTAAGTATGAGTATAATTACACAGAAATGAAAACCTTTTCCGTTGTGATATAGGAAAACCATCTCCCTGACTTAGGGCCACAGGCTGTAGGCAGCTCAATGCCACTCTCCGGGTACATGGGACCAATCATACATCGTGGTTCAATCTCCTTCATCTGCCCTGGTCTTTGGGAAGTATGTAAATGTCTTCATAAGTGCATGAGAATAACTGCTCAAGACCACTGGTGTGTTTCCCCCAAATCCTCTTGCTCATTAATAAAACAGAAACAACTGAGGTAAAGGGATATTACCCAGGGTCACTGGGAATTGAGTTCCCGTCCAGTGCTCCTCGGACCTGCCAATTGCCAAGGCTAATTTAGGCAGAGACCACCAGCAGCAAGTTCAAGGCCCTGTCAAGAAGGTTTTCTTTTAATAACACCCATCCATACACATGAAACACAGGCTTCCCTGGAATTGTTGAAAGAAAGTAGAGATAAAAATACTTGAACAAGAAAGTTCATTGCAGGGGACTTCCCTTGTGGTCCAGTGGTTAAGAATCCACCTTCCAATGCAGGGGACAAGGGTTCGATCCCTGGTTGGGGAACTAAGATCCCACATGTTGTGGGGCACCTAAGCCCGCATGCTCTAGAGACCGTGCGCCACAACAACTGAGCCCATGTGCTATGGAACCTGCATGCCACAACTAGAGAGAAGCCTGTGTGCTGCAAGGAAGAGCCTGCATGCTGCAACTAAGACCGGATGCAGGGACTTCCCTGGTGGCGCAGCAGTTAAGAATCCACCTGCCAGTGCAGGGGACATGGGTTCGAGCCCTGGTCTGGGAAGATCCCACATGCTGCAGAGCAGCTAAGCCCGTGTGCCACAACTGCTGAGCCTGCACGCCTAGAGCCTGCAAGCCACAACTACTGAACCCGTGAGCCTAGAGCCCGTGCTCCGCAACAAGAGAAGCCACCACAATGACAAGCCCGTGCACCACAATGAAGAGTAGCCCCTGCTCACCGCAACTAGAGAAAGCCCACGTGCAGTAACAGAGACCCAACGCAGCCAAAAATAAATTAAAAAAACAAAAATCTGATGCAGCCAAATAAATAAATAAATATTTTTTTAAAAAAAGAAAGTTCATTCCAGCTTTATTCCAAACAACCCAAATGCCCATCAGCAGGAGAATGGTAAAAAATTGTGGTGTATTTATACAGTGGACTATTACACAGCTATAAAAAAGAGCAGATTTCTGAAGCACACCAAAGTGAACCATTATGCTGAAATAAGCTACATACAAAAAACATATACACTGTCTGATTTTATTTAAATGAAGTTCAAAAAAATCAGCAAAAATAATCTAAGATGACAAAATTGCAAAACAACTATACCACCCCCGCCCCCCCTCCCCCCCAAAAATCTAAGATGATAGAAGTCAGAACACTGGTTACCTTGGGGTGGGGATGGTTACCTTGGACTTGGAAGGGGCACAGAGAACTTCCTGGGGGACATGGGGATGCTCTGTATCTTGATTTGGGTGGTGGTTACATGGTTTATGCATAGGTACAAATTCATAGAGATGTCCACTCAAGATCTGTGCATTTTACTGCATGTAAATAAAAAACTGAAAATTTTAATTATATCAATAAAAATATTGAAAAAGAAAAGAGGAATTGGAGAAGAGTGAATACGTCAAGTTAAATGGGGGCTATCCATGCTGGAGCTGGCCTCAGTCATCAGAAAGCCCAGTAACCTGCTTCTCCGTGCGTTTGTGAGCCTTAGGACTGAGGCTGAACCACATTCCGACCCTGGCACCAGCAACAGACTACTTGCTATTGAATTTATGTCAAACAATGCTTCCAGGCCTTTACTTCAGTTTTGCAGATAATATTAAGCCAAAAATTTTCCCTTTGAAATTCTCCCCATTTCTCCTGAACTCCCTGAACCATTTACCTAGTCACCCCAATAGCCATCTGTGACCCCTACTTGTTTGCACCCCATCAATCACCAAGTCCCATCAATTCTACATCCTTAATAGCTTTAACACTCATCCATTTTTTTCTCTACCTATAATGGCCTAAATCCAGACAGCGTCATCCTCCTAGATTACGCACCAACCTCTACCTGGTCTTCCAGCTTCCCATGGTCTTGTTCTCCTTCAGTGAGCTCCCCACACTGCTAAAGGGATCATTGCCCTAAAATGAGAATCACAAAATACTTGAAAGGATCTCTAAAGCTGCCAGATAGATAGGATGGTCATAAACAGGATGGTCAGGGAAGGTAATATATGAGCAGAAGCCTGAAGGAAGTCATTGCTTGCCACCTCACACTGCACCTGTATCCCATAGTCATTCTCATCTCCTGGCAATTCTGATCTCCTAGAATAGGCTGTGATCCTCCAGCCTCAGGGCCTTTGCATATTCTGCTTCCTCTACCTGCAGTGCTCCAAGCTGTCAAGAACTGTGAAGGGCCTGCAATTTTACCCTACTCGTGGGCTCATAAGTTAACCTGCCACAATTCATGGATATTGGTGGAAGACATGAGACTCCTGGGTCAGAGAAGGACACTTTATTATCCCTAGAAATAGTAGTAGCCAGAGTGTCAGCGTTTTTTCACTGTTTTTCTGACCCCCAGATGACCCATCAGTCATTGGGTCTGACCCCCAGATGACCCACCACCATTCAGTAAGACAGATGAGGTCTAAATAAATAAGTAAACTGTTATGCAAGGAACTGAGACCATAGCAATTAAGATGATAATAGTTGAGACAAGAATCTTTGGAACTGACTGCAATCTTCACAGATCTTTGGCATTGGCAGAGGCCTCCTTAGTAGGTGATGGAAGCCCCACCCTGAACAGTTGCTGCCCTTGAGAATCTGCTCAGGGCCTGGTGGGGAGACTGACACATCTACAGATGAATTGCAAGGCTGTGCTCTTAAGCTCTGGTAGAGATGTGCACAAAGGAAGTGCACAGGATGGACAGGAGGAGGCCACTGGGGCTAAATCTTGACTGAGGGACAGGAATTCCTCCGAAGGACTTAAAAGACTGGTCTTGAAAACAGCACTGCTTATAGGAGGAGGGCAAGTACGTTTCTCAGGCAGGAGCTCCTTAAGTCTCACATTTATGCAATAACTTTGAGTGTTTTTTGGTGGGGCAGGGGGATATGAAATTCTCTACAGATGTGCCCTTGGCTACCTGCCCAGATGAGGTGAAATTCCTCTCAGGTACTGCCTAGCAACCAATGAACGGGAAGAGGAAGCTGCAGGGCTGGGGGTGCAGGGGGGTGCTCTCTGGGGTGGGGTCGCTGTGGTGCTCACAATTCCAGAACAAATCCTCGGCGCCTCTGCAACAGCCAGAATCGAGTCTGGCTCCTCCGGTGAGAGGTGAACATGCCCTGGATTCCGCCAGGCCTGTTCCTCACGCCCAGCTGGCAAGATTTCAGGACCAACGCTGCCACACACTACTCCCCGCTTGCCAGGCAACATAGGACATCCTGGGGCCGGCCATGACCATCTTTGGTTTCTGGAGTCAGGAGGAGCCTGACACATCCCAACCCCACCTGCACTGCCCTCGGGCTGGGCTCTGTCCCTCGACAGCAGAAGGCTCTGCAGAGGTGTGTGTGAAGGGAGCCGCAGACACGTCAAGCCAGCAAGGCCTCAGCGTCGGTCCCCGTCCCCTGCAACTCCTTTATCTGGCAGGTGAAGAAATGGGCACCTGGGAGGGCAGGGAACCTGACCAGGGCGATGTGACTGCTTGGTAGGGAGCTCGCTCATCACCCCAATCCCGTGCTTTACTACCTCTCTTTCTAGCTTTCTCCCAGGTCCCCTGTCAGGGCCCAGCCTTTCACACTGAAGACACCCATGAACTTGTCTCCTTCTCCCTGGACTTCGAGCTCCCTGAGGGAAGAAACAGCACCTTTCCCATCGGGGCACACAGTGAGAGCCCAAGGAAAGCCTGGTGAGGGAGGGGTTAAGTGGACAGAGGCTACAGGCTGGGGGCTATTTTGGGTCATTGCTTTTTAGTCACAAACAAGGGTGTAGCTGGACCCAACTTCAGAAAAAAAAAAAAAAAAGGGTTGTCTTTGTTTAAAAAGTAATGTTATCTGATTCACTTTGTTATAAAGCAGATACCAACACACCATTGTAAAGCAACTATACTCTGGTAAAGATGTTAAAAAAAAAAAAGTAACGTTATAAGTTTAACAAACTCCAATGTTTCCTTTCCAAATCTTTGAGTAGGATTGAGATGATGCCACTTTGATTCCGTGGCTCCTCTTATCCTTCCGTGGCAGCCCACTCCCCAGCTCCATCGTGGTCCTGTCCTCTGCATACTCCTACCCGTTTCAGAAGCAGGATTTGGGGAAGCTGGGCTGAGCGAGTGACTTAGTCACTGGCTGTCCCTCCTCTGTCTCTCTTTCCCTGCCTCTTGGTCAGAGTCAGTCTCTTTCTCTCTCAGCTCTTGGCTGGGCCTGTCCACTTGCTCTTGACGGAGGAGGTGCAAGTCAGACGCTGGGAGAAGGGCAGGGCACAGGACGCAGGGAAATCTCGTGCGTGTCCAGGCTCCCGGGAAGCCCTGCCCCGTGTGGTTCCTGAACGAGCTAGAACCCCCTGCTCTTTTCCACCCCTGAGGAAACAGCTCTCCTGGTGAGGGGGGGGTGAATGAAAAATGTGGCTGCCTTATCAGTAGACAAAGGACGTTCCAGCCATCAAGCGGCTACAGCCACCTCTACAGTGCATCAGGACATCAGGATGGGAAACCCCAGGATACTGGCCTTAGGTAGCAAAGGTGCACATCAAAGGAATGACGTCAGTGAACCCAGGCTCTTGCATCTTCCCATATGCAGAAAAGCACTGAATTCATTAACTTGAGATACTGGTTTTCTTTAATTAACAGAAATCTTCTGATGTTCCAGTTACCTGGTCTTTGTTGCAAAACTCCTATATATCCTGGCCCCTCCCTTACCTCATGGGAACAGTCTCTTAGAACTATCTGAGAGGCTGCCTCCTGGGCTTGGAGTTCTCAGAAAGACCGCCAGGTAACACATAATTCTCAAATTTTAGGTTGTGCTTTTTTTTTTTTTCTCAGCTGATCGGGGAAGGCAGGAGAGGGCCAGATGGAAGGGGTCAAGGCCTTGCCACGTTGCCAGTCCCATCCCTTTTTCATGCCTGAACCCTCTGCTCTGAGCTCTGCCCTCAGCACTGCTGTGTTAACTTTACAGGAAACACGGTTGAGCAGACATCCCCTTAAGACTCTACAGAGTAGCGGGCTGTGCTGCTCCAGCTCCGTGCGTGAAGCCCAGACTCTGCCAGGGTTCTTGCCCCAGAGACTCTCGGTGGTTGGTAGTTGATGGCCATTCGTCTCTTGTAAGAACCTTGTGTGTATTCTTCCCACCTCTTGGGAAATGACCTTTGTGGGCATTAAAAAGTAAAAGTACTTCCAGTTCCCTTCCTGAGCCTCTTAGGCAACATGTAGAAGCTAAATACCAGTTCTAGGGAGGGGTGCTGGTTTGGAGTTTGACCCACAAAGGGCAGGCCCTGTCATGCCCACCCAACTGGTGACATGAAGGTCCTGCCTGGAAAAAGGGAAGGATCAGCCCTGGGCAGCTCTGGGCCTGCAGCAGGCATGGTGTTCACGATCAAGTACCAAGGTAAACAAGAGCATAGCAGTGGGTTAAAGAGATCGTTCATCTTCCTGTCGATGACAGACGTGAGCTTTGGCCCAGGGCCCAAACTCCTTATCCTTGAAAAACACATTTTACATATTGCTGGCAAAAGCAGCCAACCCAGATTAAGCCGCCAGACCTGACTATTTTCGATCTTCCTCCTATTCCTCTTGAAAAATATGAGATAAAGATTTTCTAGGCTGCTTCTTCCCTCTCTCCCCCAAAAGACAATGAGAACCACTAAAAGGTAGGCAGGGGCTCTGTTGGGGGTTTGCTCCCCTCCAGAAAGCCCACTTCAGGCCAGTTCAATAAGGACGAGAGTATTTGCATTTCAGAAGGATTCTTCAGTTTCTAATAGGATTCCTTCAAAAGGCAGATTCCTGAGGACATTTAAGGATTTATTTACAGATCGTTAACTTACTCATCAGAGAGGCTGAAGGGCAGAGAGACTCTGAGCTGACATTTTGGAGGTGCCACCTCAAAGTGTGATCAAGCAGAAAGAAAGATAAAGTGCTTTTGAAATGATAATGTGAAGTAATGGAGACAAGGATTTGTTTCACAGGCACCATTTTAGGAAAACATGTACAGTATAAAGTGAAGTCCAGATGGATTGCTTTACACCGACTATGTAATTAATATTTTAGTGAGGGGGCAACCCTCAGCTGTTGCTATAAAAATTTTCTCGAAACCATCACATAAGTTGGAGCATCATAAAACAGGTTTCTGCCAAGTGCATTGTATTTTTTATCACGAGAACAAGGTTATAAACTTGGAGTTACATTCCTGATTAGGGATTTGACATCAAACATATCAGATATGATTTGATGATTTCTGTCAGAAATGCAAACTGAGGGCTGTAATAAGTTCTCAAGAAAATTTTAACCATGAATCACACAGAAGAAAAGTACAAAGCAGGTTACAATATAAACATGACCTAAAACGCTGACACTTGCAATACACATTGACTTTGCAATACCCTGATTTGTTTTCTCTAGAATTTAGACGAGCCTTTTGGAACCAGATTTTTAAAACAAACTAAGCACGGTCCCTGAGGAGCCTCAGGTGACACCTTTTTTGTTTCTTTCCTAAAGTTCCCTGCCAAAGTTTTCCAAATCATTCCCCTGACCTTAGAGCTGCTGGAAGTGGCACAAGTGGCTTGACAGTTTGTTGACAAGAACAGCAGCACTTCACACTTCATTGGAAACCCACAGAGGCACGTTCCAGGTCATTAACTGACACTTTGAGGAGGAGTTGCTTGCTGCACTGGGGTAGTGGGATTACGGAAAATTTCTTTTACCGTTTTCACAGCCTTTTTTTAAAAAAATTTTTTAACGATTTAAAAAATAGATTACAAGTGCACAGAATGCAAATAATAGAAATTCTTGATTCATGGCACACTCTCAGCATTGTTCCTTGCACGGCTTTATTTTACTTTGTTATTTTTATTCGCTAATGAACACCTGCTGAAACCAATGCCCAACCAAGAACTAGACCATCACCACCATTTTCCCTTGACCTCAGGGCACCCTCTCTATCCCTGTCCTCTGCCTCTCACATAGGTTGCTCCTCTCCTAAATTTGGTGTTTGTCATTCTTTTGCTTTTTAAAATGAATCTTACCAAATACGCTTATACACCTAAATAATATATAATTGGGTTTGCTTGGTTAATAAAATGATTATCACATTGTAGTTTGTTTTCTGTACCCTGTTCTTTTTACTCAACACTGATTCTGAGACATCCACGTGGTAACACCGTAGTTCATTATTTTCACCTCTGTGTTATAGTCCATTGTGTGAGTCTACCAAATTCTATATATATTTTCTCCTGCCAACAGATATTTGGGTCATTTCTATTTCTTTTTCTAAAACAAGCTTTCCTGCTATGAACATTCTCCTATCTATTTCATATTACACAGGTGCTAATGTTTCTTTTGGGTATGTACCTAGATGTGGAATTACTGGGTCTTAACGCGTGAACTTTACAGGTCAATGACAAATTATTTTCCAAAGTGGTTGTATTAATTTACACTCCTACCAGCAATGTGATCACACTGATTCACATTCCCTTCAAACTTGACATGTCAGACTTCTTAACTTTTATCAATAGTTGTAAAATGGTATCTCTGTATGGTTTTCATTTACATTTCTCAAATGTTTCTTTGCTCTATTTCCTTTTCTGTGAGATGCCTGTTTGAATCTTTTGTGCAGTTTTCTATTAGGCTACTTTTCTTTTACTTCTTTGTCTGTAGAAATCTTTATATATTCTGCATGGTAATTCTTTTTGTAGTAATAACTTCTCCCAAGTTGTAGCTTTTATTTTCTTTAAAGTATCTTTTGATCACACGTTTTGATGGCTCATTTTAATGAATCTGAATTTGTTAATATCACCTTTTATGATTATTAAACTTGTCTTGTTTAGAAAATTATTCCTTAATATCAGAAAGACATTCACTTATATTTTCTTCTAAAAGTTAGTGTTTGCTTTGGACATTTAAGCTCTTAATGCTTCTAGATTGGATTTTTATATATGAAGTAAGAGCTGATTTCAATTTTTTGGCCCCATTTGTTTATTAGTGTTTCCTTTTCCCACTACTTCCAGTGTGTCTATACGTCCAGTGTCTTAAAATCTCCCGTATGCACAGGTTTGATTCTGGGCTCTCTGTTGCATCCATCTGTCAGTTTGTTGGTGCAGTCCTGTACCAGAACTACACTACCTTAATTACTATAACTTTATAATAAACCATTGTATCTTCGAGGATAAGCACCCCCCCATTATGTTCCTTCTTCAGTAATATCTTGCTTAACCTTGGTCTTTGGCTCTAAAATTTTATAATTTTCCTCTGTATAAAATCTGCACAACTTTTGTTAGAGTTTTTCCCCTGGAATTTATAATTTTATGCTGATTGTAAATCAGTATTAATATTTAAAAGTAATATTTTGTTTGTGTCTGATATATAGAAATGAAATTGTATTTTTTGTATTCATCATATCGAAGTCTTCTATTAGTCTAATTTATTTTTAGATTCTTTGGGGGATTCCTATGTAGACATTTATCTGTAAATAATGAGTTTTATTTCCTTTTCAACCATTATGTGTTTAAATTTATTTTTCTTGACTTATTGTGCTGTAGAGGGTGTCTATAAAGTACTGAAGTGATGAGAGCACTTTTTTCCTGATTTTCAAAAGAAAACTTCCAATGTTTTCCTACTTAGCATGATTTTTGTTGTAGTAGTTTTATTTAAGATTGGATTCTAGTGAAATATTTGCCGTTTCACACAACATTCTGTTTTCACTCAGTTTGCGAGAACTTAGCCATCAAGCTACTCATAGCTGCAAGAGAGCTGGGAAATACAGTCTTTTAGCTCGTGGCAAAGGGCAAAAGGAGTTCTGTTCATTTGATATAGCAAGTCAGAATGGATATTTGGTTGGTAATGAGTAGGCTCTACCATATCTTGGGGATATTGCCCAGAAACCAAGATGGGCAATTTGGCTAGTATCACTTGGATATCTTGCAAGATTTTAAAATGTCTTAGGCCTTTCTGTGAAATTATAAAAACAAATAATAACATTGCAAAAAAGCTGCAAGTTACTTTCTTAACCCACAGGTCAACCTTGTGTACTTCCTGATCTCAGAGCTCCATTCTGGACCAAATCCAAGACTCTCCTCTTATCAGGGAGGGAAGAGTAGAAATCACATCACTGATCATTTGATTTAAGAGGCTCAAAGTGGAATTACCAGGACCAGAAGTATGAAAACATTCACGGTAGAATGCAAATTCGAAGTCTTAACGGTTGTAATCGTCGGTGTCGTTTGTTACCCCTGCACTTTTACATAACTGACTCTAGGGTGAGAAAACAGTTTACCTTTTGTAATTTCAAGACTCTAGGTATATATCATGAAATAGCCCAGCAAATACGGGCTCCTGAACTGCAGGAACAGTATATCCATCATGTTTGTATCCCTGCATCTAGCAGAGGGCCCAGCACTCAGCAGATCAATATTTGTTGGATGAAACTGTTTTCCAGAAATGTTATTAGCCATTTGTGTTTCTACTTTAAATGTTGTGCATTTACTTTTTTTTTTTTTTTTTTGCGATACGCAGGCCTCTCACTGTTGTGGCCTCTCCTGTTGTGGAGCACAGGCTCCGGAAGCGCAGGCTCAGCGGCCATGGCTCACGGGCCCAGCCGCTCTGCGGCATGTGGGATCTTCCCAGACCAGGTCACGAACCCATGTCTCCTGCATCGGCAGGGGGACTCTCAACCACTGCGCCACCAGGGAAGCCCGCATTTACTTTTTTAATCAATTTGAAATTTATTTGGGGGAATAATATTGAGAATCTAACTTGCTTTTCCCCTATATGTCCAGTTTTCTCAATACCAATTAGTGAATGATGCTTCCATAATCCACTGATTTCTGACATCTCCTTTTATTCTAAGTCACTGTTTATAAGATGGTATATTTCAGGGCTAGCTATTATACTGATATGTCATTAATAAACTGCCTTAGTTATTCCTTTTAAAAGTCAAAATTACTCCTAGGCTCAAAACCTGCAAAGGGTCCTCGTTTAGTAAAACCAAAAGGAACAGTATCCAGAACATTATAAAACTAAAATAAATCAATAGGGTAAAAATAGAAACAACCAAAACCAGTAATTTCACAGAAAGAAGAATATGAACATTAAAAAGTGATGTTTAACCTCACTCATAATCAGGGATATTAAAACAAGGGCGAAATATTTCACACTCACCAAATTGGCAAAAATTAAACAGTGAAGCAACTCCAAGTGTTGGTAAGACAAACAACAGGCTCCTTCATCCACCACTGGAGGGGATGTAAACTGGTGTAACCATCTGAGAAATGGTCTAGCATTACCCAAATTGAACAGGCATATACACTACAGCTCAGCAACTCCACTGTATTATTCGTAACAGCAAAAACTCCAAACAATCAAAAAGTCCATCAATGGGATGGATACACGAACTGTGGTATATTTATACAATGAAACTACATCAGTGAGGATGAATAAACTACAGCTAAATTCATCAACATGGATACATTTCAAAAATGTCAAAGACAGTGAGCAAAAAATACCCCCATGATTTTATTTTTATAAATTTCAAAAGCAGACAATCAAAACCACAAATTATTTAAAATAGTAAAAGCTAAAGGAAGAGATTGGTGTAATATTTACAACTGCAGATCCAATCACAGAGGGGTAGACTTTGAGGAGCATTGGAATGTTCTGTTTCTAGGTTGGACAACTGTACATTTTCATATACTTTTGTATATGTGCTGTATTTCATAACGATTATTTTTGAATGGTACAGTAGGTTGAATATCAAATACTAATCCTTGGAGTTTATAAACGTTACCCTGGAAAAAGGGTCTTTGAAGTTGTGATTAAGAATCTTGAGATTACTCTGGATTTATCCAGTGGGCCCTAAATGCCATCGTTAAGTGTCCTTATGAGAGGAAGAGGGAGATTTCACACAGACACGCAAGAGAAGGCAATGTGAAGATGGAGACAGACGTGGGAGTGACGTGGCCACAAGTCAAGGAAGCTGGCAACCACCAGAAGATGCAAGAGGCAAGGAGTGGATTCTTCCCCAGAGCCTCTAGAGGGCAGACACCTTTATTTCACAGATGAAAAGATTTTGGACTTCTGCCCTCCAGAACTGTGAGAGAATAAATTTTCGTGCCAAGCCATCATGTTTGTAGTAATTTGTTATAGAAGCCTCAGGAAATGCATACAAATGGTGAAGAATGGGAGAGCTGCCTAAGAAGGGTTGCTAAGGAGACCTAGTAAAATTCCAGACATTTATAGTAAGATCAATCTGCACAGCTGAATGGTTTTGTCCAGCAATATTCTGCAGTCTTAATGTAGGAACAGAGAAAGCTGAAAGAATGATCTGTGGTTGGGCTTCTGCTAGGCAAGGAAGTAGAGGATGCTGGCATGAGAGTGGAGTAGCTAGATAGGGAAGAAAGTGAAACCAGAAAAGGTGGCCAGAAAGTCAGGAGACTGACCAGCAATTCTGATAAGATCAAAGAACAGATGCAATAGGAATTAGAATGAGTGAACTAGAAAGATGGCTGGTTTGGTAAGAAAGATTTCAGAGGAGGGGCAATTAGGGTAAAGAGATCTAGTGTGTGGTTATGGAGCTACGAGAATCAAGTGTAATGGAGTCAAGGAAAAGCAGAGCACCGCCCAGGCACTTGAGAATGATACTGTGATTAAGGCCCTATTCATTCATCTGAGATCTCTACCACGGTCATATACCTCCCTTCTCAGTTCTGATGATACACCAACACATAGTGTAAAAAGACTTTAACTTAATGTAAATCAATTTCTCTAGTTCTTAAAACAATCTGGTAATGGTCAGGACAGACTTTACATTCCCCATGTGGGATAATGACTTGAGACTCCTTTCTGTAAATTATTGCCAAATCTAGTTTTTCAGCTCTGTCCAGAAGGTACTTTTTGTCAATAGGAAGCGATACTACTCAAACTTTAATATACATACAAAATCACTGGAGGAATTTGTTAAAGTGCAGATTCTGGTTCAGTAGATCTGAAGTGTGGCCTGAAATTCTGCATTTCTTCAGGCTCCAAATTGATGCTGATGGCTGCTAAACAGTGGCCAAATCAGATTAAATATTTCCCTCTCTAAAAAGGTGATCCTTAAAAGCATGGCCCATTTGGAAGTGATCTTCCCATCAAGGAAATGAAGCTTCAGCAGAACCAATGATGAATCTGTCACTTCAATCTCCTGGGGTTATGATGATGGTTAATGGGGTACTGTGAATACCCAAAGACTATCAGTGTGTGACAGGGAATCAAAGCTATCCCTTGGAAACACACGAAATAGTTCATATCCATTAGAATAAGTGAATTTAGCAAGGCTGCAGCATATACGATCAATATACAAAAATAAATTATATTTCTATATAAAAACATTGATTATAATGGCATCAAAAATATTAACTTCTTAGGGATAAATCTGACAAAACACGTACAGAATCTGTACACTGAAAACTACAAAACACTCCTGAGAGAAATTAAAGACCCATATAAATGGAGAGCTGTATTATGTGCATGAGTTGAAAGACTCAGTATTAAGATACCAATTCTTCCCACATTGATCTACAGAAACAACACAATTTCAATGAAATCCCCATGAGGCCTTTTTTGTAGAAACTGACAAGACGATTCTAAAATTCATATGGGGGCTTCCCTGGTGGTGCAGTGGTTAAGAATCCGCCTGCCAATTCAGGGGACACGGGTTCACATGCCGTGGAGCAACTAAGCCTGTGAGCCACAACTACTGAGCCCGTGTGCTGCAACTACTGAGGCCCATGCGCCTACAGCCCGTGTTCTGCAACAAGAGAAGCCACCGCAATGAGAAGCCCGCACACTGCAACGAGGACCCAATACAGCCAAAAATAAATTTATTTATTAAAAAATAAATAAAATAAAATTCATATGGAAATGTAAAAGACCTCAAATAGCCAAAACAACTGGAAAAAGAAAAACAAAGTTGCAGGGCTAGGCCTACCTGATTTCAAGACTTATTATAAAAGTTACAATAATCAAGACTGTGGTATTTGTATCAAGATATGGGTCAGTGGAACATAGTGCAAAATGACCCATATGTATATGAACAACTAATTATTTTACAAACATACAAAGGCAATTTGGTGGAGAAAGTATAGCTTTTCAACAAATGGTGCCAGTACCATCAGATACCCATAGGCCAAAAAAAAAAAGGAACTTTGGTCAATATCTTGCATCACGTACAAAAATCAACTCAAAATGAACCATAGTCCAAAATGTAAAACCCAAAACAATAAAACTACTAGAGAAAAAAATAGAAGATATTTATGACCTTGAGTTATACAAAGATTTCATAGATACAACACCAAGAGCACAATCTACACATGATCAATTTGAATTCATCAATATTTAAAACTGCCCTTCGAATAAGAATGAAATGACAAGTCCAATAATGGATTTGTATCTAGACTGTATTCTTTTAAAGAACTCTCAAAGCTCAATAAAAGACAAATAAAAGTAGGCAAAAGTTTTGAACAGGTACTTCACCAAAGATATACAAATGGCAAATAAGCACAATAACCATTACAGAAATGCAAATTAGGATCACAAAGATATACACACCTATTAGAATGACTAAAATGAAAAAGACTGACCATACCAAGTGTTGACGAAGATGTGAAGTAACTGAACGTTCACACTGCTGGTGGGAATTTAAAATGGCACAACACTGCAGCAGTTTCTTAAAAAGTTAAACACTTCAACCATATGATTCTGCAATCCCACCCACTCCTAGCTGTTTACCAAGAGAAGCATATGTTCATACAAAGACTTTTATATAAATGTTCGTAACAACTTTATTTGTATTAGCCCCAAACTGGCAACAGCCCAAATATCTACCAGCAGGTGAAGGTATAAACCATATGTGGTATATCCACACAGTGGAATAACAGCTATAAAAAGAATGAGCTGTTGATATACACAACATGGATCTAAAATAATTATGCTTAGTGACAGAAGTCCAACAAGAAGAATACATGTTGTATGAATCCATTTACATACAACTCTAGAAGATGCAAACTAACAGTTAAAGATCTTTGGTTGCTGGGAAATACGTGGGATGGATGGGTGAGAGGGATTATCAAGGAGAATGAGAAAATATTGAAGGGTGATAGATAATAGGTTCATTACCTTGATGTGGTGACAGTTTCATATATACATGTATATTTAAATAAAATAATACACATATACATATTGGGTTGGCCAAAAAGTTCATTTCGGGTTTTTCTGTAAGGTTACAGGAAAACCCGAATGAACTTTTTGGCCAACCCAATACTTATTGAATTGTGTTCTTTAGATATGCGTTTACTGTATATCAATTATATCTGAATAAAACTGTTTTTAAAGCTCTAAAGAGCTGGGGACTTCCCTGGTGGTCCAGTGGTTAAGACTCAGTGCTTCCACTGGAGGGGGCATGGGTTTGATCCCTGGTCAGGGAATCAAGATTCTGCATGCCACATGGTGCAGCCAAAAACAAAAAAAATCTAAACAGCTATATTTTTCAAATTTGACTAGCAAGCAAGGCTTCACTTGTAATTATTCTTCTTATACACGTAAAATCCAAATTGTAACAGTTAAGAAATAGACTCTGTATGACAATATTATAAAATATATTAGTATTATCTCAATCAGTTTAACTGATAAGTATTTTCCATCTATTTGTCCATTCCACCACACAAGAATTGTTGATATTGATCAAATTTTACATATCACTAGAATGACCAATATACAATATGGTGTAAATTTGCAGTTTTGTGGTTAAGTTTACTACACTGAAACAAAATGGCAGCTTTTATATTTTCAAGTGACTATATAGTTTTCTTTTTTTCATGGATTCCAATCACAAGTATAATGTAACTATAATTAGAGAAAGATAATAGGAGAAAAATGACTTACTCTAACTTCCAAACACAATGAAGAAACAAAACAATCATTGTTTGCAGATGATATAATTATCCACAGAAAAAGTAGGAGTATATACAAATTATTAAAATTACCAAGAGGTATAGAAAGACTGCCTTGTAGAAAATCAATAGATAATAGAAAAATCCTGTACACCAGCAGTAAAAGTTACAATTTAATTTAGAATATAACTTAAGTGTTACTATGTATAATAGTAACCAAGACACAAAGTAAATCTAGGTCTTTATGCAGAAAATTATACCTTTATTGAAGGACATAAAAGACATAAATGGAGAGAGATACTTTGCTCATAAGTACAAAGCCTTGGCATTATAAATATGACAATTCTCCCAAACTGATCTATAAATTCAATGCAATTCTTTTCAACTGAAACCCCAAAGGTTTTTAGGAACTTGCCCAGCTGATCCTAAAATTTCTATGAAAGGGTATAGGGCTCATGACAGCCAAGACCACTGTCAACAACAATAATGATGGTGCTGTGGCGCTTATCCTCTCAGATGGTAATTCTTTCCATAAAGTAACATAATTAAAGGGTGATAGAGCTGATATGATATTGGTATAGAACATAAAGAGCTACAAATAATGTGGAAACAATAAACGAAAGAGGGAACAGAAAGAACTTTTAAAAAAAATTTTTCTTTTTTAGGTAAGAAGTGGGTTTATTTAGAGAGAAACACTCCACAGACAGTGTGGGCCATCTCAGAAGGTGAGAAAGGCCCAAAAGATGAACTTTTAAATAAAGGGTACTATGAAAGCTGGGTATGAATATTAAAAATTATAAAAATTAGATCCCTACCTCAAACTATATACAAAAATATACTCCCAATGGCTTAAAAACCTAAAAACTAACATTTTCAGAAGAAAACAGGGGTGGATATCTTTGTGATGGTGAGAAGAGGACTTCTTAAGACACAAAAAGCACAAACTATGAAGACAGTGAAATCAGTATTACGATAAACTTTTGTATGACAAAAATCACAAAGTGAAAATACAAGCTATGGACAGGAAGAAGACATCTGCAAAGGATTAGTATCCAGAATAAAGAGCAACTCACATCAATACGAAAATGACAACCACAACGGAAAAATTGGCAAAGGATATGAATAGGCAGTGCAGAGTAGGGCAAACCTAAGTGGCCAATAAATACAGAAAGGGACCACCAAACTCAAATAGTAATCTAAGAAATACAAATTTAAAAACATCAAAGACACTATCTCAAATCCATCATACTGGCAACAGTACAATAACATCAAGCATGGACAAGAATACAGGGCCACAGGGACTCTTACATATTGTTAGTGGGAGACTAAACTGATACGATACATGCACCTTATTGATCAATTCTGTAATACCTAGGTTACAACTGAAAATGTGAATACCTCACATTCCAACAGTTCTACTTCTAGTGATATGTCCTAGAGAAGCCTTCACACGTTTTGCAAAAGTATTTATTTCAGTGCTATTTGTGCTATTTCTAATAGTGAAAGGTGAGAAAAATCTACTTCAGTAAGGAAAAGGCTGTATCTGTAATGTTTTATTTCCTTAAAAAGACAAAACCAAATCTGACATAAATAAAACAAAATGTTAACATCTGTTTTCTTTAGTGGTGGAGACTTGGTTATATACTATTTCTTATACTTACCCATCTTAAATGCTACACAATTTTAAATTTTTAAATTAAGTGTGAAACATAAAGTACATAACAAGCAACTGACCTTAACATTTACAGTAGACTAAAAATTAAGTATTTTTATCCAAGTGACTTCAATTCACAAAAACATTAGTAATAACGCTGTTTACAAAAAATTCTTTGCAACCTATCACCTAGTAAGTCAAAGCTTTTATTGCTTCTGTCCTGGAAATTATCCTATAAATCACTTAACCCTGTAATGTTGACTCAAAATCAGAGAGTGAAAGGCAACAGAATCGACTCTTTCCTAGATCTACTGTGATCTCATTAGCTATTAACATTTAATGTCATTAACTTTACGTACATCTAACATCAACAGAAAAATATACATCAAAACATCTAGGACTCTGAGGAATATAAAGGGAGACCCATGTAATCCTGAAGCTCATCCTACCTCTCTGCCCAAGACCACCACCCTCCCCCCACCTTAGCCCTGTGGACTCAAGAATCTCTATCTTACATGCTATCAGAATTTAGTAGTCATAGGCAAAATTTATAAAGTAATGCTAAACACTGTTCCAAGGACTTTATATTTATTAACTCACTTCAACCTCATAAATACTCTGTGAGGTTAGCATTCTTATTCCTGTTTTTCAGATAAGCAAACTGAGGCATACAGAGGGTAAGTAATTTGCCTGAAGTTAATGAGCTAGTAAGTGGTGAAGCCAAGATTCAAATTCAGGCAGTTTTGCTCCAGAGCATATACTCTTAATCAAGAATCTTTGCTGCCAACTGGACAGTCAATTAGAAAAGGTTTGTCAGTAAAACTTAATCTGAAAGTTACAAATAAGCATTTTAAAAATGAGATTGAAAGAAAAAAGGATAGAACCAGTGTCTCCAAAGCATTTTTTCTTTTATTTGTTGCCAAATATTAAAAAAAAAACTATTGTAATATTCTATTTCTTGCTTTGTAAATCCATTCCATTTTGCATTGCTCATGCCTTTAAGAGGAAAGTTCCTTTGTAATATAACAATCAGTGCACTCTTTCCTTTAACTTCTTTATTAAGCTGGTTGCATAAAAGATATACATTCTCATATTGACAATGCTTGTCATGAACAAAAGCAACAAAAATAAGGCAATAGAAAGATGTGCTTCACATATAAACAATTATGTGGTAGTAGGAAATCTGGGCCTGTACAGCAAAAATATTAGGTAGCAAAATGTGAATAAGCCCTATATTCAGAAGACACCCAAATGTGTGAGCAAAGACAGCACACCCATAATAGAGCCCCCTTAGGTTCCCTGTTTATTATGTATAATTCCTTAATTATCCATTTGTGAAATAAGAATAACATTAAGAAACATGAGATCCAAATTGCATTCATTTTCACAATACCAATACTAAACTCAAAATAGCAACTTCATTGAATATAAATGTTAAATGTTTCAAAAGTAAAAGGCAACCTTCATTTTTTGTAACCCTATGAATAGAGTCTGCAAAAAAAGGTAGATTATTTTACTGTACTTACAAGGAGATGAGGCCTCAGCCTGCACTGAAGGAGTATGAGCAACAAAGGACAGCAAACAAATATCACTAGGAGTAATGCCCATACATATCAAAACAACTCGGTGAACCATGTTCTACTTATATAGCCAATCTATTAAATAACCAGCATAATGGAAGCTTATACCTCATGCAAGAGAATTACTAAATTAACTATACATCTAATAGAAATTTCTAAACCCCACTCCCAAAACAACTTTAGTACGCCTGTCAAGTACTGTAGGTCATTTAGAAAAACAGAAATAAAACATACATGCAGCCTTTGTATTAAAATTTTTTCATAACATATAAACAATGTTCAGATATAAACTGTGAACTAAATGTTTTTTCTAAATATGATTTACGTAATCAAGACTTTCTTAAACAAAGACAGGTCTTAGGAATATGATCTGTACAAACTTACAGTAGTGTATATTCCAATAGAGATTTTCTTCCTATTATGATATAACAATATAACTCTTTTCTCAGTGAAGATGTATGTTAAGGCTTAAGGTGTAAACACTTTGGAAGGCAAACAACTTAGTGAAGAAATTATTGTTCATTTAAAAATGTGTATCATCTCATAATAGACCCCAGAATTTTCAAATTCACATGTGAGAATACATTTACATCTTAAATTTCTAGGAAAGGCACAAGCTTTATGTAAAAAAGCAGCAAAATTTTAAACCCACCAATTTATTGAAAAAGCCATTACTTTTATTAGAAACAAAAAATGCTTCTCAAGATGTTGGCAACAGGTCATAGTATAGACATCTATTTCAAACAGTGTACTGTACTTCTCCCTTCAATTATATTCCAGTTGGAGGAGGAATACCTCCTTGGCTATGGGAAGTAGAAGTATTTGAGGGACTGTGTAAGCTGGTCTCCTTGTACACAAACCATGCATTTCCTCCCCAAAGTATCATATTCAGAAAGCCAAAGATCTAAGAAAGAGAAAAATAAACATGAAAATCTAGTATATAATTAAAATTTCATAACTATCTTTGTTTTCCTGTAAATATTAAATATCTACAGGCTGTCTACCATTATTTCATTTAAAGTTTGAACTACACATAAAGTGGAATTAAAAAAGGAAAACTTTGCATTTCAATGCCAGATTTGGATACATAATGACTTATTCCCAATGAAATCTCTAAATTTGTAACATATAAAATCATGACTAAAAGATACCTTATTTTTGCATGCTCATTATTACAAGATGGGATTAAATTTGAGAAAAGTAACTAAAACCTTCCTTTTATTACTTTATATTTAGACTTCAGTGCTTCCAGGTGAAGAGGAACACAGGAATCCATGGTTCCTTCTTTGGGAGGGCTTTTACTTTTCTCCCATCTGAATGGTTATAAACATCCTTTGTGCATCTTTTCCTATTTCCCTACTTTATCCCCCTACCACCATCTCCCTTACTTGCACAGCTGCAGCCAGAAGAGAAAAGGAGTCACAGAAGAACTTTACTTCACATCCTGCATTAGTCAACCTAAAATAAATTAGCCTTCCTAGGTATAAATCTGAGAAGATGAAAGTCTCAGAGATGAACAAACTGAAGATACCCTATTTTTGGTTTTTTATAAATACAAGAATAATAGTGACTTATGAGGTAAGAGTGAGGTAAAAAGCTTGAGCACTATCATATTACTGAAGGCCAACTGCTTTCTATCTTTTTGTATATTTGGATATAAAAACAACATTTCTGAAACTGTCCATCTCAGATCACTGTCAATATATATATATAAAGACTTTTAGATTACAAAGTTATAAAACAGAAGTTTGATCAAATTGCTTTATAAGGCAGGACTGACCTTATCCACTGGAAAAATATTTTCCTGAAAAGACATGAGACCTCCCTAAAAATAATACCCTTGTTATATTAATAATGTATCTGTATTTGGATAAAATAACAGACAAAATAATATTGAAATTTAAATAGACCAAAATTTTAGGATTTTTTAAGGAACTCTAAAAGTATTTTTTCATACACCCAAAGCAAATCAGATTAGAGAAGGGGCTTGCTTTAAAGTCAGATCTGGTTCAAACCTTGGCTTTGCCAACTTACTAGTTGCATCACCTTGGGTGAATTAACATATGAGCTACGTCTTTTCCCAGTTGTAAAATGAAGACAGTAATACCACTTTCCACATTCCTCTCAGAATTGTTGGATAACTTAAATAAGATATGAGTGTAATGACCTTAGCATACAGCCTTAGTAAATGTTAGTGACTATTATTAGTGCCTTTTGGGTCAAAGTCTTGCCTAATCAATGTTAAGGAAAAGAAAGACTCAACCATGATCTTGTTCAAACCTGTTTACAAGTAATAATTTTCTTTAAAAACTTTTTTTTGTTGTTATAAAGGTAAAGACTATATGATAACTAGGATTCTGATAAGGCTGGTAAAAATAAAATACATTCATCCAGAGATTTATTAAAAACTACTGTTTTCTTGAATCACTAATAAGGTTTTTCTAATAAGTGAAATAACATATTTTATAAACACTGCATACTTACCACAGATACATTTAGGGATCCCATACTAGTCACAGAGCCAAAATGACATATCACTCTCTGTTGAATACAAGGCAGAAGTTCCTGGACAATATTGTGACCGGTAGCTGTTTTAATATCTGTAAGAGCTTTAGCCCAGGCTGAAGTGCTCACCAACCACAAAAAAGTGGCAACAAGAGTAACAACAAAGTCCTAAAGCAAAAAATAAGCATGAATTAATAATGAACAGTTAATTTAAAGATACTAAATTTCAAATCCATGATGAAGGAATTGAGATCACAATGAACCCTATGGTACTGAGAAATGGCCTTCATGACATACTTCATCAAAAAGGCCACAGTCAACACAGCAAACACTGCTGTTTACTATTGCCAGCCCAGTGCCTGAGATACAACAGTAAACAAGACTTAGTTATCTCCTGAGGAGTCAGATTTTCACATGGAGAAATCAAAGTTTTACACAGCCCTCACCACAACTTATCTAAGCCTCTCCCTCTCAGGATCATATATTGGATCCTGTTATCACTAATAACTGTATACCTCCATCATCTCTGTTTTAATCACCCCCTCTCCAGTATCACCTCTCTCTTTCTAGCTTACTCCCTCTGACACCCCAACCTCAAAAATCCTTTGACCTCACTGAGACCTACAATCTCATCTTATTTCCCTCTTTAATTTATATTCTGAGGTCATTCATTATAATCTCTTATATATACTCTCAATTCCCTTACCCTTCACCTGCTTCCTCATACTGCTCTGGCAAACCTCTAACTTTAGTTAAATCTACCTCTAATAATGAAATCGTGAAAAGCACACATCCTGGATAACTAGTCTCTTTTTAAATTCATGACCACAAAATTTTAAGAATACGCATTATATTAAGAAAGGGACAACAAAAAAAATCTCTCTCAAGACACCTTGTCACTATGTTTTCTAAGAAAGTGTTTGCCACTTATTACATTCCAAGAATAGGACTGAAGTTTTTAATATTTTGGATAATCTTTTACTGAACTAATAAGATAAAGAAAAAAATTTATTTTCCTTAATCTATTCTGCTGGGGAACTAGAATTCTGTCAACGAGTACTGGCTACAAAGATCTAAGTAACACTTTTTTAAAGTCTGCATTTGGATAGTGTAAAGTATAAGTTCCACCTCATTTGGTATTCCTTTAAATTAAAAACCAAAGTGGGAACAATATAAAATTTGTATCTTTTAATGTTATGTATTCTAAGCATTCCGATATGCTCAAGACTATGAGTTCTTACATATCTGCAGCAAAAATCTTTCCAAGCTCAGAAATGGGTTTTGGAGCTTATCACAGAATTGTTTTCTTTTTTAAATAAATCTGGTTAGTTTTAAATTACTTTTGCCAACGAACTTTTAGTCATTTATGTCGAATAAATACCAGTGGTCATGTATGAGATATAGAAACTGTGATATATATAGCTTGTCCACCGAGTCAAGATGGCACTGAATAAACGTCTTGTAATTAGAGAACCAAAACAATGACTAATTTTACAAGCATGGTGGTACAATGTATTTGCATTTTGCATTTGAGCTCCCCACTGCTACTGGCCCTCTTAAAAAATGTATATCAAAGAGAAAATAGAAACATTATAGCTTAAATATTTTGCACTGGGGGAGTACTCCCTTTCTTGCTGCTGTACTCTGCTGTACTTTGTGCTGCAGGTAAACATTTTCTAAGCACTTGCTAGAAATACAATGCCTTTTGAAGAACTAATAATTAGTATGAGGTTATCAGATGTTAAACAAGTTCTCTCTGGGCTAAAGTTCATAGTTTTGACCAACAGATGTCAAATTCTCTTAATTTTTAGGTTTCTTCCTTCCAAATTCCTAATTAAAAATATACTGTTTTTTTCTGATTATGCTCTTTATGTCCACGTCGTTGATGGCTTAAGGCATGACATTCTTGTATTTCAAAAGCAGGTACTTTTCTGAAAATGATGCACGAAGTAATCTTAGGGTGAGGGGAAGAGGGAGAAATGTGGGCCTCTGAAGACAGTCTGTGCGACTCAGGACTCTAGTCTCGCACAACCTGCCTGTGACAGCCCTAGTACTACCAATAAGTTAGGATATGACTCATAACAGGTCTTTATGATTTGGGACACCCTATCTTTGTTTAGTTTCACTTTATGCTATTTCCGACCCTCCACATGGCCTAGAACCCTTACGCTCCTCCTACTTACCATAAAAAAGTGCTACATTTACTTAAAAACTGAAGTTGATTTTTAAATGTCACAGTTGAAATTCTCCTAGAAATACCTTAGCAGAGAATTGAGAACATTGATAAAAGAGCATACCCTCATTAACAAATAGCACTTAAAAAAAAAAAATCCATGTCGTATTTGGCTATAGTTAAAAATTTAGTTATCACACAAAAAACTTTTTTACATTTATACAGTTAAATTAAAAGTAGAATCCAAAATTTAATTTAGAGGCTGGACTTTTACAAATAAGAAGTATCCACCATACATTATACCAACAAAAAAACCACTTACGGAACTAATTCTGGATTATTCCTCTATATGACCACTAATTGATTACTCTGAGGTGAAAAGTTACTTTTGACGCTCTGAATGATGCAACTAGATCAGTTTTATAGTTTTATTAGACAGAAAAACCCTCTACAAAAATAGACCTGAATGCTGCTTTAAAAAGTGTCATATTTTTAGGGCTTCCCTGATGGCACAGGGGTTAAGAATCCACCTGCCAATGCAGGGGACACGCGTTCGGGCCCTGGTTCAGGAAGATCCCACAAGCTGCGGAGCAACGAAGCCCGTGTGCCACAACTACTGAGCCTGTGCTCTAGAGCCCGCGTACCACAACTACTGAGCTTGTATGCCATGACTACTGAAGCCCGCGTGCCTAGAGCCCGTGCTCTGCAAGAGGAGAAGCCACTGCAATGAGAAGCCTGCGCACCCCAACGAAGAGTAGCCCCCGCTCACCACAACTAAAGAAAGCCCACGTGCAGCAACAAAGACCCAAGGCAGTCAAAATAAATAAACTAATTAATTAATTAATTTTTTTTAAAGTGTCATATTTTTAAAGCTTACTAATCAAAATACAAGAAATAAAAAGCTCATTGCTAGATTTAACTTAAATTTGTTGGGATAATGACAAACTGGCAAGAAATGTCTTCATTTGGAATTTAAACTATAAAGAATTTTAACAAAATATAATAACTATATGATCACCATAGTTTTTTTAAAATAAGTCTTATAAAGTTCACAGAAGTTATAAATTACTGATACATAATTTCTGTTGATTAGGCACTGCAAAGTAAAAAAGTTGATGTCGGGGCTTCCCTGGTGGCGCAGTGGTTGAGAATCCGCCTGCCAATGTAGGGGACACGGGTTCGAGCCCTGGTCCAGGAATATCCCACATGCCACAGAGCAACTAAGCCCGTGCGCCACAACTACTGAAGACTGCGCACCTAGAGCCCGTGCTCCACAACAAGAGAAGCCACTGCAATAAGAAGCCCGCGCACCGCAACAAAGAGTAGCCCCTGTTCGCAACTAAAGAAAGCCCGCACACAGCAACAAAGACCCAATGCAGCCAAAAATAAAATAAATTTAAAAAAAAAGGTGATGTCTATCTTTTTGAAAGGCACCTAACAACCAAGAAATATTTTATGAAAATGTCAGGTTTGAGAATTTCTTCTCAGATATATGAAATGGAATAAATATGAAGGGTAAAATATTGTTTTATTCCTTACTTACCATCTGCATTCTTATGATCCAGGCAGCAAAAATTAAAAATAAGTAAATAAATAAAACCTGTTATTTAATAATTTGGCCTACCCTTTCAAGTAACTTCACAAATAATAAGCAGATGTCAGTGGTCAGTGTTTTCTCAGGATATAAATGACCAGTATCACGAAAACACCTCTGTTGTCCCTTCAAGTCAGTAACACTAATACTGACTTTGTAGTTATTCTTTGGTAGTGGAGGTCCAGTTTAAAACCACAGCTTATCTCTGGATTGGCCACCAATAATCCAGGGCAATTTTACTAACTAAGTCTCAGAGATTATTTTTATATCTAGCTCAGTAGACCCTGAAGCCAAAAAAGGTATCAGGACTTCAAATCCAAATCCTTTGTTGCCATTTTAAAGATTCAAAATTAGCTCATGAATGCCACTAATGCCAAATTTTATAATTCTTATAGAATTACCTGGGTCAGATTGTAAATTAAAGAATTTAAGAACACAGACCAGGAGTCAGCAAACTTTTCCTGAAAAGGGCTAGACAGTAAATATTTTTGATCTCTGTCACAATGACTTAACTCTGACACTATAGCATGAAAGCAGTCATAGACTATCTGTAAATTATTTGGGTATAGCTCTGTTCCAAAAACCCTTTATTTGAAAAAAAAAAACCAAAAACAGTGAGTCAGATTTACCTTGTGTGCCATAGTTTGTGGATTTCTGATATAGACTATTAAGTTGTATTAAGGCATAAAGGGGGTCTCTTTGAGAAGAGAGAAAAAAGATAAGAAATAGGAACACAGTTATGGGACTACTAGCATGGTCAGCAATTCTTCAAATCAAAGGCATTAATTTCTACTTAATTTCTCTGCTACTTGCAACCTAATATGCTCTATCACATATTTGAGTTCTTTCCAGGTTAAAACAGAGTTAGAAACAAACAAAAAAACCTCTGTACTCGAGAGAGTACAGAGAAAGTGCTGCAAACAGGCTACAAGAATTGGGTTAAACATGACAAGGAGAGCAAGCTCAACCTCTTGGCAAGCACAGGTCAAAACACAATGAAACTTGGTTTATGCCAAGAACTTTTTTTTCCAGTGTAAGAAAATCCATATTTAAATTCAAATATAATGTATACTTATATCTTATATAAATTATTTTTTTATAAAAAGAAAGTGATTACTTACAATCATGGGAAGTTTTCGACTATCACGATACAGGTTCGTGTAACCAACATAGAGCAGAAGAGCAGCAATGCAGTACAGGAAGACAAAGACTGCAAAAGTAACATAGAATTCTGCAGCAGAAGAGTAATCTCCAATAAGGACATGACTTTTCCAATCTACATCACACACATTTACACCTTGAGGTGTCTGAAATGATGCTTCATTCAACCTATTAAAAAAAAAAGTCTCAAATAAATTTATGAATTACTTGGACTCTTCCAATAGAGACAGAAATACATCTTCTGTATTTCTAATACAGAAGTATTAGAAAGGCAGAATACTGAAATAACATTTCACAAAAATACTCCCCAAATATATTAAAACATTCTTTAAAAAAAATGAAAAATTCAAATATTTAAGTAAATTAAAATTTCCATAAGAAATGTACATAAATCATAAATTATACCTCATAATTGGTTATGATAGACTGAATATAGACTGAATTAAACACTTTCACACCCAGATACTATCTTACTGTAATAAAAACTTAGCAGATTAACAGCGTTGTTACAAAATGGTTTACAATTTGAGACATGATATTCCATTCTAGGAGGGAGAGTCTGTGTTACTAGCACCAGGAGAATCAGTTGTAATGATTCACATTTTAACTCTGCATTAATTAGCTGCTAACTCCACCAAGTCTTTAATTTTTCCTATCCATAAATCACAAAAGCACTTATCACCAAAGAGGCTGTAACTGTTCCTTGTAATGGAATTTTATAAGAGAAGGATTGAGAGATGGAGAGGAAATGACTGATTACCAAGCACTTGCTATTTGACATATCTTTAATGTAAGATTTTATTTAATCATCAAAGCAACCTTAGAAGATTTAAATTTATTGAACAGAAAAATTGAGTCCTGGAGAGGTCAAGTAAGTAGTTAGTAAGTGGAAGAGGATTCACACCCTGACTTAAACACAGGACACACCTAATAAACCTTTTAATGAATACTGAGGTCAAACAGAACTTACAAACAAAATAGTCATAAAATAAATATTCAGAAAATAAAGTTTTATGCTAGTGAAAGAAACACAAGGAGCTCTTCACTTTATATAAATACATGTCTTAAAGCTATATAATGCACATTATTATTTAGTAATTGCAAATACATGAGAAATTTGGATTTTTCATAAGTTGTGTTTGCTTCCACAACATGGCTTCTCAAACTAAGGTGATAGAGCAAGCTTGTTTTGTTTTGAAATTTCCAGTCCACTGTGGGATGATAGAATAAAAGTGTCAAGGCAACATCATATGAAAGTTTCTTAATGCTTACTGTCATTTTCTGTATTTATTTCATCACAGTCCAGGAAAATAGTCTGCAGACAGGTACTGGTCCCACGCACCACACTTTCAATAGCAATGATCACTACTTACAAATGAGCATGCAACTAAAAAATTTCTACCCCCCAAGATCAGTAAGTTGTTGGAAATTTTAATGAGTCAAAAAGAGTTGTTAAACCATAAAAACAAACAAATAACTCACCTGAATGGATAACCAAAAGTAGCTGTAATCGTTTTATTGTCAGATTTATTAGTTAGACAAGCCACTTGAATTTCTGTTTTGCCCTTAAAACCTCCACAGGTGGCAAAAGCAAAGATAGAAGCAATCTACACAAAGTGAGACCAAAAAAGAAAAGAAGCATTACTGTACCCAAACATAGGTCATTAAAATTTTAAATATAGTGATTATTAAAAATTGGCTCGCTAACATTCTTAGAATTCTTATTTACAAATTAAGATTGTACAAATTATTTAAAAATTTATTTGTAACTCTCAACAAATGTGATTTTATTTTCCCCTGAGTATAACATAGAAACTGGTATAACAGCCCATATAACAATACATTTTAACACACCATTGTAAAGCAATTATACTCCAATAAAGAAGTTAAAAAAAAATACATTTGCTCAAATTACAGTGTACCCACTAAATATTAGTATGAAATTCAGAGGAAGTCTTATTTATTAGTATCAAAATCAAAAGGGGGTAAATTGGAGGTATTTTATTTGGAACCTAAGGGTAACTATAAAGCCAAGAGACAACAAGCAAAGAAGAGATCTTATTTCATGAGCTTATAAGCCTCACCTGTGGGTATTTCAAGGTCTCAAAAAGTAGTTGGAAATTTGTTTTCCTGGTCATAAATATGCTTAAAGAAATGTAATGGTGTTTTCTCAAATTCTATTCAAACAGGAAAAAAACTGAAAGCATCCTAAATATTGACAGGGAATCAAATATACTGTAATTCAATTCCACAAGGGAACATTATGCAGTCATTAAAATGTTGGGAAATATCTAACGATAAAGAAAATGGTTCAATACATATAAAGTTTGTTTAAGCAATGCGTTGTGCATGAGTCTACATCTATGCATACACACACAACAAAAATTAAAAAGTCTATGCATTAAAATTTTAAGTGGTCACCTCTGAACAGAAGACAAAAGATAATTCCTTTTTCTATTTGTATCTTACGAATTTTCCACAAAACAAAACAAACAAAAAGCCCAGATACAGTGTAGTGACCAAGAGCTCAATCCTTCAGCAAATGCTGATGGCTCTATTTATAAAATATATTTGGAATTTGATCACTTTTTACCACCACCATCACAACATCCTAATCAAAACTATCACCTCTTGCCTGAATTATATGGTGACAGCCTTTGAAACTGATGCTCCCTACTTCTGTCCCTGCCCCTGCTTCAGTCTACTGTCAACACATCAGCCAGCGTCATCTTTTAAAAATATAAGGCAGAAGGGCTTCCCTGGTGGCGCGGTGGTTGAGAGTCCGCCTGCCGATGCAGGGGACACAGGTTCGTGCCCTGTTCCAGGAAGATCCCACATGCCGCGGAGCGGCGGGGCCCATGAGCCATGGACGCTGAGCCTGCACGTCCAGAGCCTGTGCTCCGCAACGGGAGAGGCCACAACAGTGAGAGGCCCGCGTACCGCAAAAAAAAAAAAAAAAAGATATATATATATATATGGCAGAAAACTTTATTGTCTGCTCAAAACTCTCCAATGGCTTCTGAGTTCTCTCCAAATAAAATCAATGTTCATATAATGGTCTACAAGATCCTTTCCTCCTTTAACATTTCTCATCTCACGTTGTTACTTTTTCCCCTGCCAAATCTCTTTACTATTCATTAAAGACATGGGATAAACTCCTTCAGAACCTTTGCACTGAACTATTCCCTCTGCCTGGAACACATGGCTAACTTCCTACTTCACAGCTTCCTGTTCCAATGTGACCTTATCAGAGAGCCCAGGCCTTTCCCTAACCTTACTATGTTAAATAACAGTGCCCCTCCCACCCCACACTATCTATTCTCTTTATTTGTACTGCTCTATTTTTCCTCCATTGTAATTACCAGTGCCTGACAGTACTTCATTATTTGTTTGCCCACTTTTCTCTAGGATGTAAACTCAAAGAGGGCAGGAACTTTGTTTTGCTCAAGGTCACAGACATCCAGCAAATAGATACAATTCAGTACAGGTCTGGTATCAAAGCCTATACTGTTGAACACTGATATAATGCCTCTCATGGATTCATCCAGGACCTTGAATCAGGCCATAATCAGGATCATAACCATCCACGAAATTTTTTTTCCATGAAGAAGAGATATATGAAAAGGAATCTGGTTATAGATATGAAGAGTTTGGTATAATGTCAGCACATAGTTTGGAATCTTCAGTTAAAAGAGTTAAAAAATAAAGAAAGAAGAATAGATACCCTCTTAGCATAAATGTGCATGAATACACAGAGTGAAAACAGAAGGCCAGGAAATGAGTCTTGGGTATGTACCCACGTTTAGAATTAGAAAAAAGAAACAGGATACACAAATTGAATCAATGGAATAAAGAGGCCAGAAACAGATCTGTGCGTATAGACAAATTATAGCTAACAGAGCTGGCATTGTAGGGCACTAAGGAAAAGAGAATGGTGGTTTTAAAGATGTCACCACAAACTCCTTGATACTCCTCCCCTCAAGAGGTGGAGATTAATTTTCCCCCCTTAAATGTGGATAGGACACAGTGACTTGCTTCTAGTGAACAGAATATGGTAGAAGGACTGGGATGTCCTTTCTGAGGTAAGGTAATAGAGATTACAGCTTCTGTCTTCATTTCTCACTCCCTTGAATCACCTGCTCTGGGGGAAGCCAGCTGCCATGTTGGGAGGATACTCAGGCAACTCACAGACTCATGTAGTAAGGAACTGAGGACTACCATCAACCATGTGAGGGACCTTGAAAGTATACTGTCTGAGGCTTGCCAACAGTCATATTAGTTAACTAGAGGGGGGCGTGAGATGACTGCAACCCCAGCCAACCTCCTGGGAGACCCTGAGCTGCAACAACTCAGCTAAGCCACTGCCAGATTCCTGACCCACAGAAACTGTGAGATGATAAACTGTCTATAGTTTTAAGTGCTAAGCTTGGAGTAATTTGTTATTTGAAATCGATAACTAACACAAGGAAGGACGGTCCAGATGGGCTAAAGTCTTAACTGTAAAAAGTGAGTCTAAAAATTATGAAGACAACATAAAAGAAAACTTGTGATCACAAAGAAGGGAAGAATTTCTTAAGAAAAAAAAAAAAGCTAACCATAGAGTAAATTCAACTACAGAAAAAGAGGGTTTTTTAAAAATCAAGTCAGCTTCTGAATGTAAAACAAGCTATAAACAAGGAGAAAGTATTTGCGATAATGTCACAAACGATTAGTATCTATGTTTACAGACCTAACAGAGACTCTTGCTCATGCGTACTACATGATGTGCACAAGAATGTTCACAGTAACATTGTTTATAATATCAAAATATGGGGAGGGGAAGCAACAGGAAAGTAGATAAACTATATTGATATACAGTACTTACAATGGGAAGTTACATAGCAATGAAAATGTACAAACTACAGCTACCTACTTCAACAAGGATGAATTGTAGAAACCTAACGCTGAGTGGGAAAGAAAAAAAGTTGCCTAAGACTACACAGGGGGTATTCCCTGGTGGCGCAGTGGTTAAGAATCCGCCTGCCAATGCAGGGGAAACGGGTTTGAGCCCTGGTCCGGGGAGATCCCACATGCCGCGGAGCAACTAAGCCCGTGCACCACAACTACGGAGCCTGCACTCTAGAGCTCACGAGCCACAACTACTGAGCCCACGTGCCACAACTACTGAAGCCCGCGTGCCACAACTACTGAAGCCCGCGCGCCTAGAGCCCGAGCTCTGCAACAAGAGAAGCCACGCAACGAGAAGCCTGCGCACCGCAATGAAAAGAGTAGCCCCTCCTCGCTGCAACTAGAGAATGCCTGCGCACAGCAACGAAGATCCAACGCAGCCCAAAATAAATAAATAAATAAATTTCTATTTAAAAAAAAAAGATTACACAGGGTATAATGCCATTCTTTTAAAAGCTCTGTTTACTTGTCTACATCACTCCTGCCACTGTCTTTGTTCAGGCCCGCACCATTTTTCCCTGGGACTAACCCAACAGACTCCTCCTTTCACTTTTAAACTCATTCCCAACACCATTCATCTTTTACTGTGGGCTTTAGAGCTGCAGTGTCCAGTAAGGTGCCATAAGCCACATGTGGCCACTGAGCACTTTAAAAATGGCTAGTCTGAAATGAGATGGCTGTAAGTGTAAAATATACCATGGTTTATGAAGACTTAGTATGAAAAAAGAATGTAAAATATCTCATCAATAACTGTTTATATTACTTGTTGAAACAATAATATTTTGGATATACTGGGTTAAGTAAAATGTATTATTAAAATTAATTTCACCTGTTTCTTTTCACGCTTTTAATGTGGCTAGTAAGATGCTTAAAGTTACTGTATGGCTGGCATTTGTAGTTTGCACTGTGTTTCTATCGGACAGAGCTGTTTAGAGTGATGTCACACTGATATGAAATAAAAATCTGGTCATGTCACCCCCCTGTTTGAAGAGATTTCCTCAATGGCTTTCCAGATCTTTTTAGGCCCAAACTTCTTTTTTTTTTTTAAGAAGATGTTGGGGGTAGGAGTTTATTAGTTAATTGTTTTTTTTTTTTTTGCTGTGTTGGGTCTTCGTTTCTGTGCGAGGGCTTTCTCTAGTTGGGGCAAGTGGGGGCCGCTCTTCATCGCGGTGCGCAGGCCTCTCACTATCGCAGCCTCTCTTGTTGCGGAGCACAGGCTCCAGACGCGCAGGCTCAGTAGTTGAGGCGCACGGGCCTAGTTGCTCCGCAGCATGTGGGATCCTCCCAGACCACGGCTCGAACCCGTGTCCCCTGCATTAGCAGGCAGATTCTCAACCACCGCGCCACCAGGGAAGCCCATAGGCCCAAACTTCTTAATTTGGCATAAGAGGCAGGGCTGAGGTAGCCTCAACTTTATCCTTCTAGATTTATACGCTATACTCCCTGCCAGGTCCTGTACAACTCTGTCACACTGCACTATATACTGTACTTACTGTTCCTGAAACACACCAAGTATTTATGTCTTGGATATGCGTGTTTATTCTGCCAAGATTCCCCACCTCTGCCCCCACCCTGGTTCTCCAACAAGCTCATCCTTTAAGGTCCTGCCCAGTTCCTTGTGGTGGTACTGTTCTGTCTCCTGGGCTGAATAGATAGACTTGAGTTCACTACCTCTATTATAGGCATTTTTCTTGTGTATCTTGCCTTATTAGAAAAACAAAACAAAACAAAAACCCAAAAGCAAAAATGATAAAAACTAGTTTCCCATTTAATACAAAAATTAGTATATAAATGGTACACTGTACCACAGCTTATTGCTTTTAAGACTACTGCCTTTATCTCTCCCTTGGCAGACTGTCATGTCTTTGCATTTGCTTTTATTCAGGATTTTCAGTGCCTACCTAGTAGGCCTGACATACACCAAATGCTCACTAAATAACTGCTTAATTAAAGGAAAAAAAATCAATTGCCAATAATGTACAAATAAAACCATATTTCAAGTCTTAAATACTCATTATTTCAAGCTTGTCTTTTTGTTATGAGGATAAATAAATGTCATGTTTGCCATTTTGGTCTTTATCTTATGGGAAAAAAGGGATAAGGTACACACTTTTTACTAAATGAAGTACAAACAATCTGAGAGTAAACTATCCAACCATCTCACCTCTCCCTATATTGCACTAGTACTCTGATTTCGATCAGAAGTTATATACTGGCAGCCCATGGGTGAAACCTGGCCAGAAGATAGATTGTGGTTTTCCCAGTATTCATGAAAAATGTGAATTTGTTGTCAATATTTTCATATCAGCATGCTGCACATAAAAATTTGGATTTCCTGTGTGGGTGTGGATAAAGATATGCCAGTATCAGACCTATATCCCCATAAAGCAACAATCACATGGAAATGCATGACAGATGACACCTAAGACAGGGTATGTGCTTTCCAGACTGCTGTCACTCTCTATTGTCTCTACAACCCTCAGAATGCGTGTTAGTTACCAGTAATCAATGAACTTCCACTATTCTTTTTTCTCCCAAACACTTGTTTCACTCATTTACTTTATGAGGGGTTCCTAGCAGCACTTTCGTTTGTACTTCTAGTCTAAAATGAGGTGTTCTAGTATGCTGATTTATATTTCCTTGCCACTTATGAAACTAATTCCCCCTTCTCTCTCTATCCCATAAAGAATGACTGAAACTGCTGATATGAAATTCCACCTGTACAGTAACTAGTAAGAATCCAGGGACAGGATGACAGCAAGCTTCTATTCAGGTCAAAAGGTTCCATATTCATTATGACAGTCTCAAGTTCTACTTATCTCTCTGCCCACTGGACCCACATTAGTGACACAAGACATGCCTCACTAATTTAGATATCTAGAATATCTATATTCTGTATCTAATATCTGGTCCTCTAGAATACTACTCTCTAAAATAGACTGGAGTACTCATCTAACTGGTGTACAAGAAGAAAATATGCCTATTTATATCTACTTTTAGACTTAAACAAGGAAATAAAGCTTTATTAAAATTAACATACTGCTGAAACCCATGCTGGGTCTGTATGTCAGAGAGTCAGATGTCGGGGCAGTATGCTGGGTATCCTGAAGGTAAGGAAGTCCTATAACAGGGAAGGACAGACAGTGATACCTTCACCTATTCTTCCACTTTTAGAGTTCATTTAATAATGTGAGTGTGCCTGGCTAAGTGTCTTTATGGAATAAATTATTTACTTTTAACCAAACTAACCTTCACAAAATGGACTGGTGGCTTAAAAATGTCTTCACAGGGGCTTCCCTGGTGGCGCAGTGGTTGAGAGTCCACCTGCAGATGCAGGGGACACGGGTTCATGCCCCGGTCCAGGAAGATCCCACATGCCGCGGAGCGGCTAGGCCCATGAGCCATGGCTGCTGAGCCTGCGCGTCCGGAGCCTGTGCTCCACAACAGAAGAGGCCACAACAGTGAGAGGCCCACGTACCGCAAAAAAAAAAAAAAAGTCTTTACAGAAACTACTGAGTGATAATACAAAACCTCATGTCCAAAAGAGAAAGTAGAAGCATTAATACCCTCTATGAGCTGCATTCATGAGTCACATTACCAGGTAAAAACAGATTCTACTTAATCAGATCAGAAGTTGGCAAAAAAAAAAAGAAAAAAAAGAAGAAAGAAAAAGAAGAGAAAAAGAAATTATTAGACAAATATCTGAAATAAGGATTTTTTAAAATTTGAATGAAATTTACCCTGAGTGTATATAAATAATATGTCTTAAGATAATGACATAGTAAAACATGCATCTAAATTATAGATGCATACTAGGGCTTTGTGTATAAAATCTTACAATGACAGAGTCAGCCAGAGTTCCTAGTTCCTATTCTCAGACCCTGCTCAGCTCACAGAGGGTTCTACTGGGGAACACTGGTACTCATCTAATTTATGGGTATCTTTCACGTTTCTAGTTGCAGGGTCCTCACTGCTATTTAATTTCATGATTAATCTGTTCAGGAAAATGATGTAATTGAAATCTTCAGAAATATTAATAGATCGAAAAGTATATTGTATATGAGGGTTTATGTGCCAAATCAAATGCATGCTGTTTTACTAAATCAAATAATCATTCAGTACTTAAATGAACTATCATAGCATGTTTGCCTTTTCAATCAGTCAGATTAGAATGCCTAGAGCCAAGGTATTGATTTTTCTAAATCAAAGTCTGAAGCATTTACCAAAGATATTCATTTTAAAAAACATTTTGTTATTGATGTTAATATTTCAGTTTACTCCCACTGTGCACTGAGCAGTGAAGTCAGTTTCAAAGTTCTTCAATTTCACTCTTCTATTATTTCCCTCTGCTTGGAAAGTACAATCATAGAAAGCTCTAAATAGCCTTCTAGTACAGTTCCAAAACCCTTAAGAATTTGGATCATGAGAAGTAAACTTGAGTTCCTGCTGAAATAAATAGCTAGAAGATTTTTGCTAGCTCAATTATTACTGTTGAAAACATCTTTATGTCACCTTTATTCTTAAACAATTGTTAACCTGAGTATGGAACTAGAAATCTCTGAGGAACCTAAATATACTTATTTTAAAATCATTTCAGACAGTTCTATTATTTTTATGTCTTTTGGAGCGAATCAATATTCTGATTGTTGATCTGGATGGCTATCTTGAAGTGAGTCTGTCACTTCACGGAAAACTGATAGTATTTGTTGCCACTGATATAATTTGAGCTTTTAAGCAAACATTAGTTTTCTTCACGTATTTTTTTTAGGATATTTGATGTAAGCTCAACTTGAGAGTATGTTATTCCCCGCTTCCCCATCCTGGTCTAGTGGTTTTATAAGTCATCTCCCTCCCAGTAGTTTTTTGGTCATTTCTACCAGGCCTTCTTAATCCCCTACTCCAGCGGTCCCCAAGCTTTTTGGCACCAGGGACCGGTTTCGTGGCAGACAATTTTTCCCTGGACGGGGGTGGTGTGTGTGTGGGGGTGGGATGATGGCTCAGGTGGCAATGCAAGCGACGGGGAGTGGAAGATGAAGCTTCGCTCGCCCGCCCACCGCTCACCTCCTGCTGGGGTTGGGGACCCCTGCCCTACTCCACAAATACCTTATCCTATAATGGGACCGCAAACTACCAACATAGGAGAATATTGCAGTTAACACAAATCCAGACCTTAAGCAGGTAGGTTGATTCAGGTCTTTGTTAGGGGGCCATTTCTCTCTCTCTCTACTTCTTTAAGTACTCCACTCCATGGAAGTTATAAAGCCAAACAATAGGTTGAAGCTTTTTCTCAGATTTATTTCCCAGATCCGGGAACAGTCCTTCTCCCACCCATATTTCCATTCCATTGCTGGTTGCCAATGATGTTTATCCTGTATTAGAAAAGCAATTCTCAATGTGTGGTCTGTGGACCCCAGGGAATACCCAAGACTCTTTCAAGGAGTCCATGAGGTCAAAAATATTTTTACAATATTATTACAACATTTTTTGCTTTTTATACTACATTGACATTTGCGCTGATTTGCGCAAAAGCATTGGTGGGTAAAACTGCTGGGCTTTAGTAAGAATCAGCAAAAGCATCAAACTGTTATTTCACTGCCATGCATTTGCAGTTAAAGAAAAAAAGCCAGTTTTACTTAAGAATGCCTTCGATGAAGCAGAAAAATTGTTATTTTTATTAAATCCTGACATTTGAGTCTTCTTAATATTCTGTGTGATGAAGTAGGATGTGCAAATACTTTTATTACTGAAAAGACAACCTACAGACTGGGAGAAAATATTTGCAAATGATGCAACCGACAAGGGCTTAATTTCCAAAATATACAAACAGCTCATACAACAAAACAACAAACAACCCAATCAAAAAATGGGCAGAAGACCTAAATAGACACTTCTCCAAAGAAGACATACAGATGGCTGATAGGCACATGACAAGATGCTCATGCTAATTATCAGGGAACCTCAAATCAAAAGGACAATGACGTATCACCTCACACCAGTCAGAACAACAGTCATCAAAAAGTCTACAAATAATAAATGCTGGGGAGGATGTGGAGAAAAGGGAACCCTCCTACATTGTTGTGGGAATGTAGACTGGTGCAGCCACTATAGAAAACAGTATGGAGGTTCCTTAAAAAACTAAAAATAGGGCTTCCCTGGTGGCGCAGTGTTTGGGAATCTACCTGCCAATGCAGGGGACGCGGGTTTGTGCCCCGGTCCGGGAGGATCCCACATGCTGCGGAGCGGCTGGGCCCGTGGGCCACGGCTGCTGACCCTGCGCGTCTGGAGCCTGTGCTCCGCAGCAGGAGAGGCCGCGACGGTGAGAGGCCCGCGGAAAAAAAAAAAAAACAACTAAAAATAGAGTTGCCATATGATCTAGCAAATCCACTCCGAACAAAAAACCCCACTTTTACGGCATACCTAAATACAATGGTGGTCTGCAGGGAAAGCATTTAAACAACTGAGTTCTTTGCTGAACTAGTCACTTTTTTCGTTAAATACTATTTTTACTTGAAAAAATAAGTAATAAACAAAATATAGGTATTCAGACTTGCATATTTGTCAGATCTTTTTCTTGAAAAAGATGAGGCTTTCACTTCAAGGAAAACCAGCAGCATTTGTTGCCATTGATGTAATCAAACTTTCAAGTGATTAATTATCGTTATTTAAAAAAAAATTTTTTTAATGTCTCAGCTAAATTTCTAACATGGTAAGTATCAATTGATACAACCCCATAAACAAAAGCTCTTTGAGGCACTCAATATTTAGGAGTATAAAGGGGTTCTCAGACCAAAGTGTTTTGAGAACCACTGTATTAAAGCACTGCTGTTATCTTAATTTTCCCTTTAATGTTTTATAAGAGATTGCTATTTGTATGTGTGAAGTGAGTGTGTATGTGTATATATGTACATTCTAAAACCACTGACAACATATATATATATATATATATAGTCTATGAAAAAAACATCTAGTATATCCCATGAGAGCGTTCAAGGCAAACACTAAGAGGAT
Organism: Aethalodelphis obliquidens; assembly: GCF_003676395.1. Lineage (NCBI taxonomy): Eukaryota > Metazoa > Chordata > Mammalia > Artiodactyla > Delphinidae > Aethalodelphis > Aethalodelphis obliquidens. The sequence continues at coordinate 8,176,698 of NW_020837971.1, forward strand.
TCCGGGTAGAAGAAACAGAGAGCAAAGGCATAGTGGTAAGTCAGTAAGTCTATTACAAGTTTTACATGTATATAGAGTCCTGGTAGGCACAAAATGCCATTTGAAATCCTTTTTTCCCTTTCTACAATAGGGGAAAAAAGTGAACACAAATGGCAAGGTTAAGAGAAAGGTAAGTTTCTTAAAAGGTAGTCTGTGCCATAGACAGCCTAAAAATTTAAGTATTAAGCAAATGGATGAAAAAAATATCGTTCTGAGTATGCCTCATCCCCTATACTCTGTAATATCATTTGTATTTTCTAGGCTGCTCCTCTGTGCTATGTTATAACCACAAAATTAGAATAAAACACGGTCCCTGTTTGTAAAAATCCTATAATCTACTTGGGATGACTAAACTTTTAGAGTATTTTAGATAAACTAGTACGTATTTCTGAAAGTTTGTTTTTTAAACAAATTGATATATGTAATGCTCAAACGGTTATGGGTTTTCTTTCTCATCGTTTTTCACACTAATTTTCCTGGATAATAATTTACCCCAAAGTAATGTTTTTAAATGTTCTTTTGAATTTGCTCATTAATTATAAGTATAAAATCAGAAAAAAAATTCAAACTTGATAAATGAATCAAGAAAACCCTACTTGTTTTTAACTCCTCCTAAGAGCCTGTTATAAACATGCATGTAACAAGAAAAAAATTACTTCAGGTACCTTATGTTTTTGTTTCTTAAGCCTGAAATTTTGGGTAATCTCTTCATTAATTTATTAAAAGACCAATCAGAAACACAAAGGTAAGTTACTGAAAAGACTAAGAACAGACTGTTTGAGTCCAGGATGTAGTAATCACAATCATGGGATCTGAGTACATTACTTAATTTCTCTAAGCCTCAGTAACATGGAGATGACAACGGTAACATGTAATATAGAGATAACAACCCTCATAGGTTGTCAGAAAATTAAATGAGAAAATACAGGTAAAGCCCTAGAACATATATTGAACTCAATAAATATCTCCTGTTAACACTGAGAGTAAACTTGGCCAGCACAAAAATATTCATAATTCTAAAATTCAACTTAATTAGTCTATAATTCCTTTATATACTCCCAAACAGTATCTCTTCCACAATTTTGTGTGTGTAGAATTAGGAAAGCATATTACTTAGACTTATTTAGAGCTAAACATTTGACCAGTGTTCACCCTAAGTAGCAAAAAAGTCCAAAACACAGTGTTCAATATTAAAAGGAGATAGTCATTTTAATGAAAAACTTTAATCTAAATACTAGTGATAACTGACTACAAAGTAAGATCCAAATTAAAATTTACTAGAAAAATATTAAATAATTGAAAAAGCTGCTTTGATAACATTAACCCTTGCCTTTTACTTCCATGTTCAACTCCCACACATGGGGCATCTAATCTCACCTAAATTTTATCTTATTACCTTGACAGGCTGCTAAAAGCAGGAAAACACGCAAACAAATGAAAAGTCTACAATAACCATTTCTAAAGTTTAAAATATGTAAACGAGAACTTAGTGATCTTGAAGGACCGGAAGATATGTTAGTCATATAGGGCTCAAATTGTATCCACTGTCTGGATCTAGTCTTCCTAGAAACATAGCATTTCAGTTCTGAAGAACCTACTAAGACCTGTTCAAATACATTATCATTAGTCACATATTTATAACTCAGTCATTCCAACAGCCCTGTGAAGTATTGCTATTCCCATATAAGTACAACAAAAATTCAACCTTTACTGAGTACTTATTACACAAACAGAACTAAGGCAATGTCACTGCCAGGCACTGTAACTAAGGGCCAGAAGTAGATTAAAGTAGATTCATATATATATATATATATATAGAGAGAGAGAGAGAGAGAGAGAGAGAGAGAGAGAGAGGGAGGCATGGTGGCTACAGTTCAGAAGCAAAATAGAAATGCTTCTGCTTTGGTGACTGTATTTTTATTTTGTCAATAAATATTTACTGGGTACTTGCCTTCAAGTCTATGAGGCCTTCATATTTGTGACCCCTTGAAAGTTACATATTATCAGGTTATATCTTAGTCTAACATCTTCTAGAACATTGCTAAAGGTAAGCTGATTTGGGGAATTATTCTTCTAGTTATATGGATAGTAAGCAGCCTTTATCTAGATTTTAGATTTGTTTGTAAATGTATTTATTGACTATTTTTAGAGGTAATCTCAATCAACACCTTATGAAACTTGACCAATTCATTCAAAACACATTTAAAAATTCCTACTATGAGCCTTTCTCCTCTAGAGCCTTGTCTTATGCCTCTCTGCCTCTGTTTTAGACCTTCTATTCACAAGTCTCTTCTCTACAGCGCACACACACATTCACTCATTCCCATCTTTAAAATAGGTTACCACCCAATCTCTCCCATCTTCACAGTCAAATAGTGGTTTACTCTCACTGTCTTCTCTTTCTTACCATACATCCATTCAGCCTACTACCATCTGGTTTCTGATTTTACCGAAACTGCTCTTACTAAAGCCTCTTGATTACCCAAATCAAGGGATGCATTTTAGTAATTATTTTTCTTAACCTATTGCACCTAATATTGCTGAGTACTCTCTTCTTGAAATATCTCTAACAGTGATGCTAAGATGTTATTTCTCTCCAACTTCCTAACAATACCTTTTTCCTTTGCTGCCAAATACCTGCTGAATCTCCAGTCCATACTTGTCTTCTAAACTCTAGATCCATGTATCTAACTGCCTACAGGATACCTCCACTTATATGCTTTAAAGAGACCACAAACTCAATCATTCAAAACTTACTGACCTTCCACCAAACATCTGCTGCTTCTCCTTAGTGATCTGTCTTAGACAGATGTGCCACTACTAATCCGAGTCAGAAATATGGCAGTCATCTTACAGTCCTCTCTTTTCTTCACCCTACAAATATATTCAAATTTCTAAACCTCTCTTTTCTAGTCCCACTGCAATTAGTTTTAGGCCTTCATTATGTTTCAAATAACAGATTTCCCTTTCTTCAATTATGACCTTTCCTCTCCAATTCATTCCGCACACTGCTGACAAAATAAAAACTTCTAAAAGGCAAATATAATTATATTATTCACTTGTTTATTTACTCTTCAATGAGTGAATCCACCCTACACGGTAGGAATTCTGGGCTTAGATGGAAGCTGTACGATAAACAACCCCAAATTCTGTACCTGCACATATGCATTTTCTTAAGGAACGGGCCCAGATTATCAAAGGTTAACCCAAAGGATTAAGAACCACTGGCCCATAGGATAAACTCCAAACTATTCTGCAAGCCCTTTGAAACCTTTCAGAATCATCTCAAACCACACCCTCCCTCCCGGTATACGTTCCAGTCAACCCCAATTACTTTTAAATTCGCAAATAGGGTTATGCTGCTTCAACTTTTCACACCACTGAACGTAAGATTCTCTTTGCCTGGAAAGCCACTCCCCAACCATTCCCCAAGTGAACAAGTACTCATCCTTCAAGTGTTCTTTCATCTGAAATTCTCTCTAGCACCTCCAAGCAATCGATTTCTCCTTCCTTTCACCTACTACACTTTGCCTATACCTTTATTATAGTATTGGCCATATGGCATATTCATATTTGTTTTCATGTTTTTCTTATTAGGTCATGAGGAAAAGACCATGTTTTATTCACATGGTCTAGTGCTAGTGCTTAGCTCAGCACCTGTATATAATACACATTCAAATATTTGAATAAATATTCTCTACACCATGAACAACGAATACTCTTTTCATAAAAGATTCTCTTGTGTGATAGTAAGTTGTTCAAACTGAAAGTAGTATTTCCTTAAGCTTAAAAAGGACATTTTTCAAAATATGTCAGACCTATGATCACTAATAAACTTATCACTGTTTTAAAATATTAAGAAAAAAATTAAGTCTACATTTAAAAAAACTGACGAATAATATAAGCATAAATATAAACAACTGCCTCTTCATTTATTTAAGTGAAATTTTAAGTTAATTATAAATTTAATTATAATCCTCAATGATATTAAACTACTAGGTATAAAAGACTTTTTCTTAAACCTGATATTTGATTAGCTCAGTTAAATGTGTTTTTCATCCTGCAATTTAAAATTTTTATATACTCAAATAAGAATCTTCTTTATATTTAAATCTGGGCTTAGGCTTAACAGAACCCTAAATATATACATTTAGGTGTCTTTAAAGTAAACATTTGTGTGAAATTAGCACTATTTCAGCTTTCAGAAAACACCAAGTAAAACTTTGGGGGAAACGTAGGAACCCTTGGGTGCAGGAAGGAAATCAGGACTGAGCACCCATTAGAGAATGTGAGCTTCTGTGTTACTTTTAAAACATCCTCGTAGGTTATTTAAAACAGAAAATCCTAAGTTCTTACTCTTCACCACTTTATCACTAACATACGGGGTTGAAGAGTTACGGATGTAAATGCTGCTGGCTAAACAAGCAACTTGCCTGCACGCTGGACAGATGCCAGCTGCCTATTAATACGGGCCTGAAAACCACCACTGGAATATGTCCTAGGCCACGAACTCCGAAGGCACTGTGCAGTGCCTGGTGTATTCACCAACTCCACCAAAGTGACTGATCATCACCAAGGTCGAAGTAATAAATCTGCTTTGATGCTAATGACTGAGAGTGTTCCCAGGGAAGCACTAAGAGCTGACTGCAGGATGTTGCTGGGAAATACCTAAAACAAACTGGATGGCGATTCCTAACTTGTGTTTCAGTCGACCGGACTAACAACGCATTTTGCTTAGACCTTCTCCCCTACTCCGCCCACCCCCGCCCGCTTCCCTGACCCACAGTTTATTTTTATCCATTTTTAACTTGGGGCCAATCTTAAAAGCAAATTAAGACCCGAGAGCTCGTCAGATCACTTAGGGAAGGCACATCAGCTTTCGACGGAGCGCGGCCTCCAGTCCGCACGGGGCAGAAATGCACGGGCTCTACCGGAGGCGCAGAGGCAGCGCCGGCCGGGGTGCTACTCCGGCCCGCCGGGTTTCGGTTAGACCGCAAGAGGAAGTTTTCTCTTCCCTTGCGGAAAGCAGTGAAGCCAAAGAGAAATTTAAACCACCACTCCCCGAGGGATACCCAGAGGTGAGCTTCGGTGTGGCAGGGCGGCTCCGCCTGGGACGGAGGCAGCCGAGGGACCCGTGATTCGACGCCGACCGCGGCGTCCCCGCCCCGCGCAGGCCCAGGCCGCGGCCTCCTGTCCCCTCCCCGCGCTTCCAGTCCCGTCCGGTCCCGTCTCGGGGACAACGGCGGCTTCGCTCCCCCGCGCGTAGCGAGCTGCACCCCGTCTCCCGGAGCCCCCAGCCGCCCCGCCGAGGACGCCGGCCGGGCCGGAACCGGAGCGGGAACGGCGGCGCGATTCCCCGCCCGGGGGTCGCAGGCTGTACTCACCCACTCGAGGACCTTGATGAAGCCGAGCGGCTCCTTGAGCGGGTGGAGGTTGAGCTGGAAGGAGGACATCCTCTGAGGGAAGGAGGGAAAGAGAATCAGGACAGCGGGGCGGAAGAGGAGGGGGACCGACAAGACAGAACTGCCCTGCCGCGAGAAAGGGCAAGCGGGGAGGGCTCCGGGAGGCGGGCCTGGGAGGCCGCGGGGCGGGGCGGGGCGGGGCGGGGCGGTGGCTGTTGAGCCGCACGCCGAGGCGCTGGGGCGGAGACGGAGAGGGGCGGCCGCTGGAGGCAAGGGCGGGCAGAGGCAGGTAAGGGGAGGTGTCTTCCCGGGCCACACCTGGCCCAGCCGGCTGATCCGCTGGCGAACTAAGTAGATGTTGGACGCCATGCTGCGTGCTCCGCGCCCCCTTCCCTCAAATCCAGCCCGCGGCGCTCGGGTTCCTGTCGCGCATGCGCGTGCCCAGTTCCAACCCTGCGTAGCGGGGGCCGCTGACCAGCGCGAAACCCCAGGATTCAGTTAGGTCTCGTCACGCCTCTCCGGGCAACAGCTGTCTTCCCCTGGCTTCCCTTCACAGTTCCCAACTTTTACCTGGATTTATAAAATATTAATACAGATGAAGCCGTGATTCAAGGCTGGTGTTAGGGACCTTTAATTAAAATGGTGGAAAGTTATTGCAGAACAACGGACTTTGAGCGACCTTGCCGTAGGGTCTCTCTCAGAACCGTGATTCACCAAACATTCTTACAGAAATTAAATTTATTGTCAGAATTATCATTGGAGTCAGGGTTGGAGGAGGTACAAGGAAGGTTATACCTAACGGAAAAAGGCTTCGCCGGACAGGCGTCTCCTGTTACCCAGCTCTCCTACCCAGTCGGTCCAGTTGTCTCCGTGGGGCGCTCTTGGAGTCTTTCTACAGAAGGCTAATGCCTGCTCCCCCTTCGAGAGTCGCCTTAGGTGACGCCTCCCTTCTGGCACCCAGTTATCAGAGCCCCGAAGAAGTGATCTTCTTACTGGCTTCCCCAGTATCCTGGAAGTTATTGGAGAGTTGGAATGCTGGCCTTCTGGCGTGTTTGATAAGGGGGTTGACACCACGTAACACTAAGTAAATAAGGAAGAAAGGCGTTTAGCAATGGAATCTCAATATACCAACTTCGAAGTACCTACCTATATATACTAACTGATTTTCCAAGCACTTACTATGAATTAAGTTCCTTGTCATTGAAGTTATTCGTTACTGACCATCTTTTTAGGAAGCTAACCCTTTCTCATTTGAGACCTATTTACCTCCTTGTTTGCTTCCCAGAGAGTACAAAGAGCATATTTCAATTCCCTGGTCCACAGAGACAACCTTATCCTTTTGATCCTGACTTCCATTCCTCCATCCCCAGCACAGTGCCTTATGTTCAGTGGGCACCTGCTGAATGACTGCAGATTCCTCTTACTTAAAAAGAAGGCATCAGAAACACCCCTCAGGGCAGAATCAGTGGAAGGTGACCATGCATTGGTATCCAGGGCACCTGAGACCAGTGTAAGTGATACTTCAGGTCTTCCTGCTTCCCCCCCTTTTTTAAAATTTTCTACTTTGTTTCTGCACCTTTTCTCCTGGCACCCAGTTATGGGAGCCCCAAGGTAGTGATTTCCTTACTACTCTTCTCGTTGTATTCTCTTTAGTCCATTTTTCTCCCATTCTGTTGAGGCTTTTGGGTTGGCACTGGAGTTGGGTTGTGGATAGCAATGCTATTTGGCTTGGCCTTCATATTCACCAAGATTCAAATTAGACTCGCATGTTATATCCAAATGAGATGTACGCTGACAAATCAGAACGATGCTCACTTTGCAGCTTATACTGTAATGTAGTAACCCAGTTTGGGCATTTCTCCTTTTTTTTTTTTCTTTTCATTTTTTGAAGGTCTCAGAAATCGGAATTGGCCCGGCCCTTTCTCAACTTCTGAGAAGCTTAACTTTCTGTTTCCTCTCTTCTGCCTCTTTTTGCTTTCTCTCCTGCTTCTGGTTCACGCCCACCAGTGGAAAGCATGGTTGTTTCTCTTCAGGAAACCCTTAGTGCCAGAGTATGCACCTTGAACATTAAGAAGTTCTCTCCTCCTTGGCCATGTGCCACTAGTTTGGAAAAGATAGAGATCACTTAAGGTAGCAGAAGAGTAGTGTCTGGTCACTTATCAGAACTCATTTACGGGCTCTGACTGGGCAAAACCAAGCAGGAGTGAGCTACTGCTGTTACCCTCAGTGATGTATAGCCCAGCACTGCTTGTGCCAGTCGGGTGAACTCAGAGGAGCTCCTACTTTCCTGAGAAGGAGCTGGTACTGTCTGGCAGAGCAAGTGAGATCTGATTAGGCCACCTGATAGTTGTGAATTTTTTGAATGCTGGAAAAACAAGAGTGTTTAAACAATAGCATCTCACTGAAGGCACAACTGTTCAAAATCTGGGAAGAATGTTCAGATGACTCTATAACATTGACTACAACACTGGTCATAGTCTGATTTGTTCTTCAAATCTGAGGAAAGAGACAGAAGTTCTGGGCACAGCATCTTCCACCCTCTACCAGGGCCATAATGGAAAATAATACTTGTAATGCAAAATTTCCTCGGCTGAGGTAGTATTATTGAGAATTATCTCTGGTAGTATAATTATGGCTAAGTTACCTCCATAATTTGTTATTATTTTACTCTCTCTTTGCTGTTTATAAAACATGTGCCAGATTATGATATTGGGATTTAAGGATATGCCAGAGGTCAGGAGGAAGCTGTGTTTAGGGAAATCATATCATTGGCTAACTATAACATTCTTTTGTGTTTCTCAATGGCAATACAGTGTTCTGATCATTTCATTGGGAAAATGAGATAGTAACTCATTCTCAACCAATGTTTATCCTTTTTTTTTCTGAAAAGATAGTGTTTAATACCAATGAGTTCAAAATCTGAGTTTTGCCTTTAAACACAGTTCTTTTCACTGATGAATTCAACAATCATTTTTAGAAAATTCCAGAAATCACTCTAAATTTGTTTAAATTGTACAAGCGACTGTAGACTGACTCAATGGACCCAGTAAATTAATCTCAAAATAATTAAACTGAAGTCTTTTAAATTTTAAATGTAATTTTAGATTTAAATATAATTTTAGATCTAAAATATAATTTTAGATCTAAGTCTAGATTTAGATTTTAGATTTATAATTTTAGATTTAGATTTAGTTGCAAAATACAAAGGGTTCCTGTATACACTTCAGCCAGTTTTCCCTAATGCTAACACCTTCTATAACCAAGATACATTTGTCAAAACAAAGAAATTAACATTGGTATATTACTGTTCTCTGAACTACAGAATTTTTCAAACGTCACCAATTGCCCACTAATGTCTTTTTACTGCTTCAGGATCTGATCCGGGATACCACACTTAATCTAATGAGCTCTTTTTGAAGGGGTATTCAGGAGTGGAGGGAAGTGTGTGAAACAAAATCATTTTACATTCCGTTGAAAATTGAACAAAATGTATGAGAAGGTTTCAGTATATGACAAATTGCATTGAGCCCAGTAGCCCCCTGCTCTGTGGCTGCTGCCTGGGTGTCAGCACCTGCCCCACTTTGCCTCTCTTAGGTGATGGTGTCCAAATTTGTGGCCGTGACCTACTGCAGCATATGACTGATTCAGGCGCATGCCTAAAGCATGGCGTCTGCTCTCATAGCCCTGGGCCTCACCACCCATTGTACTAAGTGTAAGTTTCTGGAGAGCAAAGGAGCCCTCCCATTGCTCTGCAGTCCCTCCGAGATGTGGTAAAACTCAGTGGTTAGCAGCAGGGCTGTGTTCTCAGATGCCTGGCTTTAAACCCTACCTCTACTTTGTGACTTTCAGCAGGGGGTTTAACTTACCTAAGTTTCCATTTTCTCATTCTTTTTTTTTCCCCCTATTTTTTTCATTTTTATTTTGCAAAGAGGAAATGAAAGTTGTAGTGAGGTTTAAATTTTACAATCTTTAGAGATCATATAGACGAGTACAGAGTAAGCACTTACTAAGTGTTACCTGTTATAATCACTGTGTTCCAAAAATAGTGGGTGGATCAATCTCCCAGCTGGGTGGTTAAGAAGCAAAAAAGACTCAATGCGAGAGGCGAAAGTCATTTAAGGAAATCAAACTTTTATTTATTGGCGAGAAGAGAATTAGAGTTCTAAGGAAGACTATTTTTTTTTAACATCTTTATTGGAGTATAATTGCTTTACAGGGGTGTGTTAGTTTCTGCTTTATAACAAAGTGAATCAGTTATACATATACATATGTTCCCATATCTCTTCCCTCTTGTGTCTCCCTCCCTCCCACCCTCCCTATCCCACCCCTCTAGGTGGTCACAAAGCACCCAGCTTAAGGAAGACTATTGCATTAATGAAAGAAATATGAAACTTGGGAATAGAATTCCAGAAAACAAAGAAAATGCAATTTTTCACTACTGAAAATCGTGGGGCAAAGGTCATGCTAATCCTCTCTGTACGGGTCCAGTTTTAATCTATTTGTAGCTGAAGTAAGCACAGTTCTCATCACGATTTTAAGTTTAGCTCACATTTAAGCAATGAAAAACGAGAAACATATTCTACTTTGTAGAGGCTAATTTCATGCTAATCATCACAAGTACTGTAATTAGGTTTCTAAAGAAAAAAGGCTTATTGTATAACAACTTTTATAATAACCTGGAGTTTATATAGTGTTCTGTGTTTTTCAGAGACCGTTCATAGTCATTTTTTTCACGTGATCCTGGAATGAAGGGAGGGTATAGGAATTATGATCCACATTTTGCTGAGAGGGAAGCTCACGGGGAAGAGAGCCTATCAGGAAAGGCCTCATAGAAGAAGTGACACTTGAGTGAAGGGAGTTCCACAGGTAGATGAGGGGGTTCCCTACAGAGGTGCAGCAGAAGGTAGGGCATGGTGGCAGAGGAGAGGGGAGTATATTGAGGCACCAGATACCTCAATACGGGTAAGGGGAGCAGTGTGGAGGCAGGGCTTTATATGCCAGGCTAGGAGTTTGGACTTTATTCTCTGTCAGTGAGTTGCTCTGAGGCAAAGGAGAGAAACATGGTCAGATTTCAGTTTAGGAAAGTCACTACAGCAGTAGTATAGAAGATAAACTCGAAAGATCTTTAGCAGATAGGTTCAAGAGAGCTGATATTTTCCAACTCTATTGGTCATGAGATCTCAGGTCCCAGATGTGGTGACTATGAGGAAGAGCAGACAGCAGGTTTGCACCAACAGCACTATACTGCCTGCAGCAAGAGCGCGAGATTTAGATGCCCGGACCACTGGTTCCTGCCCTGGCTTTGTCAGATCTACAGATTTTCCTGGAGCATTACCATTTGATTTCCTTTGGCGTACTTCTGTTTGATGGGAGTATTTGTAAGGCACCAACTCTGCATATGTTGATAATATCAAAGGAGTACTTCTTTTTATTTTTCTTAACATTTTTATTGGAGTATAATTGCTTTACAATGGTGTGTTAGTTTCCGCTTTATAACAAAGTGAATCAGTTATACCTATACATATGTCCTCATATCTCTTCCCTCTTGCGTCTCCCTCCCTCCCACCCTCCCTATCCCACCCCTCTAGGTGGTCACAAAGTACCGAGCTGATCTCCCTGTGCTATGCAACTGCTTCCCACTAGCTATCTATTTTACCTTTGGTAGTGTATATCTGTCCATATATACACTACCGCTCTCTCACTTTGTCCCAGCTTACCCTTCCCCCTCCCCGCATCCTCAGGTCCATTCTCTAGTAGGTCTGTGTTTTTATTCCCATCTTGCCCCTAGGTTCTTCATGATCTTTTTTTTTTTAGATTCCATATATGTGTGTTAGCATATGGTATTTGTTTTTCTCTTTCTGACTTATTTCACTCTGTATGAAAGACTCTAGGTCTATCCACCTCACTACAAATAACTCAATTTCGTTTCTTTTTATGGCTGAGTAATATTCCATTGTATATATGTGCCACATCTTCTTTATCCATTCATCTGTTGATGGACACTTAAGTTGCTTCCATGTCCTGGCTATTGTAAATAGAGCTGCAATGAACATTGCAGTCCACGACTCTTTTTGAATTATGGTTTTCTCAGGGTATATGCCCAGTAGTGGGATTGCTGGGTCGTATGGTAGTTCTATTTTTAGTCTTTTAAGGAACCTCCATACTGTTCTCCGTAGTGGCTGTATCAACTTACATTCCCACCAACAGTGTATGAGGGTTCCCTTTTCCAAAGGAGTACTTCTGGCAATAATTAGGACTTGGGAATGAAGCCAAACGTGAAGATATCACAGGCTGGTCTCAGAATCATATCCAGGGATGGAGGGGTAGAGGCAGCCTAGGCTATGTAGCATGGTGGATATGGAGATTTTAGAGTCCAATTCTGAGCCGTTTTTAGCATAATTAGTTATTTTTCCATATTTTATTGTCTCTCTGGAAAGCAGAGTGCCCCCTAAGTTTTACACAGAGATTTTAAGTTTAGTATTGTATTTTACTCCCTTGAAATCAGGTGGGAAACAAAACCCAGAATGTCCACTAGTTCTGTATGGATGGTTTGTTTATTCTGTTTGAAGTGCAGAGAGCTGACTTCCTGCCAGGGAAAGAGCAGGGCTTGATAGATGTGGAAGAGTAAAGTGAGCAGATGGAATGCTTTGCTTTTAGCGAGCTGGACGGGCTCGCCTCAGGATCTGAACTTCCGGTACCTAACATAGGAAACCCAAAGAAATGCACGGGAACCCTTCCCTCGTGATTCTTGCCCTGTCGATTTTGTGTCAGGACCACCATGATCTTCTGAGTGACACTGTAGCATTTATTAAGAGAGAACAGATCACCAAAATGACCACTTTCAGTGTTGACCAGTCACATGCCCAGGAAGTCTGTCATCTTATCAACAACAAAAACCAATCTTCTAATGTGATACAAAAGGGTAAAGAAAGGCCCAAGCAGGGACTGGCCAGGAAACATCTGACGCTGATAGAATGATGGCAATGGAAGTTTGTTTATAATTTCTCTAGGAGGCAGAAAGAAGTGTTTTATACAGTAACTTGTTTTCTAGAAAGTCAACTGTAAATGTAATTTTTGTAAATGGAATTTTACTTTAAATACACTTCAAGAGTTGGCCATTTAAAGTATTCTTTTGGAGAACCTCCTTGTGATCATTCTTTTTTTTTTTTTTTCTTGTGATCATTCTTTATGCTTCATAGGTTTGTATTTTTTATGCTCTCCACCCATCCCAATTTTTTTAAAGCAACAATCACTTGTAGTTTTCTTACAAGGTAAATAAATTGGTCTTTCCTTTCTGAAACAATTTCTTTGATTATTGTTGTTATTTTTCTTGAGGGAAAAGCAAAGTTTGTTGTTGAATTCTTCTGATTTCTTATTTGTCTTCATTTTTATTTCATTTCCTAGAATGACTAAATGTTGAGAAGCCTAGGACTTTATTGACTTTGACTTTGTTATCAAGGCATAACCCTAAGAGAATGAGGAAAGCGCCAGCCACCACCTGCCCCCCAACACTGGAGAATTATTGCATTAAATAATCTATTACAGCATAGCACTTTAATGGAAAATTATCTGATTATTTTTTTCTCCTGGCAGTGAGAAAAATGGGAGTTTTAAAGGGAGTGTAGGAAAGAAGGACTAATCTTAGAATCTGGGGCACCATCCCAGGAGGACAGTCTTAAATAAAGAAAAGGATCCAGGCTGCCAAGGAATTGCAAAAGGGATTCTGAAAGCCTGGGAAGTATGGTGGAGAAGCGGCTCAGTGTTGAAGAAAAGGAAAATGAGAAAGCAGAAATAAAGCAAACTTGGATTCCTGCATAATTTAGTTTAGGGAAGACTGAATTTTTTTAGCATATGTAATTTCAATGGTTGCCAATCATTTGAGAAGGAGACCTGAAGAGATACCTATTCCTTCCAATATTTATTGATCACCGATACGGACCAGGCACTTTGCTCATTTTCAGTCATAGAAAGTGGAACAAGATAGTCTTGTCCTCAAAGAGTTTACTTTCTAAAAGGAAAGATAGGCTGAAAGAAAAAAGTGGTAAACAAAAATATTTTTTCAAGTTGTGGTATGTGCAATGAAGAACACAAAACAGATACTTTTTATATTTCTTGTTTTCTGTTCTTCAATTTTACTGCCCTGCAAAATTTGTGGTAAAACAGAAATAAGTTGGCAATGACTGCCATCTTCATAATTTACATAATCAACTACCGTTGGCTTAGATCCTCTGTAAGTTAGGGCCTATGTAAGAAATTCCATGTAGGATTTCCAGGGATAACATGATGACACTCGCAGAATCTTTTGATATTCTGTAGACTCAACATTTTAAGCACTGAGGGGCTCCTCAGAGCCAATTCTAATAATTAAGTCGGTGAGGATGACTGCTGCCTGTGAGGTTTATATTAAGACCAACTTTCAGGGACTTCCCTGGTGAGCAAGTGGTTAAGACTTTGTGCTTCCAATGCAAGGGACGTGGGTTTGATCCCTGGCTGGGTAACTAAGATTCCACATACCGTGCAGTGCGGCCAAAAAATAAAAATAAATTAAAAAAAAAAAACTTAAAAAAAAAAAAGACCTACTTTCTGTTTGCTAGCCCCACCACCAACAATGCCCATCCTTTGGCCAATTTCCAGAAATTTCAGGGTTGAGAATTCTAATAGACTGTCCTGAAGGAGAGGAAAACAGAGAGGTGTTTAGTCATATGCTGGTGACAAGAAAGAGAGAGAGGAATAAGGAATATACCCAGAGGCCCACAAAAAAGAAAACTGACTGAAAATGTTCCATGTAGGAGAGTGAACTCACAACAGTTCCAGAGGAGTAACCAAGGTAAAGAGAAGAGGCAGAGTGGAGAAGAGAATTCCTCCTAAACTGAAGGGTAGAGTGTGGGGAGCCACTTGTGGTCCCCGCTCGCTCAGCTGTTAGAGGGGACTGAAATATATACTATGGTAGGCTGCAGGCACAGTCCTAAACATCCTTTTACGCATGTGATTACTAAAGCTATTAGAAATAGGAAGATGACTTATGTTATTTTTATGTTGGAAGGATAATTGTGCTGTAGTTGATAGAATGCCGAGGGACAGCATCCTTTTGGGAGAACACATCCTCCACCCTCATTCCAAAGTATTCCTGGTCAGGTGGTTTGACCCAAGGATGGCTATGTGATCCAGGCTCAGTCAATCAGAGTATTTTATCTCCCTAGTCACCGTGATTGGCTCATGAAAGAGTATGTGATATAAGTTGTACCAGTCAGAAGTCTTTCTGGATATTTTACCAGCTATCCAGAAAAATACCCTTCTCTAGGACCACAGGCTCTAAGAACTCTAGAGGTCTGGGACAGCCAGTAGTTCATCTTTCGGCCACATGGAGTCAACATGAGGATGAAGCCCAGCAGAGGCAAACAATGGATAGGGAGTGGGGGGAGAGAGGTCCTAACTGATACTATTGATACATCCATTCTAAGAGATTCTTGTGTGGGTGAAGCTGAGTAGAAGGCCAGGTTTCTAGCAGTCTCTGAGGATGGGGCAATCAGGGCTGTGGCTCACTATAGGACCAGTTGTCCTTGTCAGGAAGAGTTAAGCTCTCCCAGGAAATCTACAGCAGAAGGGGACTGATGATAGCAAGTAACCAGGATGGGACTGTTTGAAGCTACTTGCCTTTGTGCAACTTCAAGATTAGTGTATACCTGCCTACTCTCCTTGAAGCTTTCCTGTGTCCCCCACTGCCTTATGTCAACCAGAATTACTCTATTCACCTGGGAAAGTTTGTGAAGAAGAAATAGGAAGACCAAGATAGCATCCAAGTCCAATATAATTAGTCTACTTATCTTTCTCACACATCAGACTTTAAGATGTTTGAAGGCAGGTCCTGTACCTCCCACTAGTGGATTTTCACGCCTAGCACAGCCCCGGAACTCAAGCATTTCAATGAAGCATTGAGTGAGTGAATCTGATATAGCGTATAGAGTTAGAGGCCCTGAAATATTCAGCCTGAGAAGTTCATTGCTTTGGGTTAAAGCACTGCCTCTCCAAGCATCCTCTTTAAAAATGCAAATACCAGAAGAGACATGAGGTATTTCCCTGTCAGCCAGCAATTCTCATTTTTTGGCAGCTATCAGAGCAAGGGGAACTATAAAAATTGGATTTTAGAGAACACTCTTAGTGTGATTAGAAAGGGCACAAATTTGTGTAGCTAATTTGGAAAACACTTTGGCATTACCTCCTAAAGTTGAACATTCATATACATATGACCCAACAATTAATTCACTCTGAGGGATGGACCCAGGGGAAACCCAAGCAGATATACAGCAGGAAACATGTGAAAGAATGTTCATAGTTGCACTGATCACGATGCAAAAACCTGGAAACAACTCAAATGCCCATCAACAGGAGAGTGGATGGATAAATTGTGATATATTCACACAACTGAATATTTTATGGCAATAAAAACAAATGAACTACACTAATTCTCAGCAATGTGGATAAATGCTAGCAATGAAACAAAACATTAAGTGAGGAAAGTAAATGCTCAAAATGTATACAATATGATATAATTTTTATAAAGTTGAGAACAACTAATATGAGTATACTTTATAGAAAAATATGTAGATGCAATAAAACTATCTATCTGAAAAAGCAAAGGAATTCTGGATCATGGTTGTATTTGTGTGGGGAAAGATGGGGAACGGGATGGGAAACCACATGGTTAGATGACGGTTATGTCAAGGTTCTAGCATTTGTTTTGAACGGTAGGCTTGCAGCTACTTATCACATTATTAAGAACCATGAAATAAATACACAAGTAAGTGAAAACAAAACCAGAAAGCCTGGGTTCCCTAGGAAACAGCCTGATGCTGGTGCTTTACTTAGAAAGTTCAATCTCAGAGTAATGATGGTAAGGGAAAAGGGAAGGGAGGCAGGAAAGAGTGGGAAGTGATGCCAGGAATGTTTTCACGAGCAGCTCTGAAGACACAGGGCCAGTGAGTCCACAGGTGTGTCTGTTTAGCCACACGGGAAGTCTTCAGGGAGGATGTTCAGAGAGTCTGTGCCTTGGAGCAGTCCTTGGGAGGGAGGAGAGACAGGAAAATTGTCAGTCTGGGTCTCTCCAAAGGGAAGGTAACTTTCCCTGGGCACCACTTCTGGGTTGCTTCTCTGGCCCCTTTTGGTGGCAGTTAGGGAAACCAGATTTCACAGCCTGCATTTTAGCTAAGTCCAGAAGTGGTGGGAGAAGAAGCCAAAATCTCAGGGCATGTGGCTTCTTGGCCCAGCTGCCCAACAGTAGCCCGGGGCAGGTCCTGACCCTCCCAGGCAAGACTCTGGTTGACCCCAGGTGGAGTAAGTTCCTGTGCTGTGGAGGCAACTGAGCCAGAGCTGGTGGCCGAGTATCCAAGCCAGGATGGCACGGACGGAGTCCGAAAGTGCACGAGACATGTCGCATATGAGCAGGGGCTTGAGAGTCAGACCCAGGTTTGAATCCTGTGTGAATTTGGATAAATTCCTTAACTTCCTTTGAACCTCATATGGAATATGGGAATAGTGACAACTGCTTCCAAGGGTTGTTGTGAGAACTCAAAAGAGATCATGTTTATAATGCAAACAGCAGAATCTTTGGCACCTAAGAAGTCCTAAAAAAGTGGTCTTCCCCTTGATCCTGCCGCACGGCATCAAGCAGAATTGAGACAGTACGGGGTGCAGGAGCAGACCTGGCTTCCTTCCCCTTCACGTCTCCTCATCCCACCTCACCCTTTCCTGACTCTGGGCAGCCCGAGGGCACTGGGCACTTGTGTGTTAGGATGAGGGAGAAAAGACAATTTTTACCCCCTTTCCAATACCCGTAGTCCTGAGGCTGTACCTCTCCTCTGCATTCTCAGTTTGAAAAGCTATTATGTTTACAGAGATGGGTGCTTCAAGCAGGCAAATAATCTGCCACCACCTCAGAACAATATTCTTCAAATATTTGTCCAATATTTACTTTGGTTGCGGGCAGAACTGGCCATCTTTCACCAGTGTAGCCAGAGTTGGACATGAGAATCTGAGGTCACCAATGGCAGATTTCCAATTCACTTCAAGGATGTGTTTGCCGTTGATGACTTGCTACCCTGGCCACCTGTCCACCTGGTCATTCCTTTACGTGTCTAGAGCCCCTCAAAGGGTGACTAGGTCAGCTGGACCCCTTGGCAGCTGATGGGCATCACTTGAATTCAGGATCCCCTTTGTTTCTGGTCATTTAAGAATATCCATTTCCTGAGTTGCTTGCCTTATACAATGAAGTGCAGTGCCTTTCGTGATACCTCCAAAGGTTCTTGTGTTTGAATACTTGCCACCGACTAAAATAAACACACACTGCTCTTTTGCTGGCAAAATATAGTATTGCAGAAGTGGAGGTTTTAATTTGATAGGTTCGAGCAACTTAAAATTTTCCTTTCTTGTTCTTAATTTCTTACCTAATTTGTGGGGAAAACGAAGTTCCTTGGGGGCTGGAAGAAGCTTTCAAAAGGGGCTCTCCTTATCATTAATGCATATTTTACACATGCTGCAACTCTGAGACACTCCTCCTGAGAGGCTTTCTGAGGACAGAGAACATTCCTAATCGCTAGGTTGCCTCTCTTCCCTTGGAATTAACCCTGTGGCCTCCATAAACATGTAAAAAACTCTGGAGGAGTGGCACTGTTGAATGCTCTTCACAAATTTCCTTCAGCCTCCCCCTCCTGGCTCACATCCTACGTCTACAGATGCATTTGGCTGCAATTTTTCTCTAGTGGGCAGGGGGCAAGGGGTAGGAAGTCATTTGAAGACCTCATACCACTGACCCCAGTATTACCGGAGAAATTATTTTCTGCCTGTTCCTGTAATGTCTCTTGGGCCCTCAGAAGCATGGAATTCTACTACCAGAACTTCTTTCCTTTGGCTGAATTTTGATTGTTACTAAAAACCAAGTGCACTGGAGGACAGCTTTGATAGCAGCCATCAGGACCTGTTACAGGCGGCAAGATACATTTGGACCTTGATTTCCCCCTCTCTTGCTGGCATAGCTGTTCCCTGCCTTTAACTTTCAAATTAGAAATGTTTGTTTATGGTAACCATGGAAAATGGTGTAGATTAGCGAAGTCAGCAGAGGTGGGGGAACCCATAAAAAATAAAACACCAGAAAAGTGTCACCCAAAACGCAACATAAAAAAAAAAAATTGAACATTGAAAAAACCTGAGAGGGACTTCCGTGGTGGTCCAGTGATTAAGACTCTGTGCTTCCACTGCAGGGGGCTCCGGCTCAATCCCTGGTCGGGCAACTAAGATCCCACATGCCACGTGGCACAGCCAAAAAAACAAAACAAAACAAAACACCTAAGAGCCAGGAAAAAAGGCTCCTCAAAAGAAGAAACATACACTATGATATTTTCTGCCCTCACTTTTTTAGTTTTTGCCCCGTGATATTGGGCCATCTTTTATGAAGGTCATTGCTTATGAAAACCAATAACTCTAATGTTAGGATGTCTCCTGATGCAACATGAGATAATATGGTAAGTAAACAGTAGGCAGTTGCTGAATCAAAGGAAGGGCTCATTCAGGAATGAAATTGGCCCAGCACAGGAGCCCCTTTTAAACATTTTGTTTTGTTTTGTTTTAATTAATTAATTAATTTTATTTTTGGCTGTGTTGGGTCTTCGTTGTTGTGTGCGGGCTTTCTCTACTTGCAGTGAGCAGGGCCCACTCTTCGTTGTGGTGTGCCGGCTTCTCATTGCGTGGCTTCTCTTGTTGCAGAGCATGGGATCTAGGTGCGTGGGCTTCAGTAGTTGTGGCACGTGGGCTCAGTAGTTGTGGCTCGCTGGCTCTAGAGCACAGCTCAATAGTCATGGTTCATGGGCTTAGTTGCTCTGCGGCATGTGGGATCTTCCCGGACCAGGGCTCGAACCCATGTCCCCTGCAATGACTGGCGGATTCTAAACCACTGTGCCACCAGGGACGTAGGGAGCCCCTTTTAATCAGACTCTTCACTCTCTGTGGGGCTAACCCTTTGGCCTGGACTTTATTTAGGCGTGTGAGTCAAGCCTCATTTTCTTCCATTTCTAATCTTAGAGAATCCATTTATTCCTTCTGTCAGTTGTCAGGACTAGACCCAGAAAATGTTAAGACTTTGGTGTGGATAATAATTACTAATATTATATGGCTCCTTGTAGTGTGCAAAGCATAATGTACATGCATTATTGCATTTAGTCCTTTCAATCACCCTGTGAAGTAGGCATTATTATTACTACTATTATCACAATTTTGCAACTGGGGAAACTGAAGGTTAAAGAGGTGATATGACTTGTCTAAAATCATAGAGAAAGGGAACGGGTCTAAACTCCGATTTTCTCACCCCGAGTCCTGTTGTTTGTGTTGATTACACCCCTCACTCTTACATTATTACTAAGAACAGTGGTATGGTGGCTGGCATTTGGGGTAGTCACAGGATGACAGGTACATGTCATTTAATCCTCATACCAATGCTATGATACGGACTTTAAACTTATTTTACAGTTGAGAAAACTGAAGCTCAGAGAGGTTAGGTATGTTATCTCAGGCACATAACTAGTAAGTGATGGAGACAGGCTTCAAACCCAGGCCTGTTTGATTCCCTAGCTCTTAATCACTCCACTCTATGACCTTGCTGTGTCCTTTGGTTTCTCTTTCAAGGTTTCCAGCTCTTTCCAAATGTTTGATTCAACAGAGCAGAAGCAAACAGTGTGCTCTCAAGGGCAAAGAACTGAATTACAGGCTGTGGGAGGATACAGAATGAACCATGTGTCCTCCAGGACTTGTTCTGGTGGGAAACATAACTGACCAGTAGAGCAGAGCTACAACATGAATGCATTAGTCAGGAGGGGCATGGAGCCCAGTGCGGGGACAGGAAAAATGGGGCTGAACAGTGCACAATGAGGCATTAAGTCCCCCACTAAGGGACTTACTATGGATCCTCTACCCTGAATCGTTTGCATTTTGTAGGCAGATGGGTTGCTTAACACCGAGATACCCTTTACTAATGACCTATGGCTCAGCGGGTATAATGTCACCAGCGGGTGTGAAGGCAGCAGCCTGTTCTGAACACGGCAGCACAGACTGAGGATTGTACGATCCTCTGGTTGGTTACAAACGCTCCAATACTGAGTAAACCCGAAAAGATAAACTTCTTGGAGGTAAAGGCCTTAATACCCTTAAATGCAACTTAGGAGTTTGCGTTAATTAAAAACCATAAAAAGTTCTCAGTCACCTTTTCAAGATATTTAGCTCATTCCCTTGCTGAGCGATGCTGGCAGAGGGGTGGGGGAAGTTGGTGAGAGAAGGTCTGGGAATGAAGGTTTGCCCAACCCCATGAAGATCTGGAGGAAGTGGGAGCACCCACGTGTCTCTCATTTTCCTCCATTCTCCTGGGAAGCAGTAGAGCTCCTTTTCTCCCCGTCATGGCTCGCGGTTCTCAACCTTGGCTGTACATTGGGATCACCTGGAGGGCTTTTAAAATCTATGTGTGACTGGGACCCACCACCCAAGGATCTCTAGTATTGTAATCCCAGGTACTTGTAATTCTTACAAGCTCCCCAGGTGATTGTGAAGCACAGAGGGTATTAGTGCTCTAGAATTTCACAATCGGAAACAAAGAACTGCCGCAAGCGTCCAATTAAACTTTCCACCATTTTGATGAGTTTGAAAGGGAAAGAGCCATTGCAGACTGATTTTAAAGACAGGGAAGAGAGGCACAAGGAAGAGAAACAATTTGCCAAGGCCAGAGGGCTGGTGAGGGCAGGGCTGGGGTAGGAGACAGCCTCCTTTTCTCTTAGTTCTCCCACATCCTTTTTTCTGGAAGTATATTATAGTATCAACTGTACTGATGGCTTTGTTTGCACACACCCAGGAGTGAGATTTCTTCTCTTTTTCCAGACGGCCTTTCCGATTAGACCCATGATCCTGTTTTCATGTGTTTCCTGGTATGGAAGCCCAAATCTTTCTTTTGTAATTCTTACCACTTTGCCAGCCCGAGCAGTGGGTTATCTGCTTAGAAGGGGTCAGGGACCGCCAGTTTGGTGTGTTCTGTACAGAGCATAACATGTGAACGTGCAGTGAAAACCCATCAGTGAGGGTGGAACTCACACCTAACTCAGTCTCAGCTTTCAAGCCACTGGATCTACAACAGTTAATTCACTTAGAACACAAAGCTAAGTCCCCAAGGAGGCCTGGCCTGGAGAGGCCACCTGAATTGCTGTCTGCTTAAAGGTGCACTCATGTTTCTTGATTGAACTGGGTTAGTACGTGTGTTTATTTTTGCCATTTGACTTCAGGGCAGGGCTGGTTCCTGTGTGCTGGCAGTTCCCAGTGAGTGCAGGCTCTGAGTGACTGGGGCAGGTGTGCAGGAACCCTCAGTGACTATTATTTCATTTGGTTCCTCCCCCAGCCTCACAGTTTATGTATGAGTTGTTATGTGACCAAGTCCTTTTTTTAACTGCCAGCATGTTCTGTTCAACTGGAATCATGTTCTTTAGACACTGCAATATGCAGGCTGGCTCCCAATTTTGCCAGGAGTGCTAAACTCAACTGTGACAATTCTCAGCCGTAGTCACCGAGCCGCCCTCAGTGAAGCAAACAGCATGCTTACTTGCTGCAAGATAGAGTTGCAGTAGTATTTAATAACTGTCTATTGCTACCTGAGGAGAAAGCTATGTCTGGCCACTTCGATCAGCTTCTCTCATCTTGTCTCCTGTCTAATCCCAGAATAAATCCTGTGGGCCTTGGGGGAGGGCATTAAAAAGGCTTCTGGGGAAGAAGATTAAACTTGAAACAAGTGGCACAAGCAATGTAATGCTCATTGTGTTGTATCTTCTCCGGCGTGAGCAGGAGGGAAGGTGGTTTCAATGGAAGGCATCCAGTTGAGGGGTTGCTCTGATGTATGTAGTGTCCTAGCTGAGCCATTTACTATCCAATTTTGGACAAGTCCACTGGTCGGTTCTCAGGTTTTTCCTTGGGGTAGTCACAGAGAAGTGTCTTTCAAGAACTGCACAGAGCTGGGATCTTTTCCTCTGACTTCTTCTGGAGGACTAGCATCTGGCTTACCCAAGATGACCCAGGGAAGGGGTAGAGCTAGCATTCTCTGGAGGGAGAATGTTAGTATCACTTAAGACTCTTTGGTGGCAAGCAAAAGAAATCAACTCTTTAATAAGAGTTCACCTACTTAAGAAGAAATGGACTTGTTAGAAAATAAGTTCGGAGGGCTTCCCTGGTGGTGCAGTGGTTGAGAGTCCGCCTGCCGATGCAGGGGACATGGGTTCGTGCCCCGGTCTGGGAAGATCCCACATGCCGCGGAGCGGCTGGGCCCGTGAGGCTTGGCCGCTGAGCCTGCGCGTCCGGAGCCTGTGCTCCGCAACGGGAGAGGCCACAACAGTGAGAGGCCCGCGTACCGCAAAAAAAATAATAATAAAAAATAAAGAAAATAGGTTCCATGAGCGCAGGGGCTAGCTTGTTCACTTCTGTTTCCGCAGTAGGACAGTATCTTGAATACATAGTAGTCATTGACTATTGACTATAATACGTAAATGTTTGTGGAACTAAAAGAAGATAGAGGGTGGATCAAAGAATTGTTAGGAAGACTGAGAACCAGCTTCAGAAAAGGATAAAAATGAGAATATCTCTGGAGGGGTTTAGGTAGCAGGAACTCAGTCCCTGACAGTTCCCATCAGGACACCACTGCTGGAATGAATGCTCTCCAACTATTCTTATGTTTTTGAGTGTCTGTACTTATGCATCAAAATCCAGAGGGAGAGTGTATTAGACAGAGTTTTCCAGAGGAAAACAGAATCAATAGGATCGATCGATCTATCGATCTATCTCTCTCTCTATCTATCTAGAGGCAGAGAGAGATTGGTTTGTAATAAGGAATTGACTCACACGATTATGGAGGCTGGCAACCCCAATGTGCAGCTGGGCTGGCAGACTGGAGTTGGAGACCCAGGGACAGCAGATGTTTCAGTTCAAGGGCTGTCAGGCAGGAAGCGTGATGTTGGAGATGAAGCCCAGAGGTAGTATGATGGAGAATTCTCTCTTACTCGGGGAGGTCAGTCCTTTTGTTCTGTTCTGTTCTATTCAGGAGGAGGCCCACCCACATATGGAGACCAATCTGTTTTACTCCAACTGATTGAAATGTTAATCTCACCCCAAAAGACCCTCGCAGAAGCAACCAGAATCGTGTTTGGCCAAATATCAGGGCACCCCACGGCCCAGTCAAGTTGACACATAATATTACTCCCTACAGGGAGGACACAACTGGCCTAGCTGGAGTCACGTGACCACCCCTCCGGCCAGCACAAGGCAGGGTGTTTTGTTTGGTGATTCTGGAGACCTTGCACAACGGGCAGATTTTATTTCCCGAAGGGGAAGTGGGAGCTATTACCAGGAGAAAGGGGAATGGTTACTGGGGGGTCAGCTGGCTCTTCTCTCAGGAGAGTCTCACTTTGGCAGTTGCTTCGGTGGGACTGACATCAAAACACAGTCCTCTGTTTTGTTTTGTTTTGTTTTTGCGGTACGCGGGCCTCTCACTGTTGTGGCCTCTCCCGCTGTTCCGGACGCGCAGCTCAGCGGCCATGGCTCACGGGCCCAGCCGCTCCGCGGCATGTGAGATCCTCCCAGACCGGGGCACGAACTCGTGTCCCCCGCATCGGCAGGCGGACTCTCAACCACTGCGCCACCAGGGAAGCCCCCTAGTCCTCTGTTTTGACAGCCTCTTCTGGCCCTTCTCTGTGGGAAAGGAGAGCAGTCAGGATGAGGAAAGAAATAATTTCTGTGCCTTTGCCCCTTCACCTCCAGTCACGAGTAGAGGAGACCGTTAGAGGGTAGACAGTCAGCTCTGGGCCCTTACCCTTAAAGGCTTGTGCTCACGATTCAGCACTCAAACACTGGCTCATTCTGAAAGGTTCCCACCACACTGTAAAGGCTGCTCCCAAGATACCTCTGCCTCAGAAGAGTTTTAATCGATTGTATTCTGTGTATTTCTCTTCTTTTCTGTTCTTTACCTACCAGAGGTGTCATATAGTTGTGGCTGCTGCTAAGCCATGCAGTGTGGAATTAAAAAGGCACCCTTTCCTCATGATACTTTACATTCATGGGTCAGAAACTGTCATAATGTACTGATCTAGTTAGAACAAGATGCTGCTATATACCAGAAAATTGACATAATAAAGTCATACCATAACTATGTGAACGATACCACCTTACTTATGGCCCCTTGTGCAGTGTACAGTCTGTTCACCTGTCCATGGCAGGTCTGACTACCAAGAAAGAGGGAGACCACCAGAGGCCAAGGAAGCACAACTTGTTCAATGCTCTTGTGAATGGTGTATATGTGTGTGTGTGTGTGTGCGTGTGTGCAGGGGCAGGGGTGATGGCGTGTTCCCTTTCTTTGGGTTCTGACCAATAGCTGAGCCACTGATCAGATTTAAGACTGTGAGTCTAAGACTCCTCTAGTATGACAAGTCCACCATACTCCCCAAAGAAACTGCCTTCGAGGAATTAGGAACCACAGCTCTCTCCTCTTGGGTAAATTCCAGGGAGACATGCATAGCTCAGACTGGACCAGCAGGGAGAGGCAATGGGCAGGTCTTGCCAATCGAGGGAACATCTGCTGTGGCATTCTCTTCAGAGATTTGTAAGCCTGACTTCTAATTAGTACATTATACAGGACTGACTCACTGTAAATTCCATGGATCCATGGTGAAGTAGACAAGATCAATAGTCTAATATGAAAACAGATTAGATAAAAATAAATAGAAATTCTAATTTTTTTCACATAACTTAATGAATCATGTGGTACACATCCCGGGGGGGAGCACAGCTCACTTTGTGGACCACTGATTTAGAAACTTACTCCCCTTACAGCACCTGCGCAGACACTAACTGATTACAATCCTCCCCCTGAGCTTGGAGGCATCTTGATACTCCGTTACAACACAGTGGTCAGTGGTTGCTAGAAGGGGGGCAAGTTGGCAAACTATGGCTGGAAGGCCTTATCCTGCCTACTGCCTGTTTTTTTGTTTGTTTTGTTTTTTGGTCGCGCCCTGCAGCATGTGGGATTGGATCTTAGTTCCCCAACCAGGGATTGAACCTGTGCTCCATGTAGTGGAATCATGGAGTCCTAACCACTGGACCTCCAGGGAAGTGCCTACTGCTTGTTTTTATGAATAAAGTTTTATTGGGACACAGCCACCCTCACTTGATTATGTATTGTCTGTGGCCACTTTCCTACTCCAGTGGCAGAGCTAAGTAACTGCCACAGAGCCCATACAGTCCAAAAGCCTAAAATACTTATTATCTGACCCTTTACAGAAATGCAGGAAAGCTGATCCCTGCTCTAGGAAGCCAGTATTGATCACTGTGTGTTGGTAATGAAAGGTACACTGGTGTGCCATGCCTGCTCTGGAGTTAGGCTAGAGTTTAGAGAATAGCTCATAGTGCTAAAGAGGCCAAGTTTGGCCTTGCTGTCTTCTGTAGGTACTTAATCTTTGCTAGCTCTCTTAGAAATAGAATCCATTGGTCACAAGGACACAGAGAAGTGAGTGTGGTTGAAACTGGTCACCTAAAGTCCATGTCCTACACAGTACGGTCAGCAGTGTCCACTTCACCCTCTGCTACTTGCCTCCAGGTGGATGTACGCGCCCCTCAACACAGGTAGCACCAACAGCCCGGAGGCCTCCGCCGCTAGAGGGCTGCAAAGACGCTGCACATCAACTAGGGGCCGCGGGAATCTGTGCCGAAATGTTTAAATTTCTCAAGAGGAATTTTTTTAAATTCAAGATTTGAGGTAGCAATTGGGAAAGGAACTGAAATGGTTTGTTTCCACTAGTTCGGACAGTTTCCAACTCTGACAACACTACCCTACCCCTTCCTCTTTGGCTTCAGCCACTGCAAGTAGGAAAGAGAAGAGAATCAGTAACAGCTGGTACAGGAGGTGAAGAGAAAAGGAAGGCAAAATAACAGATAATTATGTTCTGAAATATTAAAAGTGTTTATATATACTAACGTGGTTGAATTTGAACCTAAGTAAAGTCCGCCCCTGTCGCGTTTGGGCAGTTCTCACAAACTGTAAGGTACCAGCCTAAGTCCTTACACAGAGGCTAAGAAATCTCCCGGGAGAGAAACGTCATCCGGGAAGAGCGCAGCAAACGAGCTGACCTTAACCTGCTGAGCGCAGAGTGTGGGCCACTAGGAGCTGAGCGCGGGAGGCCTCCTCCCCTCCCTCGCGCTCGGCCTCGCCCATTTCCCCGAGGCCCCGCCGCCCCCACGCGCCGCGTCTGCTTTCAACTTTGAGGAGAGGGCCCGAGAGCTAGAATAAGAACGGCAAAATCTGCTCCTTGAAAGCTGTCCGACCCTGGGTAATAAGAATACCGTTTTGGGCTTCCCTGGTGGCGCAGTAGTTGCGAGTCCGCCTGCCGATGCAGGGGACGCGGGCTCGTGCCCCGGTCCGGGAAGATCCCACATGCCGCGGAGCGGCTGGGCCCGTGGGCCATGGCCGCTGAGCCTGCGCGTCCGGAGCCTGTGCTCTGCAGCGGGAGAGGCCACAAAACAGTGAGAGGCCCGCGTACCACAGGAAAAAAAAAAAAAAAAAAGGAGTACTGTTTTGGCCACGCCTAATGGACTGGAATGCAAAGAAAAGGGCGGGAGCTCCCTGTTCCCTGGGTGGCCACCTGTGGCTGCAGACATCACGTTTGAGGACCTCGGAGATTCCCCTGGCAGCCGCTCTTCTGTGACCCCAGGAGGCAACGGCAAGGCCATTCGCACAGTTTAGCAGGAGCAAAGGGCTTGGCAGAGGGTGTTCCTGGAGAGAGCCAGGGCAGGAAGAGAGCAGTGGACACTCCATTTCCTGACGGGATCTGCTGTGCGCTCACAAGGGGACACTGGTTAAGGTACGACCCCGCTCCAGCTAAGTTAAGGCTGGGCCATACCTGATTTTGTTATGTTTTGTTTTTGTTTATGACTGCAACCCCTCTTTTGGGAGCTGCCACTTTCCTCCATGAGGCTCCAGTGGGGCTGTTAATCAGGTGGCTTTGGCTAACCAGTCACAGAGGTGGTCAGTGTTGGGAGACAGGGTCCTCCCTGGGCTTCTTGTGCTCACATGCTGGGCTGCGCCTGCCCGGAATGCAAAGTCCTGACCAGTGTATTATCTCAGCCATTTCTCACGCTGTTTATGTGGTTGGTAACCTTGTGAGACAAGATATTTTCTCCTTCTGGACAAAGAGCAGGCTTGCTTGCTATAAAACCAGTGGGTTCCCCAAGCTCAGTGTTCCTCGGCTGTGGTGCACACAGCTGCGTGCGTGGTGTCCCTCTGGGTTATGTCATCTGGCTGCTCCCATGAGGCTGGGGGAGGCCCAATGCAGTGATGCTGATGTTTACGCTGCATGCTGTGATGTAATTAGGTCTCTTATCTCTGATCTGTCCCTTGTCTTTTGGCAGCATGAAAGAAACAGCAACAGGCTAACTTATCAGCTTGAAAATAGGGTAAAATGTAATCACAGAGAGGGTGGACATTTGGTTTCCAGAAATGGACCCAAACAGGACTTCTCTCAAGTCCTTTTTAGAGATTGATGTGGATTTAGGAGAGAAAATATTGTGTGCTTCCCCGAGTTACTGCCTGTTACTCAGATTCCTTCCCATTAGAGCTTTGGTGGGCTATAAGTTACACATATGAAGAACGGGGATTCAAATGCTAACCTTCTGTGTGCTCTCTCTGCCCCAAACTAGCCCCATCTCCACCTGTATGCAATGAACACCGCTCCCCTCCTGATTTTTTTCCTGTTAGCAAGGGAACTTGCCCCCCTGAGGTCCGAGAGAAAGCTGACCAGAGTGTAAAAGTGGATGCCACAGCAGAAGTGACATTTTGTACCCTGCATAGCCTAGAGTACATGTCCACAGGCACTGAAACTGCCATGCCATTGAACTTGTGTCTGAACAGCTCGGCACCTGCCTCTGTGGGGACACCTGCCACACTCCCTTTCTCCTCACACACCCAACTTGGGAGTGAACCCTCTGAGCCCATCTGATGCATTGCCTAGGTCTTGCCAGGAAATGGACCTCTAACTATTTAATTTCCAACAATCACTGTGGATTTGGGATGGTGGTCATTTTAACTTCAGAATTTAGGTCCTAGGCTTCATATAATTCAGATTTCAGTACTATATGAAAAACTCCTGAGGTTCATTTGAGATGTCTTGACCACGTTGATGAGTATGATAGTGACAGCTATAAAACCAGGTTTGGTTGGTGGGGTGTCCATCAGTAAACCGTTCATCCAGGGGTGGGGTGAGTCCTGTTTCACCTGCTCAGAAGGACGCCTCTCTTGTACTTTGCACAAAGGCGCCACATGTCCTAATGCTGGCCCTGGTTTGGGGCCACAAAGAAAAGGCTGAGAGAATAGCAGTGGTATCCTGTCCCCCACCCCACCCCACCCAATCATTGAAACCACACCAGCAACGACTTACCTGAAGATTCATTGTTAGATGAAAGAAAGTGGAAACCTCACCTGGTTCCACTGGTTTCCATTACCCACAGCTGAATAAAATTCCTTAATGATGAATGAAGACATTAAGGAAGATCTCCAAGGGGACAGAGACAGGAGAGAAGCTTTCCTTCTAGGAGCATGGGCGATGCATCTGGCCTGGGTTTGAGGTCCCGATCTGTTATCCTGTTGTGTGCCCCTGAGGCTGTCACTCTACCCCCGGCGCCCAATGTGCAGGCAGGACCACCTCCTTCTGAGCACCAGCCCCCCTCAGTGGGGTGATGTCCTCTCTGTTTCGCCTTGGGCTCCAGGCCTTGTGTATAACAAATACGGGAGATTTTCATCTTCCCTCACAAAGCTTATAGGCTGGAGGAATGAGAATTACCTCTCGTAGGATGGGCACAATTCCAAAAGAAATAATTTAGCTTACTTCCTAGACACCAAAACTCAAAGTCTGGTGACAGCTATCCTATTCCTCTGCAGCAAGGCCAGTGGAAAGGCTTTCCCTGAAGGAGCCCAGAAACCTGTGGTTTCATTTCAAAAGCCATCTTCTGCCAGGCAAATATGGTGCAAAGGACTTCTGCGCAATAACATTGACAGATTTTAATTTTTTCTGCAGACGGTTTTTGCAATTTACTTTAAATCTCTTCATTGTGAGCTATAGCACTCATAGAGAAAAGTATATTAAACATAATATACGATTTAATTTTTTATGTAAAGTAAATGTAACAGGTCAAGAAATAGAACACTGCTAGCCCCCTGGATCCCTCTTGCTTATCCCTTCTCCATTGTAGTTCCCCCTTTCAAAGATAATCACTGTCCCTACTCTTATGGTCATTCACTTCTTTGCTTTTCTTTAAAATTTGACTAGGTAAATAGACATCCATGGACACTGTTGTTTGATTTTTATATCAAACTATTTAAGTGTATAGAAGTGGATCCATATAGTGTGTGTTCTTTGTATCTGACTGTTTTTACCAACATAGTGTTAGACCTTCGCGGTCTCCTAGGAGTTTCGACTCGCCCAGGAAACAACAAGAGTCGGAAGCCGATGCAAAACGCAAGAGGTTTATTGAAGGCCGGTGCACCGGGGTTCCTTGGTCCTCACGCAGGAGGTCGAAGAAGGAACCCTTTTGGGCGCGAATATGTCAGTTTTATAGGTTCCCACTGCCCCGTATGTAAGTTATAGATTTGGTTGTGTTCTCCTGCTGATTGGTCCCAGCTTAGGCTCGGACCAGAGAGGGAACTTGTCCCTAGCTGCCTGATTGGTCTTTGACAGACACCTTTTTTACATTTTGTTATCTCCCTCCTTCTCGGAAGGGGGCCGGACATCCTGGAAATTTACCCATTGTCTAAGAAGCCCCTACTGTCTGGAGAGTTCTTAATCATTAGCTGGAACAATGTCCCTCCAGTCCCACATTCCCCCCTTTTTCTTGTGACTATTGATTCCAATCATGGAATCTCAACCTTCTGTTCGTAAACTTTGGTACTGTTGTCTTAACATTAGAACTTGTACAGTACTGATACGTTCTCTAATAAATGTTATCAAGCGATTTAGAATACATGGTCCAAAAGTTAAAATCAACAATAAAACAATAAGAGGTCCCAACAGAGTAGAGATTAAGGTGGTAAACCAGGGGGACTTATCAAACCATGATTGAAACCATCCTTTTTCGTTCTCTCTCTCCCTTTGCCTTTTATCTAAGGGTTCCCTTAGTTTATCCATGGTTTTGGTAATGGTTCCTGAATGATCAATATAAAAGCAACATTCTTCTTTTAGAGCGGCGCATAATCCCCCTTCCTTAAGAAACAGCAAATCTAGGCCTCTTCTATTCTGCAACACCATTTCTGAAAGTGAGGTGAGTGATTCCTTTAGTTGAGTTATGGAACTTTCTAATGCTCGAAGGTCGATGTCTACAGCCTGTCTTAAACTTGCATAATACTGGGGTTGTTGTATGAGGGCTGTGGTTCCTGTTCCTATCCCGGCAGATATTTCTAGTCCTAGAAGGACAGCCAATGTGAGGGTTACAGGTTCTCTTTTGTTTTTTGTTTTTCTTACATATTCATCTAAAAAGGATGAGTCTGAATGGTAGATAAGTCTAGGGACTAATTGCACTAACACACAAAAGTCAGCTGAGGTATTAAGAACCTCTAAAGAGACACAAGGGGTGAGCCCCGTGTTACATGCCCACCATCCATCTTGAGGAGGTACAAGATATCCTGAGCCTGAAGGGAGGCTAAAATCATGACAAAGGTGTCTATGGGACTGGGGAGGTGTTCCTATACAAGTACCATTTCCAGAAACCGAGGACAGGGTTAATTTACTGGTCCCTTCTTGTTTCCATCGACATTGGTCTGAGGAGGTAGAATTAGTATAGTTGGAGCTATATCCTATAGCATCATAATAAGGGGGAGGGGCAGCATAGCAAAGCCAACATGATTTTGTAGCCTCTGGGTTTGTAGCATTGAGAACCGTAAAGGCTGCCTGCACCAAAGAAAGCATCCTATCCCGAGGAGTCCCAGGCTTAACTGTGGGTTCTTTGGATCCAGAGGTTTCATTAGTCTCATTCTTTGTTGATGTAGTTGAAGGGGCCGGGGGAAGCAAAGGGGGGCCAAGTACGGGATTTGGGCCTATTGATATAGGAGCAGGAGTCTCAATCTTTAGCTTAAAGGTCATTAATATTCCTAAATCATATCCCCTCATGTAAAATCTAACGCCCCAAGAATGACCATTTATCCATTTTTCATCTCTTTTTCCGGGATTACTAAAGGAAATTTTAAGGGGATGACACCATCCTGAACATTTACTCCGGTGTCCGGTATCCTCATTATGAGAATAACTAGCCGTTACAGTAATAAAATCCCAAGTTGAGGTGGGTTTTCAATTAGTATCCCCGGTAGTTTCACATCCCCAGCTTTTGCAATAAAAGTTTTCAGTTCCACCACATTTATAATTCAGAGATCAAGGGCGGTGGAACCCGGGGCATACGTAGAAAGTGAGGATACCAAGCATCATTCTTTTGCCTGCATTTTTGCAACCCGGCCCAAACCAATCAGTTTCCGAAACTTTGGAAGGGGCAGTGTTCATATCATGAGAATCTTCTGTATCCCAATAAGGTGCTCCTATAGCCAATTTACAAACATCAGGAAAAAGATCTGGCCACCAGGTCCAGGGGGGTGCAGTATGACTAATGGACCAGGTTACATCTCCAGTCTGAGAAATTACCTGCCAAGTTAAACGTTGGGGGAGGTGAGGGCTAATCACTTACAGTCAATAAAGGCAGTAAAACCAAAATTATAAGTCCTAGGTTCGTAGAAGCTTGAGTTTGAGCGGGTTGTCGGTTCTTTGGGCCCGCCATCCTGATGATGCCGTCGCTGGTGCAGCCTTCACATGTGAAGCATGGATCCAGGCAGCGATGCCGTCCACTTTTATGGCCGTTGGGGTGGTGAGGAGGACGGTGTATGGTCCTTTCCATCGAGGTTCCAACGTCTGGGTTCGATGCCGACGG
Source organism: Aethalodelphis obliquidens (assembly GCF_003676395.1). Classification (NCBI taxonomy): domain Eukaryota; kingdom Metazoa; phylum Chordata; class Mammalia; order Artiodactyla; family Delphinidae; genus Aethalodelphis; species Aethalodelphis obliquidens. Next base: position 8,209,151 of record NW_020837971.1, read on the forward strand.
ACGTATACGGAGTCTCCGACTTGGAAAGGATGAGTTTCTCCGGGTGTTCCCGGTTGGTAGGCCTCGGCGAGTTGGGACCATATTTTTTTCTGGACCAATTGGAGTCCCAGTAGCCTAGCATATAAGTCAGTGTTATTTTGACAATCAGGTTTTATTTCTTTTCCTAAAGTGAGGAGGGGAGGCGGGGCACCATATAATATTTCAAAAGGAGTAAGATGGTATCGGGAAGGTGTATTTCTAACCCGGAATAGGGCCAAAGGAAGGAGCACCGTCCAATCGGTACCGCCAGTCTCCAAGGACAATTTAGTTAGGGTCTCTTTTAGAGTCCTACTCATTCTTTCTACCTGACCTGAACTTTGGGGTCTATAGGCACAATGTAATTTCCAATCAGTCCCCAAATATCTGGCCACATCCTAACTTACCTGGGCGACGAAGGCTGGACCATTATCAGACCCTATTACCTTTGGTGCTCCAAATCGAGGAAAAATTTCTTCTAAAATCTTCTTGGCTACTACAGCAGCTGTTTTTTTCTTTGTTGGGAAAGCCTCTATCCATCCTGAAAAAGTGTCTACAAAAACTAAAAGGTATTTATTACCGTACCTTCCAGGACGCACTTCGGTAAAGTCCACTTCCCAGTAAGTTCCTGGGCGGTCCCCCCTGAGTCTCTTTCCAGTTTCAAGTTTCCCTTTGTGAGCATTTACCTGTTGACATGGGACGCATTCCTGCACAATTTGTTCAGCTAATTTTGTCATTCCAGGGGTTTCGTACCCGGCTTTTTGTAACAAGGCTACCATCTTTTTAGTCCCCAAATGTGTCCATCTGTGCATCTGTTGTAACACGGATTCTGCTTGCTGAGGGGACAAAGTTCCTTTTGTTGTGGCCGGGATGATTTCTTCATCGCGGCCTGGTTTTTCAGGAACTTTATCTGACAGTCCTAAAATGACTTCTCCCGATGCTATTTCTCGGGCCACTTGGTCAGCCATATTATTTCCCCTAATTATTGGGGTATTTCCTTTTTGATGTCCAGGGCAGTGGATGATACTGCCCGTTGTTCCTTATTGCCCCAAACGAAAGGAGTGCTGTTTTTGGTTAGGGGGTACAATGGGGCCGCCAGCTCAGCAAACCCTGGAATCCATAGTCTACAGAATCCGGCCGTCCCCCCAAATTTTCTAACCTGCCTGGCGTTTTTGGGAGCCGGAATTTGGGCCACCGTATCCTTTCTGCTCTCCGTGAGCCCTCTTTGCCCCCCTTTTAATAGATACCCCAGGTAACTGACCTGTTGTTGGCATATTTGTGCTTTCTTGGCTGAGGCTCTATATCCCAGGGTTCCAAGTTCCGTTAACAGTTTTTCAGTACCCTTGATACAATCTTCTTGGGTCTCAGCAGCTAATAAAATATCATCAACGTATTGGAGTAATGTTACCTGGGGATTTGATTCTCTATATAATGCCAAATCCTGATGGAGGGCTTCATCAAAGATGGTCGGGGAGTTCTTAAATCCCTGAGGTAGCCGTGTCCATGTCAGCTGACCAGACATTCCCGATGTTGGATCTTTCCATTTGAAGGCAAAGTAGGGTTGGCTCAGGGGAGAGAGTCTTAAACAAAAAAAAGGCATCTTTAAGGTCCAAAACAGTATACCACGTATGTTGAGGTGGAAGAGTGCTCAGGAGGTTGTAAGGGTTTGGAACTGTGGGGTGGAGGTCTGCCACCCGTTTGTTTACCTCTCGTAGATCCTGCACCGGCCGATAATTATTCGTTCCTGGTTTCTTTACCGGCAGGAGAGGGGTGTTCCATGCTGATTGACATCTTATTAAGATGCCCAAGTCTAGTAGCCTCTGTATATGGGGACGGATACCGTCTTTGGCTTCTCTACTCATGGGGTATTGACGGACCGTTATTGGGGTGGCAGTTGCCTTGAGTTCCACTAGCACCGGGGGCCGATTTTTTGGCCATCCCCATACCGGCAGTTTCTGCCCAGGCTTGAGGGAACCGAGTTACCCAATCTGTAACATTAACTCGTGAGAATGAAGGCTGCTCGTATAATTTATATTCATCTTCTAATTTCATAGTCAATATTTGAAGTAACCTTCCTTTATTATCAGTTATGGTGGGACCTTCTGGCTGAAAGTGGATTTGAGCCCCTACTTTGGAGAGTAAATCTCTTCCCAGCAAAGGATAGGGGCATTCCGGAATAATCAAAAATGAATGGGTTACTCGTCCAGTCCCAAGATCTACTGTCCTTCGTGTGGTCCATGAATATTGTTTATTCCCAGTGGCTCCTTGTACCCATGACCTTTTAGCTGAGATAGGACCTTTTGAGTGGAGAAGGACGGAGTGCTGGGCTCCGGTATCCACCAAAAATTGAACAGGTTCCCCCTCCACTTTAAGAGTTACCCGGGGCTCGGGGAGAGGGTTCGAGCCCTGACTTTCCTAGTCTTTTTCTTCCAATGTTAAGATCTTGTTTCTGGTTGGCCTTTCTCCATTTTTTTTCTTAGGGCATTCTCTCGCCCAATGTCCTTTTTCTTTACAGTAGGCACATTGGTCCTTGTCTAATGGCCGCCTTCTGTCTGCCGTTCGCCCTTCCTGCCCATTTCTATCCCCTATATTTCTTCCTCCAACCACAGTGGCCAGTATCTTACTTAAATTTCTCTCTTGTCTCTTATCTCGTCTTCTTTCACGGGCTGCCTGCTCTTTCTGCTTGCTTTCTTCCTTCTCTTCCTCTGTTTCTCTTTTGTTATATACTTTATCTGCCTCTTTTACTAACTCCTGAAGCGAAAATCCCTGCAAGCCATCTAGCCTCTGTAATTTCTTCTTAATATCAGGGGCCGCTTGATCTATGAAAGCCATTGCTATAGTAGCCCTATGTTCCTCCGAAGTTGGATCATAAGGGGTAAAGCGTCTAAAGGCTTCCATTAAACGTTCCAGGAACACAGTTGGAGATTCCTGGGGCCCCTGAGTGACTTCCCTTACCTTAGCCAAATTAGTGGGCCGTCTGGCCGCTCCATGGAGACCCGCCACCAGAGCCTGGCGATACGTTTTCAGGCGCTCCCTACCTTCCGGGGCATTGAAATCCCAGTTTGGCCTGACGAGTGGGAAACCAGCATCAATCTCGTTAGGCAGCTGGGTAGGTTGCCCATTGGCGCCTAATACATTTTTTCTGGCTTCTAAAAGAACCCGTTGCCTCTCCTCAGTCGTTAGGAGAGTCTGGAGCAGCTGCTGACAATCATCTCATGTGGGCTGGTGGGAGAAAACAAGAGATTTTATTAAAGCGGTAAGGGCCTGTGGATTTTCGGAAAAAGTTGGGTTATGCATTTTCCAATTATAAAGATCTGCAGAGGAAAAGGGCCAATATTGGAGAGGTCTATTCCCTTGGCCGTCGGGGGGGCCATACTCTCTAAGAGGTAGGGCAGTGGAGTCCGGGGAGATAGCCCTCCGGCTCCTAGTGCCCGCTGAGGGACCCTTTCTTCTTCCATCATGGATGGTTCCCTTGGTGCCGAGGGCAGTGGAGCTGGGGGTCCTCTAGGTGGTAGGGGATTTGGGGCCGGAGGATAAGGGGGTGGGGAATCCAAAAGAAGCAAATCGGACTGCGGGTCAGGATAAATCGCCTTCGGTGGATCCGGGGCGTCGGGTAGCTTCTCCGTGTTGGGGTTTTTCTTTAAGGCTAATATCTCCGACGCTGCTGATGTGTGCGCGGACGTACCTGTTGAGGAAACAAAGGGCCGGACCCACGGAGGTGGGGAGAGAATTAAATCTTCCCAGACCAAGACATATGGTACTTGGTCTGGGTGTCCGTGGGGATCTATATTAAATATCTTAGACTTCAGCAGCTTAATCTTGTCTAATAAAAAGGATCCTTCGGGGGGCCATCCTATCTGAAATGTTGGCCATTCAGAGGCACACAAAGTCTGCCACTTTCCTTTCTTTACTTCTACCGAAAAATTATGGGCTCTGGCCCGAACTTCGGTCCAATGGCTTAGGGTAAGGGAAAGAGGAGTCGTCATAGTTTGTCCCATTGTCGTCCGTCAGAGAAGAAGAATAGACCACAATACAGAAACAGTTAAAACTCCACGAAACACATATACGCATGGGCCACCGCGAGCTCGCTTCAAAACCGAAACTTCTTCAGATGGCAGTTATCACCAAGGGAACTGCCGAAACCGAGTGAAGGGGAGACAGAGTTTGCCTCTCCTTCCAGATGAGCCACCAGGGCGTCCCCTAGGGCTCATGGACGCCGGCTATTAGCACGTCTGCCTAGCCAGAGGTCCGATACAGATTCCATAATAAGCCGATTCTTACGGCTTTCCTCCGATAGTGGCCCACAAAGAACAAGGGACAAACAGACAATCAAGCTCGAGCTTACCTGGTACCTCCAACTCCCGATGTTCTTGTGGTCCGGGGCGAGTGGAATCCCGGACGAGCCCCCAAATGTTAGACCTTCGCGGTCTCCTAGGAGTTTCGACTCGCCCAGGAAACAACAAGAGTCGGAAGCCGATGCAAAACGCAAGAGGTTTATTGAAGGCCGGTGCACCGGGGTTCCTTGGTCCTCACGCAGGAGGTCGAAGAAGGAACCCTTTTGGGCGCGAATATGTCAGTTTTATAGGTTCCCACTGCCCCGTATGTAAGTTATAGATTTGGTTGTGTTCTCCTGCTGATTGGTCCCGGCTTAGGCTCGGACCAGAGAGGGAACTTGTCCCTAGCTGCCTGATTGGTCTTTGACAGACACCTTTTTTACATTTTGTTATCTCCCTCCTTCTCGGAAGGGGGCCGGACATCCTGGAAATTTACCCATTGTCTAAGAAGCCCCTACTGTCTGGAGAGTTCTTAATCATTAGCTGGAACAATGTCCCTCCAGTCCCACAATAGTGTTTGTGAGGTTCCTGCACGTCGTTGCACACGGCTGTAGTTAATTCATTGTCACTATTATTGGATTGAGTAATCAACAGGTGTTTACAAATCCACCTAGTTGTAGACACCTGCTTGTTCCCAATTTGGGGATTTTATGAATACATCAGCTCTGAGCATGCTCATCGATGTCTCCCTGTACTCAAGTACACACATTTAAGTAGGGTAGATACCTTGGAGGAGAATTGCCAGGTCATTGGATATGTCCAGGCAAGTTGTCTTGAAGAAGCATCACATTCCGCGTTTGTCTGATGTTGCCTCTTGGTGTCTCACTTGTTCTTCCCTGGTATTTTCTATACATTGGAAGTTAGGTGTAAAGGCTTGATTAAGCTAGTCTCATTGTGATTTTAATTCACATGTGTTGGATTTCTAACAAGACTGAACACCTTTCCATATATTTGTTGGCCGTTTGGATTTCTTCCCTTGTGATGTGTCTATTCAAGTCTCTTGCCTACTTTTCTGCTCTGTTGTTTCTCTTTTTCTTACTGATTTGTAGGAGTTCCTTATTCTAGATATGTGTTGTGTCAACTGAAAAAAAATGCACAACCTAAAAGTTGAGAATTATCTTTTATTTGGTGGATAAACTGAGGACTTAAGTCCAGGAGACAGTCCCTCAGATAGCTCTGAGGGACTGTTCCAAAGAGGTAAGGGAGGAACCAGGATACACAGGAGTTTTTGCAACAAAAACCAGGTGGTCAGAACATCAAAAATTATTGCTAACTAAAGAAAAAACAGACATCTCAAGTTAATGAATTTAGCACTTTTCTGTGTATGGGAAGATGCAAGAGTCTGGGCTCACTGAAATCATTCCTTTGATATGCTCCTTAACTTTCTAGGACTGGTATCCTGTTTTCTTCCATCCTGTATCCCCTGAGGGTGCACAGTCCAGGCAGTAGTGGCTGATGGCTTGATGGCCTTACTGATATGGCAGGTGACATTCTTTGTCAACAGTTGAAAATATCTTCTCCCATTTCGTTGTTTGCCGTTTTACTTTTGTAAGAATATCTTTTGACGAGCTTAAGTTTTTAACTTTAATGTCCAATTTATCAATATATCTATGACCTGTTGAAGGAACTTTTCCTAACCTGGGGTCAAAAAGATATTCTTCTAGATTTTCTCCTCAGTTGCCTTTAATCATTGGATATAAAGTCCTCTGGGAAGTGTTTTTTGTGTATGGTGTGAGTTACAGGGAAGATTTCATTTCCTCCCCACAACACCATGTTTATTAAAAAGATGGTCCTTTCCCAGGTACTCCATAGAGCTACCTTCGTCATGACCCAAGGGTCCCTATGTGTGTGGGTTGGGAGATCTCCATTCTGTCCATTGTCCTATTCTTCTACCCTTGCACCAACACATTTTCTTAGTTACTCTAGCTTTATACTAAGTTTTGACATCCAAATGTTCACGTTCTCCCTCTGTATTACTTCGAGAATGCCTTGGCTAAGATTTTGACATTTTGCACAAGAACTATCTCCAATTTGGAACTTCCCTTTTGGAATAAGGATCATGGGGTTATTATTCTTTCCTGGGCTATGTTCTCAGAAGTGATTTACCTAAATCCCCAGTTGGTCCTTTCCAGGAACTTTGCCATCCGTGTCCTAAATAAGTATCTGATTTGAGTCCATGCAAGTCCGATGTTTGGAATCCCCATATTTGTTACATTCTACTTCTCGGAACAGGCTGAAGTGTAGCAACTGAATCTGAAATAGCTGGTGAACTTTTTAGGACAAAGCACCTGATCTTTGGAAATGGATGGCTGACTGAGAGGTCATCCTCCCCTGGGGACTGCACCCTGGAGAGAGAATGAGCTCTGGAGTCAGGTTTTTGGGTTCACTTCTCGGGTATACCAACTGCTAGTCTTGTGACCTTGGGCAAGTTAGTCAACGTCCCCATCCTCAATTTCCTCATCAGTAAAATGGGATAATAATAGTATCTACATCATGGGTGTTTGTGAGGATTAAATGAGATAATACATGAAAAGTTCCTAGCATAGAATAGGTGCTTGGTAAATGTTAGCCATTGTTCTTTTTGAGAAGAATTCCTCTTCCCTCCCAGGGCTTTGAGACTCACATAGGAGAATGGAGGACCAACATTCCTCTTGCGTTTCTAGATGCAGAGGGCTTTCCTTTGCAGTCATTGGCAAGGTGGCCTAACGTTACTATCTGTCACTCAGCAGTATGAAGGGAAAAAACAGTTGGTTTATGTCCTTGGCTGAAAACTACCTAGCACACTCAACTCCTTCAATTCTTTGAACTTAATGTTTCCAAGGTCATAGAAATTACAAGTGGAGAGGGTCAGGGTGATGCCCCAGGGTCCTGTTCAACAGCAGTTTCAGATCAGCCCTTCCTTACTTATTGGTGCAGTGGGGTATTGACTGCCCCGGGGAGCTCTCCCACATCAGGGGTGTGTGCACCGCTTCAAGGAGAGTCAGGGTTGTTAGGGCTGCTATATATGTCAGGGAGAAACATAGAGTGTACGTTTAGTTTATTATTAGGGAACCAACATGAAAGAGCCCTGTGGAGCAGAGCAATGAGATTATACCTCTGTCTGGAGAGCAATGAGAGAGAGAGACAGAGACAGACAGACAGAGACAGGGAGGGGGCGTGCCCTGGAGCACACTGGAGAGGGCTGAGGGCCTGGAGGAGGGCAGAGATGTGATCCTAGGGGAGTCAAGGGGCTGGGGTCAGGAACTGCACTGCGTAGTTGGTGTCAGAACAGCCTACACGCCCAGGGGCAAGCCAGCCAGCCTGCCCCTCCCCCAAGCCATACCCATTGGTAACAGTGCAGAGAAGTGGCTTTGGCTGTCCTGGCCTCAGGGCCATCCCCTGACGGTCTTCACTACCTCCGAAGCCCTTCTAGAAACAGAGAGGGAGGTGGCGGTGTGGGAGGGACAGTTCTAGGTCCAGTATCTGGGTGGAGCTGGACGGAGGAGGGTGCACTTTTTGCAATGAAATGGAAAGATGTTTGCCATGCCCTGAACAGGGGTTGCAGCTACACAATTATACCTATAGCATGATCCTATCTAACGATAAATGCATGTATTGATATGTGCATCTGTCTCTCTCAAAGGATCCGAGAGGTTATTTCCATGGCATAAAAGTTACTGTTTCTGGGCTTCCCTGGTGGCACAGTGGTTGAGAGTCCGCCTGCCGATGCAGGGGACACGGGTTCGTGCCCCGGTCCGGGAAGATCCCACATGCAGCGGAGCAGCTGGGCCTGTGAGCCATGGCCGCTGAGCCTGCGCGTCCGGAGCCTGTGCTCCGTAGCGGGAGAGGCCACAACAGTGAGAGGCCCGCGTACCGCAAAAAAAAAAAAATTAAAAAAGAAAAGTTACTGTTTCTGGGTGGAATTATTGGTGCTTTTTTATGTCCTTCTGTTTTCTGCATTTGTAGTATGTATCTGCAGATTTTTGTAGTTAAATGGGTTTTTATATTATTTTTGTAATTAGAATAAAAAGGGAAGGAACATTATTAGGACGTTTCCTTTAACTTGTCTGGGATGAGGGTGGATTTGTGGATTCCCATTAGAATCAGCATTTGGAATCAAGCCTCACTCGTATTATACTCGTAATAAGTGTCATTCACTTACACACCTGTAACAGGTTTACCTCCACATGTTGGCCACTGACCAGCTGCTAAAATGTGGGGCTCCTTCCAGTTTTAGGCTGAGAGCCAAAAGATCCCCCCGACCCCAACTCCTTAAATGTTCTGGCTAAGGTTGTTTGCATAGCAATATGGGAAAAAAATAAAACCGGAATATTATGTCTATCTGGATTGGGGAAAGACTAAAGGGGCATCTTTTGTCTAATTATCCTCAATATCTGGCAGTGATGTTCGTTATAACATCAGTCAGCATTGCCTTCTGCAGTTGTTAGTGGAAGCTAATGTCAGTGACCCAAGAAAATCAGGGGTCTGTTCTCTCAAGTAGCAGAAGGAGGGAGGAGTCCAGGGCTCGTGTGGTGGCTCCAGAGATCCTCAGTGCCCAAGCTCCTATTGTCTCTGCCTCACCACTGGGCTCACAAGACCACAGCTGGACCTTCAGCCATTGTGTCCTTGTTTAGGCTGGAACTGGACGAGGGAAGAGGAAGACATGCCTTCCAAGAGGCCTCACCCCAAGGTTTGCACTTGTATCTGGTGACATCCAATCCACACAAGAGACTCAAACTTGTTAATTTAGTTTATTTATATATAAACAAATATTTATTTATTTTATTTAAATATTTATATAGGTAGACAAACAACCTGGCACATAGCCCTGAGGTCTGTTACTAAAGAAGGAGAGAGACTAGGCCCTAGGCAGGCAACTAGCAGTCTCAGATATTCTAAAAGCTTATTTATTTATTTTTTTGGCCACTCCCGTGCACAGTGTGCGGGATCTTCCCTGACTTGGAATCTAACCTCTGTCCCCTGCTGTGGAAGCACGGAGTCTTAACCACTGGACTGCCAGGGAAGTCCCTAAAAACTCTGGGTTTTTTTGCAGCAAAGTCCATAATTTATAGTGTTCCAGAGATCTTAGGATCAAAGTGGACTTTGGAAAAACTGGGGAAAACCAAAGGTGTCACAAAGAGTCCCCTGGGAAGCGTCTGCTCAACAAGATGGTTCTTTTGCTGCAGTTGGTCAGCCCCATGTTCCCCCTCAGGGCAGAGTGTAGCTGATCTGCCCCTGGGCTGGCATCTGTCAGTGCTCAACGGTCTCAGTACAGATGATCAAGGAGAGCTAGCACAGGAGCAGGAGATTCTTATTTGTCATTCCCCTGTTCCCTCTATTCACATATGGTTGGGCCCCCTGGCATTCTTTTGACAGTCGCTAAAGTTGCAAACATGCTTGGCATTGCAGTTTTTAGAGGGAACACTGTACCCTTTTTGGGGGTGGGGAGAACCTTGAGCCGTGAGACCCAGGGACCCCCAATGGCCAGAGATGGGCTTCGTGTAAAAAGAAGAACTGTCATGGAATCTCTCTTTTAAACATGTACTCCTTAAAGTATGGGAAAAAAATTGTGCGAATATACATTATCTGGGCCTGAAAATAATGATGGTCCCTTTCAAAACCTGGGTGGGACAGACCTTAACTGCAGAGAACCTGCTGACCAGAATCAGGTAAGGCAGGGGGCAGTCCACGGAAGAAAACATAAGGCTGCTTCACGAACTGGCCCTGTTCTTAGAGAGCATAGGGAAGCTGCCCCTAGGAGGAATTCCCAGGGAGAGGCGGGATTTAGAAGGAAGATGGTTTTCTAGGAGGCCAGTTTTGAGTCAGGAGGAAGGTTGCTTCAGGACGTTACATAAGAGGAAACGGAGCCCTCTACTCCACTCCCCCCCCAACCCATCCTCATCCCCTGCAGTCTAAACTTTGATTAAGTACAGATCACATCAGGGCTGTGATCGCTTTGAGATCTAAGAGGCTCGTGGAGCATTCTAGCTTTGCTTATTCTCTAACTCTGGAAAACTTCTGCCTTGAAATAGGAAACTCAGGACTTCCCTGGTGGTCCAGTGGTTAAGACTCCATGCTTCCAACGCAGGGGGCATGGGTTCGATTCCTGGTCGGGGAAGTTCTGCATGCCCCACGGCCAAAAAAAAAAAAACAAGCTAAAATGCCTCCGCCCCTCATCGATCTCCCAAATGCATACTGGAGTCCTCCAACAGGTTACTGCCCTTCGCTCGGCCCTCTTCTGCCCTCTGCTGGAATGTTACTGCCAGCACCACTAGAGTTTACTCTCAAAGCTTTCTAGAGCTTTAGGTCGATTCTTGATACTTCTTTTTGGTCTATAACAGAGAAGCTGACATACAGTTACAGACCTTTGTAACTTATAACTGAATACTAAGTAAAATCAATGCTATATTTACACAGAATGAGTAACATCACTGTTAACAAGCAACTGATGAAGACGGTTGCTTTTTAACTGAACTTAACTATCAATCAAGAAAAAAGAGGGGCTTCCCTGGTGGCGCAGTGGTTGAATCTGCCTGCCGATGCAGGGGACACGGGTTCGTGCCCCGGTCCGGGAAGAACCCACATGCCACGGAGCGGCTGGGCCCGTGAGCCATGGCCGCTGAGCCTGCGCGTCCGGAGCCTGTGCTCCGCAACGGGAGAGGCCACAACAGTGAGAGGCTTGCGTACCGCAAAAAAAAAAAAAGAAAAAAAGAAAAAAGAGACAGTAAATTTCTTGTACTTAAAAGAAATGCTTATTGATGGCTATACTATACAAGATATTGTGCTTGTCCTTAGAGGGACACATAGAATGAATTATACAGTTTCTGTTTGCAGTGAGTTTATAATCACATAATTCAGGAGGAAGGGAAGTAATTATAAAACCAGACGGCTCAAGGTAGGTCCCATGAGACAGTACGAGACCGTGATGGGGCTCAGATGACGGAGTGCTCAGGTTCAGTTAGAGATCAGAGAGGTCTTGGACAAGCAGCAAATGCAGGTAGGCTGTGAGGAGGTGTGAGTGTTCCAGTGGCAATGAACAATAGGAACAGGTCTCAACAGAGGGGAGAATGGGCTATCTTGGATGAGCTGTGAATTGGAGAGTGGTCAAGTGTGTCTAGAGAGTAGAGCACATGTAGGGTGGCAGGGAGAAGCTGGGGAAGGCAGGTAGGAATGTAGTTCTTTTTTCTCTCTTTATTCCATATTCTGGTATTGTTTGAAGTTCATGGTTAATAAACTGAATTTACTTATTGTCACTCTACACACATACACACTCACACACTTACATAACACATGCATATATATATATATACACACATACACACACACAAGTATAGGAGACCTATATATATATATATATATCTGTGCCCATATGTTAGTAAAAGAGTGGAATGAGATTGTCTTAGCTTTCTTAGAGACTAATGCTGAGATCTATCAAATAGTTCATGTGGGATTGGATCAGTAAAGGCTATGCAATGAGATAATATTTTGAGATAGGAATCATTTCCCCCCACTTTTATATTTTTATTGTGAAATGAAACCAGATACAGAAAACTACAGAAGTATAGCTTAATGAATTATTACAAAGTGAATATCCACCTTGTATGAACAAACATCCAAACACAACTGCTTCCTCCCCCTGAAAGTAACCATTATTCTTCTATAGCATTTATCCATACTTCCTCACGTTTGTCTTTCTAGTTTGTCAACCAGGTGTGTAATTCTAGACACTGTAGTTTAGTAGTGTCTCCCCTTTGAAAGTTTATTTGATATATCAAGTCACTTTTAATCTACAGGTTCCCCCTCCATCCTTTTCTTTTCCTTAAAATTTATCGGTAAGGGCTTCCCTGGTGACGCAGTGGTTGAGAGTCCGCCTGCCGATGCAGGGGACATGGGTTCGTGCCCCGCTCCGGGAAGATCCCACATGCCGTGGAGCGGCTGGGCCCGTGAGCCATGGCCGCTGAGCCTGCGCGTCCGGAGCCTGTGCTCTGCAACGGGAGAGGCCAGAACAGTGAAAGGCCCGCGTACCAACAACAACAACAAAAAATTTATCGGTTGAAGAGCCTGGGCCACTTGACCTGTAGTTCGCGGGGTTTTTTTGTTTTTGTTTTTTTGTTTTTCTTCTGGCCACACCCCGAGACATGCGGGATCTAAGTTCCCCGACCAGGGATCAAACCAGTGCCCCCTGCAGTGGAAGCATGGTGTCTTAACCACTGGACCGCCAGTGAAGTCCCTTGACCTGTAGTTTTGACCCTGTGATGGCGTGTGCATGGCATGTCTTGTATTCCTCTGACCTCCGTGTTCCCTGCAGATTGACAACTGGATCCAGAGGCTCGATCCCACTTGGGTTTGAACTGTTTAGCAAGATGCCAGGTGGTGAAGCTTCTTTTATCTCCTAACCTTTGACTGTGTGATGTTAGTAGCCATTGATTCTCAATATCTAGATCCACTAATTTGTTGGGCATTACGAAATGGTGATATTCTGCAACTATCATTTCTTTTTCATTTCATTTATCAGTTAGATTATATCTATAAGAAGATGCTTTCCCATGGCAGTGGTTCTTTAGAGAAGGGTACTGCTAACATGTAATCCTCGGATATTCACACCCTTCTAAGTCCGACCCCTTAGCAGTCATCTCTTGCAGGACTTCGCAGAGCCCAAACTGGCCCTAGAAACACTGGCTCAGTCTTTGTCTGGCACTGGCCACTGGTGGACCCAGCATCAAAGGATCCCTACCCCCTTTGTGACCCACTCTTTGTGGGGTGGGATAGCTGTCTCAGTTCATATGGTGGGTTAGATACTCTAAATGATCTTCCAGTTGGAAAACACCAAAATGCTAAGGAAATAGTTTTAAAATATGTTGTTGAGATTCCCTAAAATCTGCAAGGGTCAAAAAAATGAAAAGAAAGCAAGAATCTTGTGAGGTAATTGAGTGACGAAGCTGGCTTCTGCACAGAGAGTTTCTTTCTTTTTTTTTAAATTTTTATGTTATAATAGAGTATAGTTGATTTACAATGTTGTGTTAGTTTCAGGTGTACAGCAAAGTGATTCAGTTATACATATACATATATCCATTCTTTTTCAGATTCTTTTTCCATATAGATTATTGAGTAGAGTTCCCTAAGTCCTTGTTGATTATCTTTTTTTTTTGGCCCCAACCCCGAGACATGCATGATCTTAGTTCCCCAATCAGGGATAGAACCCGTGCCCCCTGCAGTGGAAGCACAGAGTCCTAACCACTTGGCCACCAGGAATTCCCTACTTTATATATAGTAGTGTGTATATATTAATCCCAAACTCCTAATTTATCACTCCCCCCACCTTTCCCCTTTAGTAACCATAAGTTTGCTTTTGAAGTCTGAGTCTTTCTGTTTAAATAAGTTCATTTGTATTCTTTTTTTAGATTCCACATATAAGTGATATCATATGATATTTGTCTTTTTCTGTCTGACTGACTTCACTTAGTATGATCATCTCTAGGTCCATCAATGTTGCTGCAAATGGCATTATTTCATTCTTTTTTATGGCTGAGTAATATTCCCTTGTATATATGTACCACATCTTCTTTATCCATTTCTCTGTCCATGGACATTTTGGTTGCTTCCATGTTTTGGCTATTGTAAATAATGCTGCTATGAACATTGGGGTGCATGTATCTTTTTGAATTACGGTTTTCTCTGGATATATGCCCAGGAGTGGGATTGCTGGATCATATGGAAGTTCTATTTTTAGTTTTTTAAGGAACCCCCATAGTGTTCTCCATAATGGTTGTATCAAATTACATTCCCACCAACGGTGTAGGAGGGTTCCTTTTTCTCCATACCTTCTCCAGCATTTATTATTCATAGACTTTTTGATGATAGCCATTCTGCCAGGTGTGAGGTGATAACCTCATTGTAGTTTTGATTTGAGTTTCACTAATAATTAGCGATGTTGAGCATCTTTTCATGTGTTTGTTGGCCGTCTGTATGTCTTCTTTGGAGAAGCATCTACTTAGATCTGCCCATTTTTTGATTGGATTGTTTGGTTTTTTGATACTGAGCCGCATGAGCTGTTTGTATATTTTGGAGATTAATCCCTTGTTGGTTGCTTTGTTTGCAAATATTTTCTCCCATTCTGTGTGTTGTCTTTTCATTTTGTTTATTGTTTCCTTTGCTTGCACAGAGAGTTTCTGCTAAAGGGTGGAGATCTTGACTTTCCTCTTTGATAGCTGTGGGTGGCTCAGGGATAGGGGATAAGGCTAGGGCATGCCCAAGGGGGAAGTTTGTTAGGAGACCCTTTTGCTTAAGGTTGGGAATCCAACAGGTTACAATCTAAGGGTAAGTGTGAACAAGAAATAAACCTGATGTGCTACAGACGATGGCAAGGAGACTTGCCTGTTTCAACCTTGCCACGAGGAAGGAATAAAAAGTCTCCCCTGAGAATCTCTAATGACAAGCTGGTTTTCATAGAGTTATGATCCAAATTTATGTAACCTGTGTGGTTAAAAAAAAAAGTGAAACATATAAATTAAGAATGGTTCATGGTTGATTGTGTCTTTAGGAAAATGGTAGAATTAAACATAAACCCTTTCTGGAGGCATACAACCTCAACAGCTCCAGAGATTTTCTATAGTGAATTTCTTCATTTCTAAGTAAGTGAGCAGTTCAAGGTCAAAAATTATTTTTTTAAAAAAGGGGCTGGTGGATATGAGGCACATGACTGAGGTCTAGTTGGAAAAATAGATGTCAGAAACAGACCTGAAAGACTTTGGATATTGTAATTTATCAGATGCAAACTATAAAATAGATATGTCTAATGTGTTTAAATAAAATAAGCCTGCAAATATGATTAGAAAAGAGACTGTAAGTAAATTTGAAAAAGGAACAAATAGAATTTTAGCACAAAAAAGATAATCATTAAAAATTAAAATTCCAGGGATGGTTTAAATATCAGATTTTAGAGGAAGCTGAAGAGAGAAATGATAAACTGGAAAAGAAATTCAAAGAAATTATCCGTAATGCAGATCAGAGGCACACAGACAAAAAATGAGACAGGTAACAAGACTTGGAGGAGAGAGAGGATCTAACAGATGATCAGCCAGAGTTCTAGAAGGAGACAGTGTCAATGAGGTGACATTCAAAGAGACAATGGTTGAGAATTCTCCACATCCGATGAAAGCAACCAATCCTCATACTCAGGAAGCCCAGGAAATCCCAAGTAGTATAGATAAATCTTCCAAGATACATCATAAGCAAACCAAAATAGTAGCACAATAGCTTTAATTTGCTAATAGAAAATAACTTTCAAACTAGAATCCTGTACTCAAAATATACCTCAAGTATTAGGACAGAATATTTTCAGAGAAACAAAATTTGAGAGTTTACCAACAGACCTTCATCAGAATCAAATTAAAGGAAAAAGTTCTGGGGCTTCCCTGGTGGTGCAGTGGTTAAGAATCCGCCTGCCAATGCAGAGGACACAGTTTCGATCCCTGGTCCGGGAAGATCCCACATGCCACGGAGCCACTAAGCCCATGCATCACAACTTCTGAGCCTGTGCTCTAGAGCCTGTGCTCTAGAGCCTGTGAGCCTCAACTACTGAGCCCGCGTGCTGCAACTACTGAAGCCCACGCAACTAGAGCCTGTCCTCTGCAACAAGAGAAGCCACCAGAGTGAGAAGCCTGCGCACAGCAACGAAGAGCAGCCCCCACTCGCTGCAACTGCAGAAAGCCCGTGTGCAGCAACAAAGACCCAACACAACCAATAATAAATAAATAAATTTATATCTAAAAAAAAAAGGATAAAGTTCAGGAAGAGAGGAAAGCTTCCAGAGATGCAAAAAAGAATGATGAACAAAAATAACTGTATGGGTATATATAAACTAATATTGACTCCTTAAGATAATGATAGTAATAAGTGTATATTTGTGGAGGCAAATAGAACCAAAATACTGAACAAAAGTAGCATGTAAGTTATAAGTGTGTGATTGGAATTAAAACGTTCTGTTCTTCTTATGTGATTTGGGTGGTTAAGGATATTGATTAACGTTAGTCTTTGTAAAAATGCGCATCTTAAAACATCTAGGGGTAGTCATTAAAAGAAGATAGGGAGAGTGAAAGAGAAGTAAATGGACTACAATATAGTTGACAGATACAGAATGTCAGACTGGATTAAAAATAAAATCTTACTGTTAAATGAGACATAAGGATACAAAAAGGTGCAAAGTCACAGGAGAGTAAAGCTGGTTACTGCATAATGATTAAAGATCTACTTCACTGGGAAGTTATCTAACCTTATATGTATCTGATCACACAGCATCTCAGTACTTAAAGCAAAATGACAAATCTACCAGGAGAAAGTGACAAATCCATTATTACAATGCAAGATTTTAACACATCACTTTCAGTAAGGTTTGGATGAAGTAGTAAGATATCTGAGATTTGAATACCATGATTAGCAAGCATTATATAAAGAACATATGTGAACAATTGGAGAATACGCATATTTTTAAAAGAGTGTATAGAATTTGATAAATTTACCCATATACTAGGTCACAAATCCAGCTTTTACAAACTTCAGAGGTTCAGTATCATATAGAACACATTCTCTGACAACAATACAATTGTGAGATGTAAATAGAAAACACTAAAAAATCATCTGTATCATTCAGCATTCAGTGATTCAAAAATCTCTATTTTAGGCAGAAAAGGAATTAATACTGGGAATTAGGTGATTATGAAATTGTTGAAAGGGATGGAGAAGTGAACTATAGGTGGGACGTCAAGAGACGATTTCCAGAACAGAAGCCCTGAGTGGACCTGCCTTCACCTCTGCCACGGGCAGTAGGGTGGGAAGCAGAGGTTATGCAGGTGGGGACCTGTGGCAGTCTGTTGTGGCATTGGGACTTTTGAGGTGAAGACAGACCACCAGGCTGCAATCCAGGGATCAGGAAGCAGTCACTGCTGCTGTCACAACTGTCTCCCCACACCCTGAAGCCAGGGGCTGGATGTGAGAACGCTGAGTTCAGTGTTACCACCATCAAGATGAACTCTCAACACTCAAAAAGATCGAGACCAGACAGACACTGGAATGCTGCTGAAGAAAAAACAAACATTCTGTGAATTTGTCAGTAGGATGATGCTGCTTACTACTTGTTTTAAAACCACCCCCAGCTTTATTAAGATATAATTGACATATAACTGTATACGTTTAAGGTGTACAATATGTGTACAATATATAAATGTATAAGTTTAAGGTGTACAATATATAAATGTATTTATATATTTAAGGTGTACAATATATAAATGTATATATAAATGTATATAAAAGTTTAAGGTGTACAATATATAAATGTATATATATTGCAAATTTATATATTGCAAATGATTTATATATTGCAAATGATTACTATTATAGCTTTAGCTCACATCTCTATCACATAATTACCGTTTCTTTTTGTAGTGAGATCATTTAAGATCTACTCTCTTAGCAACTTCCAAGTACGTAATATAGGATTATTAACTATAATCACCATGCCGCATATCATATCCTCAGAACTTATTTATCTTATAACTGGAAGTTTGTACTTTGACCAACATCTCCCCATTTTTCCCACCCCGCCCCTGCCCCCTCCCAGCCTCTGGGAACCAGTATTCTACTTTCTGTTTCTAGGAGCTCAGCTTTTTTAGGTTCCACATATAAGTGAGATCATCTAGTATTTGTCTTTGACTTATTTCACTTAGCGTGATGCCGTCAAGGTCCATCCATGTTGTCACAAAAGTAGGATTTCCTGCTTTTTTATGGCTGAATAATATTCCATTGTGTCTGTATACACCATGTGTATACACCACATCTTCTTTATCCATTCAGCTGTTAATGGACACCTAGGTTATTTCCATATCTTGACTGTTGTGAATAATGCTGCAATGAACATGAGAGTGCAGATATCTCTCTTTTTTTAAAATAAATTTATTTATCTTATTATTTTTGGCTGCATTGGGTCTTTGTTGCTGTGCTCGGGCTTTTCCTAGTTGCAGCAAGCGGGGGCTACTCTTCATTGCGGTGTGTGGGCTTCTCATTGTGGTGGCTTCTCTTGATGTGGAGCATGGGTTCTAGGTGCACAGGCTTCAGTAGTTGTGGCACTCGGTCTCAGTAGTTGTGGCTCACAGGCTCTAGAGAGCATGCTCAGTAGTTGTGGCGCGTGGGCTTAGTTGCCCCGCAGCATGTGGCATCTTCCCAGACCAGAGCTCGAATCCACGTCCTGTGCATTGGCAGGTGGATTCTTAACCACTGCGCCACCAGGGAAGCCCCAGATACCTCTTTAAGAACCTCTTTAAGAACCTGTTTTCATTCCCTTTGGATAATGTACCCAGGAGTGCAATTGCTGGATCATATGGTAGTTCTACTTTTGATTTTTTGAGGAACCCCCACACTGTTTTCCATAGTGGCCGCACCAATTTATATTGGTGTGTGCAGAAGGGTTCCCTTTTCTTCACATCCTCACCAACCCTTCAGCAGTGCAGAAGGGTTCCCTTTTCTTCACATCCTCACCAACACTTATCTCTTGTCTTTTTGATGATAGCTATTCTAACACTGTGAGGTGATACCTGATTGTGGTTTTGATTTACACTTCCCTGATGATTACTGATGTTTGGCAACTTTTTATGTACCTGTTGGCCATTTGGATATCATCTTTGGAAAAATGTCTATTCAGATCCTTTGCCCAGTTTTTAATCAGATTTTTTTAGCTATTGAATTGTAGATGTTCCTTATATATTTTTGACATTAATCCTTTATCAGATATATGATTTGCAAATATTTTCTCCCATTCAGTGTTGTCTTTTTGTTTTTTGGATGGTTTCCTTTGCCGTGAAGAAGCTTTTTAGTTTGATATAGTCCCATTAATTTAGTTTTGCTTTTGTTGCCTTTGCTTTTGGTGTCCAACCAAAAAGAATCATTACTAAGAGTGATGCCAAGGAGCATTTTCCCTATGCTTTCTTCAAGGAGTTTTGTAGTTTCAGGTCTTATGTTCAAGTCTTTAATCCATTTTGAGTTGATTTTTGTGTATGGTGTAAGATAGTGGTCCAGTTTCATTCTTTTGCAGGTAGCTGTCCAGTTTTCCCAGCATAAGTTATTGAAGAGGCTACCCTTTCCCCATTGTGTATTCTTGGCTCCTTTTTTGTAAATTAAATGACCATAAATATGTGGGTTTATTTCTGGTCTCTTCTGTTCCATTTATCTATGTGTATGTTTTTATGCCAGGACCATCCTGTTTTGATTACTAGAGCTTTGTAATATAGTTTGAAGTCAGAAAGTATGATGCCTCCAGCCTTGTCTTCTTTCTCAAGATTGCTTTGGCTTTCCAGGGGTCTTTTGTGGTTCCATACAAATTTTAGGATTCTTTGTTCTATTTCTGTGAAAAATGCCATTGGAATTTTGGTAGAGATTGCACTGAATCTGTAGATTGCTTTGCATAGTATAGACACTTTAATGATATTAATTTTTCCAATTTGTGATCATGGACTATCTTTCTATTTATTTGTGCCTAATGTTTCTTTCATCTATGTCTTATAGTTCTTAGTGTATAGATCTTTCACTGCCTTGGTTAAATTTATTCTTGAGTAGTTTATTTATTTTTTGCTATTGTAAATAGTATTGTTTTCTTAATTTCTCTATCTGTAGATCATTGTTAGTGTATAGAAATGCAACTGACTTTGAGGAATTGTTTTTGTATCCTAAGCTTCCTGAATTTGTTTATTAGTTCTAACAGTTTTTAGGTGGAGTCCATAGAGTTTTTCTATATAAAATATCATGTCATCTTCAAATAGAGACAATTTTACTCTTTCCTTTCCAATTTAGATGCCTTTTAATTCTCTTTCTTGCCTAATTTCTCTGTTTAGGATTTCCAGTACTATGTTGAGTAAACGTGACAAGACTAGGCATCTTGTCTTGGTCCTCATCTTAGAGGAAAAACTTTCGGCTTTTTACCATTGAGTGTGATGTTAGCTATGGCCTCGTAATATATGGCCTTTATTATGTTGAGGTACATTCCTCCTACTCAGTTTGTTGAGAGTTGTTGTTGTTGTTTTTACCATGAAAGGATATTGAATTTTTTCAATTGCTTCTTCTACAAGGATATGAAGAAGGATATGATTTTTATCCTTCATTTTGTTAATGTGATGTATCACATTGATTTTGTGGATGCTGAAACATTTTTGCATCCCTGGAATGAATCCCACTCGATTTTGGTGTAAATCCTTTTAATGTACAGTTGACCCTTGAATAGATGGGGATTAATCCACATATAACCTAGTTGGCCCTCTGTATCTGTAGTTCCTCCACATTCATGAATACAACCAACCATGGATTGGATAGTACTGTATTATTTACTATTGTAAGATATTCCCGTTTAAGTGGACCCATGTGGTTCAAACCTGTGTTGTTCAAGGGTCAACCATACTATTGAATTTGGTTTGCTAATATTTTGTTGAGGATTTTCGCATCTCTGATCATCAGTGATATTGGCCTGTAATTTAATTTTCTCGTGGTGTCCTTGTCTGGTTTTGTCCTTTTCAGAGTAATGCTGGCCTTATAAAATGCGTTTGAAAGTGTTCTCTCCTCTTCTGTTTTTTGGAAGAGTTTGAGAAGGATTACAATTGGTATCTTCTTTAAATGTTTGGTAGAATTCACCAGTGGAGCCATCTGTTCCTGGACTTTCTTTGTTGAGGGTTTTTGATTACTGATTCAATCTCCTTACCAGTAATTGGTCTGCTCAGATTTTCTATTCGTGAGTCATTGTTGGTAGTTGTATGTTTCTAGGAATTTATCCATTTTTTCTAGGTTGTCCAATATTTTGTTGTATAATTATTCATAGTAGTGGCTTCTGATCCTTTGTATTGCTTGTGTGGTATCAGTTATAATGATTTATTATTTTAAGTTTCTCTTTAATTTTTAATTTAGGGTCCTTTCTTTTTCTGGTTTAGTCTAGCTAAAAGTTTTGTCTATTTTGTTTATATTACAGAAAAACAAGCTTAACATTTCATTGATCTTTTCTATTGTCTTTTTAGTCTTTATTTCATTTACTTCTGCTCTGATCTTTGCTATTTCCTTTCTTCTTCTAACTTTGGGCTTAGTTTGTTCTTCTTTTTCTAGTTCCTTTCTAGTTATGTTGTTTATTTGAAATATTCCTTGTTTCTTTCTTTTTTTTTTTTGGTTATTTTTGGCTGTGTTGGGTCTTCGCTGCTGTGCATGGGCTTTCTCCAGTTGTGGTGAGCAGGGGCACGTTGCAGTGCATGGGCTCCTCATTGAGGTGGCTTCTCGTGTTGCAGAGCACGGGCTCTAGGTGCACGGGCTTCAGTAATTGTGGTGCGTGGGCTCAGTAGTTGCGGCACATGGGCTCTAGGGCTCTCAGGCTTCAGTAGTTGTGGTGTGCGGGCTCAGTAGTTGTGACTCGTGGGCTCTAGAGTGCAAGCTCAGTAGTTGTGGTGCACGGGCTTAGTTGCTCCACGGCGTGTGGGATCTTCCCAGACCAGGGATCGAACCCGTGTCCTCTACACTGGCAGGCATTCTTAACCACTGCGCCACCAGGGAAATCCCAATTTCTTGTTTCTTGTTTCTTAATGTAGGCGTTTATCACTGTAAACTTCCCTCTTAGAACTCCTTTTGCTGCATCTCATAAGTTTTGGTATGTTGTTTTCCATTTCATTTATCTCACAATATTTTTCAAATTTATCTTTTGATTTCTTCTTTGACCTATTGGCTGTTCAGGAATATGTTGTTTAATCTCCATTTATTTGTGAACTTTCCAGTTTTCTTTTTTTAATTGATTTCTAGTTTTATATCTTTGTAGTCAGAAAAGATGCTTGATATGATTTCAGTATCTTAAATTTATTAGGACTTCTTTGTGGCCTAATATATTACCTATCCTGGAGAATGTTCCATGTGCACTTGAAAAGAATATGTATTCTGCTGCTGTTGGATGGAATGTTCTGTAAATGTCTGTCAGGCACATCTGGTTAAACATGTTGTCTAAGTCCAATATTTCCTTATTGATTTTCTGTCTGGATAATCTATTGTCAAAAGTGGGGTATTGAAGTTCCTTATTATTAGTGTATTGCTGTCTATTTCTCCCTTCATATTTGTTAATATTTGCTTTATACATTCTATGCTTCTATACTGGGTGCATAAATATTTACAAATGCTATATCCCCTTGATGAATTGATCCCTTTTATCATTCTGTAATGACCTTCTTGTCTCTTGTTACAGTTTTTGGTTTAAAGTCTATCTTGTCTGATATAAGTATTGCAATACCAGGTTTCTTTTGGTTTCCATTGGCAGGGAATATCTTTTTCCATCCCTTCACTCTTGGTGTATGTGTGTTCTTAAAGGTGAAATGAGTCTTTTCTAGGGAGCATATAATTGGGTCTTTTTTTTTTTTCATCCATTCAGCTATTCTGTGTCTTTTGGTTACAGAATTTAGTCCATTTACATTTGAAATAATTATTGATAGTTATGGACTTATTATTGCCATTTAGTTAATTGAGTTGTTGTTGTTTTGCAATTCCTCTGTTCCTCTCATCTTTTCTGATTTTCTGTAGTGGTATGCTTAGATTACTTTCTTTGTATCTCTTATATGTCTACTGTAGGTGTTTGCTTTGTAGTTTCCATGATGTTTACATGAAACATCTTACATTTATAATGGTCTGTCTTAATCTGCTAAGAACTTAACTTTGAAAACATACAAAAGCTCTACATTTTCACTCTCCATCTCCCCCACATTTTATGTTTTTGATGTCACAGTTTACATCTTTTTATTGTACTTTGTGTATCCATTAACAAATTAGTGTAATTGTAGTCATTTTTAATATTTTTCTCTTCATACTAGAGTTATAAGTATTTACTCACCACCGTTACATTAGAATATTCTGGATTTAACTATACATTTATCTTTACCAGTGATTCTTATACTTTCACACTTTCATATACTTTTCCTGTTACCAATTAGCATCCTTTGGTTTTAGTCTGAGGTATTCGCTTTAACATTTTTTTGGTAAGGGTAGTCTAGTGATGAACTCCTTCAGCTTTTGCTTGTCTATAAAACTGTCTCTCCTTCAGTTCTGAAGGACAACTTTGCTGGGTAGAATATTCTTGGTTGGCAGTTTTTTTCTTCCAGCACTTTGAATATATCATCTCACTCCCTTCTGGCCTACAAAGTTTGTGATGAAAAATCTGCTGATGGTCTTATGGTGGTTTCCTTGTATGTTACAATTTGTTCTTCTCTTGCTGTTTTTGAGATTCTCTTCTTTAAGGACCTACTGTATAGCACAGGGAACTCTGCTCAATATTATGTAACAATCTAAATGGGAAAAAAATTTGAAAAAGAACAGATACATGTATATGTAGAACTAAATCACTCTGCTGTACACCTGAAGCTAACACAACATTGTTCATCAACTGTACTCCAATATAAAATAAAAAGTTTAAAAGAGTTTCTCTTCTTTAAATTTTTACAATTTAATTAATGTGTCTCAGGGTGGGTCTCTTTAGATTAATCTTATTGGTACTCTTTGGACTTCCTCAATCTGGATGTTTGTTTCTTTCCTTAAGCCCTCTTCACTCTTTTTCATTTTTTCTTTTTGCTCCTCTTTTTTTTGGACATTTATTTTATTTTTAAAATTAATTAATTAATTAATTAGGCTGCATCAGGTCTTAGTTGTGGCACATGGGATCTTTGTTGCGGCATGCGGGATTTTTCATTGTGGCGCGCAGGCTCTTCATTGTGGCGCATGGGCTTCTCTAGTTGTGGTGCACTGGCTTCTCTCTAGTTGTGGCACATGGGCTCCAGAGCACACAGGCTTAGTAGTTGCGGCACGTGGGCTCTTTAGTTGTGGCATGATGGCTCAGTGGCCCTGTGGCACATGGGATCTTAGTTCCCTGACCAGGAATCGAACCTGTGTCCCCTGCATTGGAAGGCAGATTCTTAACCACTGGACCACGAGGGAAATCCCACTTTTTGCTTCTGTTATTGGATGAATTCCCCTGCCTTATCTATGAGTTTGCCGATCTTTCTTTCTATTTAATCTAGTTTGTTGTAGAACCCCTCTATTGAAATTTTCAGTTCAGTTATTTTATTCATTAGCCCTGTGATCTCTGTTTGGTACTTTAAAAATATTTTCTCTTTGTTGAAATTCTCACTTTGTTCATGCATTGTTCTGACCTCAGTGAGCACCTTTTTTTTTTTTGTGGTACGTGGGCCTCTCACTGTTGTGGCCTCTTCCGTTGTGGAGCACAGGCTCCAGACGCTCAGGCTCAGCGGCCATGGCTCACGGGCCCAGCCGCTCCACGGCATGTGGGATCTTCCCGGACCAGGGCATGAACCCGTGTCCCCTGCATCGGCAGGCGGACTCTCAACCACTGCGCCACCAGGGAAGCCCAGTGAGCACCTTTATGACTGTTATTTTGAACTCTTTATCCAGTAAAATATTCATTTCCTTAAGATCTGCTTCAGGACTTTTATCTTTTACTTTTGTTTGGAACATATTCCTCTGTTTTTTCTTCTTCCTGGACTCTTTCTGTTGGTTTTTGTGTATTAGATAAAATAGCCACCTCTCCCATCCCAGTCTTTTATTATTATTATTATTATTATTATTATTATTATTATTTTGCTGCACACTCCATGGTTTGTAGGACCTTAGTTCCCTGACCAGGGATGGAACCTGTGTCCCCTGAAGTGCAAGTGTGGAGTCTTAACCACCGCACTGCCAGGGAATTCCCTCTCCCACTTTTGATAGAGTAGTCTTATGTAGGATAGGAACCTCCTCAAGCAGCCTTGCCTATGCCCTTGGTTGTGTCTCAAACCTTTGTGATTGTCCAAGTTGACATCTTTATTCTAGTAGTTGAAGGTGTGTCAAGACCCATCAGTGTTCCAAAGGGAAGACTGCAGTCAGCACCTACATGCAGGCCAGTTGGAAGCTGGACCTTCAGGCAACAGCTTGGGAAATAAGTAGTTAGGCCCCTTCCAGGGAGAAACTGTGAAATAGGCATTTTTGCCTGTTCCTTCTGCCCTGAGCCTGGAGGTACAGCTGTGGGAAGGTGCTTCTGAGCCCATTAAAAACCTCTTGCTTGCTACAGTTCTCTGGGACTCCTGAATCAACCCCGGTGCTGTTAGAGCCAGGTGACCTGCAGGGCTGTTCCTCAGGCGGCAGCAGCAAAAACCGGGGCACCACATATGTATACTAGCTCCTTCCAGGGAGCTACTGGTGACGTGGAGTGGGCTAGAGGGAAAGGGCAGGGGAAGTTTCATGTACATCCCTGGTCTCTGTAGAGAATCACAGATGTGTGCCAAGTTAAAAGCCTGACCCTCAGGCAGCAGCTTTTAAAGTATCCAAATTAGACCCCTTTCAGGGAAAGACTGGGAGACAGGCATTTCTGCCAGCTCTCTCTGCCCTGGGCCCTGGGAGAATAGCTATGGTGAGTGCTTGCACCTGTTAATAGCTTTGCTGGCTGTGGCCTTGTGGGTCTAATGGATGTAAGCCCTGTTGGCTTTCATAGCTAGGTGTTTTGGGGACCTCTCCCTTAGGTGGGAGTCTTAAAAGTTGGGACTTTAAATATGGGTTCCAAACTCTTAACTCCTCAAGGAGAAGCTGGGAGTTGGGGGTTTCCTCCAATTGTATGGCACTGTGCTGAAGCCTTTCCTACCCATTTTGATGTGGCTATTTGCCCAATGTGTAAGAGCTGCTTAGGCAGTTTTCAGATTTCTTTCAGAGGGAGTTGCTCCATGTTTCGGGGTCAGGGAGGGGGGGTCAGAACCCTTCTTTGTCACTCACCGTCTTTAAAGATTGCCCTGATGATATTTACTTATTTTCCTTCTTTCAATTCATGGGTAGGTGCATCCAGTGGAAGAACTTAATTCACATTCAGGGAGTCTGACTGAATATGAAGTCTGGGAGTCTGACATATGAAGCTGTATCTTGCCAGGCTCTGAAGGATTGGAAGGCAACTAGAAAGAAGTTTGGCATGGGTGATAACTGCCAGTTTAGCAAACCCACTACAACTCATTGGTCAAAGAAAAAATTCATAATGTAAATTTAAAATTATTTAGAGTTGAAGACTGAAACACTATGTATTCAAACTTGTGAGGTACAGTTAAAATTACACTCAGAAATGGATAGCTTAAATGTTTATATCAAAAATAAAGGATCAACATTAATGAGCTAAGATTCCAGCTTCAAAAAGTTAAGAATAAACCTAGCATATCATACCCAATGAAAAACAGCAGTTTAGAAATAAGAGCATAATTCAGTAATTATACATGGCCAATAAAGATATAATAGAGAAGATAAAAACCAAGAATTGGTTCACAGCAATAAAATAGACTTCAGGGAAAATTATCTCATACAAAAAAGAAAAGATATAAGTAAACAATAATAGGAATGAAAAAGGAAATAAAACTACAAATGTGCAGAGACTGTGATAATAAAAGGATGTTATGAACAACTTTTTTGTCATTACGTTTGAAGACTTAGTCTAAATGATTGCATTCTTAGAAAAATATAACTTACTTAAATTGACTCAAGAATAAATAGAAGAATGCACAGTCTTATGATCCTTAAATAAATTGAATCAGTCGGTAACATCATCTCTTAAAGAAAACACCAAGTTCAGAAGGTTTTATAGGTGACTTCCATCAAACTTTCAAACACTAGGTCATTCTGATTATAACCAAACCCTTTCAGGGAACTTATTTCAACAAGAGCTGGATTTTTAATATGACTATTCCTATTTTTAAATGTTGGCAACTATTGAAACATTTTTGTCAGTGCAGGCAAAACAAAATATGTCTGTAGGCTGGTTTGAGCCCACAGTCTGCCAGTTTGCAACCCTTGATCTAAACTTCACAGAGCTGGTCCAAGTCATAGTGCAATTAAATCGAACAATTTAGGTCTAACATTAAGAAAACTTGCTGATGGAATTATGAGACACTGACAGAATTTCCATAGGTTGTTGTAGAAATAGTCTCTGAAGACTAAAAAATCACAGATAACTGTAGTGTTCCTAATAAGACTGACATGCAGCCCTGCTTGAAGGCAGAAAGGTGGACAGGATGACCTTTCTGGGTTGTCTCATGGATTTTCTAGCCTTTCTAACAAATCCAGTTTTCTTAACACTTTCCTTCTGTGTTACCATCTGACCCAATAATAAACACAGTGATTTGACATTTGACACAGTGATTTGACACAGTGATTAGACGTTATGGCTTCAGAAAAAGAGCATTACAATATTTAGGTCTAATTTAGGGCCCAGAATCTTCTACATTGTTCAATTATTTGCACTTATTTTATTAGGAGAGGTAATATAATGTAGTGATTAATAGCATGGACTTTAGGGCCAGACTATATTAGTTCAGATACTGGCTTTACCACTTCATACCTATGTGACCTCTCTGTATCTTAGTTTCCTCACCAGTAAAATGGGAATAAGACAGACAGAATCTCTATTCTCTTTTTAAAATATATTTTATTGAAGTATAATGGATTTACAATGTTTTGTTAACTTCTACTATACAGCAAAGTGATTCAGTTATACACATATATACATTCTTTTTCATATTCTTTTCCATTATGGTTAATCACAGGATATTGAATATAGTTCCCTGTGCTATACAGTAGGACCTTGTTGTTTATCCATTCTATGTATAATACTGGGTTGGCCAAAAAGTTCGTTTGTTATGTTTTCCATAACATCTTATGGAAAAACCCAAATGAACTTTTTGACTAGTCTAGTAGTTTGCATCTTCTAATCCCAGACTCCCAATCCCTCCCTCCCCACACCCCTCCCCCTTAGCAACCACAAGTCTGTTCTCTATGTCTGTGAGTCTGTTTCATAGATAAGTTCATTTGTGTCATATTTTAGATTCCACATATAAGTGATATCATATGGTATTTGTCTTTCTGCCTCACTTCACTTAGTGTGATAATCTCTAGGTCCATTCATGTTACTGCAAATGGCATTATTTCGTTCTTTTTTATGGCTGAGTAATATTCCGTTGTATATATGTACCACATCTTCTTTATCCATTCATCTGTTAATGGACATTTAGAGGATCCCTGTCTTAGAGCATTCACATTCTAGTTGTGGGAGACAATTTTTTAAAAAAGACATAATATATGTCAGCAGACTCTATTTCCATATCCTTGAATGTGGACTTGGTCATGTAATTTTGCTTGGCTAATGGAATGAGGCAGAAGTGATGGAACTCCAGTTCCAAGCCTGGGCCTCAAGAGTCTGTCTGTTTCCACTTGCCTTCTTATACTTCTGCTACTTCCATGAAAGGGACATGCCCTGACTGTCTTGCTAATCACAGAGGGAGGATGAAAAGTTAGGGGCATCTCAGCTAAATTCAGCCTAGGTTATTTAACCCCTAACTGGCTATAGATGTGTGAGTAAACCCAGCTGAGACCAGCAGAACTTCCCAGGCAAGCCTGGCCTAGATTAGCCAACTCCCCAGCTGACCGGCAGATAAATGGGAATTAACAAAGGGTTTTTGTTTTCATCTACTGAGTTTTGGGTGTTCTGTTACACAGCAGTAGCTGACAGATAAAAATATTTATCAAGTTCTACTCCAGGTCCTTTTTGTCCAAGACTCAACTTAAATAATATGTATTTAATTTAAAATTTAATGGAAATTTGATATAGTGTAATAAAAATATTAATAAAGTCTCAGTTTGTGTGAAGAATTTGAAATAGAGGAAATATCTACATCTCCTCCACCACCCACCAATGAAATTTTGTCAAGTATTGTGTAACTTCAAGGTTGGCTGGTGGAGTGCATTGTAAACTGTGCCAGCTTGACAACAGAAGTGCTTGATATTCCTTGTGTGGATCAACCTTAAATTTTGTCTTCCATAATGTGAGGTCTATATTGAATCCTTCATATAAAATGCAATTACCTTGGGCTGTCATTATCTCCATTTAACAGGTGAGGAAACTAAGGTGTAGAGAGAGGGGTTGAGATCACACAGTAAGTGACTACTGACTTCCAGGGTGATGGGCAATGCAGGAAGTTAGAAGAATCCTAATTGCCTAAAATCTTTTTTCTTTACCACAAGACATAGTTGAGGAATGTACAGTCATTTTTAAATTTTTAATATCTTTATTGGAGAATAATTGCTTTACAGTGGTTGGGCAATGTACAGTCCTTACAGGAGGTTGAAGTCAGTTCTTCACTCAGGCTCAGGGGGGCAGCCCAGGTTTATGGGACATGTGCCCTCTGCTTTCTGTACTCAGTGTCTTGAATTTCTAGTGATTTATGACCTTGGCGTTGCATATTCTCCGTGGCCCTTAATGTTTTCAACCCTACACTTAACATTTCTAGTAACACTATTGTTCTCTGACCCCTGCGTCCATGCCTTTTAAGTGTTTCCTACTTTATCAGTTCTCTTTGCTGCTTTGCATTAAACTTTTTAAATTCCCCAGCTCTGTCTTCTTCAGTTCTTGGGAATAATGTTCTTACCTCTGCCCTTTGGCTCATACAAACCCGGCCTAAAAAGAAATGGGTCATTCCTACCTTGTCACTACTTTCTTGGCTTTGCAATAAATTTCTGTCCCTTTGTTGCCCTCTAGTGGGCTCCTGAATTATTGCAGTTATACGATGTGCTTAACCCTCTGTATGCTGGAAGGAGTTGTTGAGACCAGCAGTTTTAAAGGATGTGGTTCATGATTGCATTTCATCTCTGACTGGATTCAGCCTCTGTCATGATACTAAATTAGGTGCTTAAAGAATGTACGGTCAAAAAAATAAATAATTAAAAATAAAAATAGGGGACTTCCCTCATGGTCCAGTGGTAAAGAATACGCCTTCCAATGCAGGGGACACAGGTTTGATCCCTGGTCAGGGAACTAAGATCCCACATGCCACTCGGCCAAAAAATAAATAAATAAATAAATAAATGAAAAAAGTATAAAAAAATTAAAAATTAAAAGTACTTTTTAGGCAATTGGAAAAAAAAGCATTGGCAGTATTGCTAATCAATCTTAGATTACTTAACCTCTCTGAAAAACAATTATCTATAAAATAAAGATAATTTCCTACCTTATATTTCTTGTAAGAATTAAATGAGGTGATGCACTTGAAATATATACATTGTACATAATAAGCACTCAATAAATGTCATTTCAAAGTGATAGAAAAAGAATGTATGGTCATTTAAATGAAAGATTTGAAGCAAATTAGTGAAAATTACTTCAGAGAACCAAAGGAAAGTTCTACTCTAATGTTTTGACCTCCAGTTTATACAGTATCTCTTCTAACAGATACTTTTCCTCTCAGTGTCGATGAGAAGTCAACAAATAAGTCAGTCAACAGACATTTACTGCACACTCAAGTGTGCAGTAAGTACCACACACTCTTCTAGATGCTAGGATCCAGCTGGAAGAAAATGTCCTCCACTGTATTTCAAAAACAATTCTGCTATTATCATTATCAAAAACAAAATAAACACACAAAAAAACAACTTGCATGACTTACGTGGGGAGGAAAAGTTCGTGTTGTCCTTTCTAACCTCAAGTGAATCTACGCCGCTTTTATAGTGCTGGCTTGGTTAATTGTAATGAGATCAGATACGTCATAGCTAATGGGATAAATAAGACGAGATTTATGGTAAACCCAGTTGTCCGTAACAAACGTACAATGAGTAAATTCAATTTTCTACAGCAACAAGTAAAACAAGTGTGACAGTAGTCTCTAGGTTAAGGGTTATGTATCAGTAAATCATCGCAGCTACAATAGAATTTCACAAGAACGCTTGTGGCAAACAACCCAATTTTATGATTTGGCTTCAAAGGGCCTTCACTCCAGCTTGACTAAGATTCATATTTTTTGGTATCTTCAAGACTAACTCTGGGCTTGTACTCTCAAAGTGTTTGAGATAATAATAGTATTTTCATCTTCTTGAAGTTCCTTAACCCTTTTCGAAACATGTAGCCTCTGATTTCAACTATAATCTTACGTTGAATCAAGTCTCCTAAGTTTATAATTTTCTGTTTTTACACAGACATAACACTGATGGCCAAGATTGCTAAGCTAAAGGAGCTTACATCCTTGCAGGGGAGAGAGCTGATGAGCATGTAGCTAAATCCGTCGGTCCAGGGGGGCAGTGCCTCTATCAAATCAGCTTTTCTCTCTCTCTCTCTCTCTAACGCTAGATCCTTTGGCTTCCAAGGAGAATATTCAAAGTACCACTCTATTTAACACCTGCTGTGGTACAGGCAACAGCTGTTATTTCTTACAGGCATCTACTGACCCTGGCTGGCTTTCTTAGCACAAGTTCGTGTGCCCGACGCACAGTGAGGCCAAACAGATCAAAACGTTGGAGTTTGGAGCAGAGAAACATTTATTGCAGGACAACGCAGGAGGTGGGTGGCTCATGCCCTAAAAAGCCCAGAGCTCCCCGAAGGGTTTCAGCAAAGCATTTTTTAAAAAATAAATTTATTTATTTTATTTATTTATTTTTGGCTGTGTTGGGTCTTTGTTGCTGCGTGCGGACTTTCTCTTGTTGTGGCGGGCGGGGGTTACTCTTCGTTGCGGTGGGCGGGCTTCTCATTGCGGTGGCTTCTCTTGTTGTGGAGCACGGGCTCTAGGCGCGTGGGCTTCAGTAGTTGTGGCTCACGGGCTTAGTTGCTCTGTGGCATGTGGGATCTTCTTGGACCAGGGCTCAAACCTGTGTCCCTTGCATTGGCAGATGAATTCTCAACCACTGCACCACTAGGGAAGCCCCATAGCATTTTTAAAAGTCAAGTGGCATGGGGGGGGGGTCGCAGGGTATGTGATCAGCTCATGCACAATTCTGTGATTGGCTGATGGTGAGGGAACAGGGTGGTATCACAGGGGTTAACATTATCAGTCTTTAGGCTCCAGGAGGCCTGGGGCTATGTGCTCATGGTCATCAAGTAGTTAACATCTTTCATTTGGTGGGGGGTTTTCACCTCTGTGAAATAACTCAGGAAATGTACATCGAATACTGTTATCTGGGTACTTTAGAGAGGAGCTAAGCAGAGGATATGGGGGAAGGCCTGTCCTGGGAAGGCCCCATAGGGTACTGCTCAGTTACAGCTTCACCTGGCCCTGGGTCCTGGAGGGACTGGATATCTGGTGACCAGTGCTGCTGGGGAGGCCACTTCCTCAGGCCGTGCCCAAGGGCATGTAGCCTCCACCTACAAGCTCAGTGCCTAGCATCCTTTCTAGACGGTCAGCACCTTGCAGTGAGCTTCCCTCTGTCCATCTGGGAGTGAGGAGTGGTCCCAGGACATGCTGGACACTCACTCTTCATTTCCTTCTCTCAAGACCCCTCCCCTGAAGGCTAACACCATGGGGCAGATCCAGGTTTTGTGGGGTCTGAAGCTTACATAATTGTGTGTGTGTGTGTGTGTGTGTGTGTGTGTGTGTGCGCGCGCGCGCGTGCGCAAACTGTTTAAGGCAAATAACGCAGTTAGGCATAAAACCTAGATATGAAAGTGAATATTTAGAATGAGAAAGCTCAGATGGTAATTATAAGGTTTCAACAATAAAGTAGTTTTTAATTAAGTTACATACATTGTTTTTTTAGATATAACGTTATTGCACACTTAATGGACACAGTATAGTGTAAACAACTTTTATATGCACTAGGAAACCAAAACATTCATGTGACTTGCTTTATTTGATACTCGTTTTCTTGCGGTGGTCTGGAACCGAACCTGCAGTATCTCTGAGGTCTGCGTGTCCTAGGGTCCCTCCCAGGGCCTGTTGGGGGTCCATGCAGGTGAGGGTCCTGAAGCTCAAGATTCATTTATTTGATTCACGGTAAATACTCCCCTGCCCTTTCCTATTTTTTTTCTAATTTATTTTATCTTTGGCTGCGTTGGGTCTTTGTTGCTGCGCGTGGGCTTTCTCTAGTTGCGGCGAGCGGGGGCTACTCTTCGTTGCGGTGCGTGGGCTTCTCATTGTGGTGGCTTCTCTTGTTGCGGAGCTTGGGTTCTAGGTGGGTGGGCTTCAGTAGTTGTGGCTCGAGGGCTCTAGAGCGCAGGCTCAGTAGTTGTGGCGCACGGGCTTAGTTGCTCCGCTGCATGTGGGATCTTCCCGGAACAGGGCTTGAACCCGTGTTCCCTGCATTGGCAGGCGGATTCTTAACCACTGCACCACCAGGGAAGCCCTTCCCTTCACTATTAATAGGAACACTTTCTCAGGCTAGAAAGCTTTTTCATCATCTCTTTAATATGGGAAGAATTTCTCCCTTACCATCTCCTTTACATTGTCTCACATCTGCTTCTCAACCCTGGCAATGAGCTTCCCCCCATCTCTCTACTGCCACCACCTCTGCTAAGGCCATCAGCAAACTTGGAATCCCAACAACTCTTTCAGCCTGTTTCACTGGGCCTCCCTACAGCATTGTTGCATTCTTGCATTTTCCGTCCTAGAAACAGCTCCTTTGACTTCTGTGACATAACCCCTGCCCCTCACCATACTCTGATTTCCTCTTCCAACCCTCTGGTGTTTCTGTCTCCCTAAATGTTGGCCTGCCTCCAGGTTCCAGCCTGAGAAATGGAATATTTCCTGCCATATCAGTAAACAAAGGAGGTCACAGTCATCAGTGCGTGCAGCCCTCCAACGGCGAGCCCTGAGGGAACTCGGGAAAGAAAGAATACCTGCCATCTAGCAGCCATCAGACTGCAGCCACTCCCCACGGTGAGCCCTGAGGAAACTCAGGATATGAAAATACAGGATACTGGCCCCAGATAGCTGAGGTGCATATCAAAGGAATGATTTCAGTGAGCGCAGACTCTTGCATCTTCCCACACACACAAAAGCGCTACATTCCCTTAACTTGGGATTTCTGGTTTCCTTTAATTTACAATAATCCTTTGATGTTCCCAACTACCTGCCCTTTGCTGCAAAACGTCTATGTAACCTGGCTCCCCTCCAATGCCTCCTCAGAGCAGTTCTCTCAGGGTTACTTGAGATGCTGCCTTCCGGGCTTGAAGTCCTAACAATGCCCACCAAATAAAGCATAATTCTCAACTTTTAGTTTGTGAATAATTTTTTAAGTCCACAAGCCTTTCCCAGCTTCTCAGTCTACACACAACCTGGAGTGATGGCGTCCACTCCATGGCAGTGGCTGATACCCCTGTGCTCTGGCCCCCAACTCAAGATCTTCAGCCTAGACCTTTGTAACCACCCGTTAGACTGTGGACTGGAGGCAGGGACCACATATTATTCATGTTTGCATCCCCCATACCTAGCAGGTGCTTAATACATGTCTGAATGAATGAATAAATTAGTGAATGCTTGCTAGTGATACCAGGTTACATATTATTAAGTTGGAATGCTCAGCCATGTATGAAGTACTTTATACAGAGTGGAAAATACAGCGGTTCCTGCTAGAGTGGCTTTTAGTCACCCCATTTAACTATTCATCAGAGAGGGGAAGTCTCACATGTGAGAAAAATGAAAACAAAACAAATAAAAAACAAAACAAAACAGACCAACTCTATTTCACATGGAGATCAGAATAAACACTGCAGATTTTCATTAGAAACTCTTTGAAACCACCCTCTGGCATCTTCTGTTCTGGGTGGTTCTGAAAAACAATTTGCTTTAGTGGTTTGGTGAATAAAGGCCAAGAAATGTAGAATTGCTTTAAACATTTTTTCTATTCTTTCAGTTACAGTTGATGACAGCTTCAAATTTTCTTAGACTGACATATATAAAATTGGATGGTATTTCTTTGTTGTGCAACTAATAAACGCTTTCATCTGTTTTGAATATATTTTCCCCTTGAAGTCTGAATACATGCCTAGGCTCTGTCTAAACACAAATCGTTTGAACAAAGAGGAAAAAGATCTAATTTAAGAAATCATTGTCCCTGGATGGCACTAAAATCTCGTTTGTTTGAATTTCTTCACTTTTCTTTTCCCAAACAATTGTTTAGTACAAAAAAAAAAAAATCGGGAATTTAATTGAATGAATGCAGTATCATTTAAGTAATAACATTCTCTTAGGCTGTATAATAGATCAACTAGACTTCTACTCTGCTGCTAATATTTTCAGCTCAGTCAGTATTCTGATTCCAATTTTGTTACTGGCTAAGCAAGAAGTCAGGTGGTATCCAGTCACACCCCGCACTTTTTAAAGTGAAACTGGGAAATCTGAAATTCTTGGAGGAAGTTGGTAGCAGCATGAGTTGCCTTTCTTGGAGGTTAGGAGAAACATCAGAAGTGAAGAGAGAGGGTGTCGGGTGGAGAAATAGTGATGCCCAGAGAGAGGGCAGAGTTCTGCAGGCTGCAGGAATGAGCAAGGAGCCTGGGAGTCCCTGCCAGAGGAGCGAGTTCCTTTAACGTTGGAGCACAGTTCTCGGGATGTGGTCCCCAACCAGCAGCAGGGGCGCCTGGGAGCTCGTTAGAAATGCAGATTCTAGGCCCTTACCCCAGACCATCAGAAACTCTGGGGTCGGGGCCCAGCCATCTGGGTTTTAACAAGCCC
Source organism: Aethalodelphis obliquidens (assembly GCF_003676395.1). Lineage (NCBI taxonomy): Eukaryota > Metazoa > Chordata > Mammalia > Artiodactyla > Delphinidae > Aethalodelphis > Aethalodelphis obliquidens. The sequence goes on from NW_020837971.1 coordinate 8,244,972, forward strand.
CCCATGATTCGGAAGCACGTGCAGGTTTGACACCTGCTTTAGAGGGAGGTGGAACACCGCTGTGCTCGTGAAAATGTTCTATTAAGAACATCATTACTGACATTTTTCTTTAATGTATTTTAGGCAATACTGCACAGGCGATATATTTTCTAAAGCAAACCAATTTATCTGGCTTGTTTTTCTCATGGTTCGTATGGGGAGACAAGTGACATCGTCTACCATGATTGGGTGCTAACTAGGATACATTTTAAGGATGGGTGTAGAGGGAACATTCTCAAGGCTCAGTATGGTTCATTAGCCAGAGAAACATGATAGGCTGTCTTCTTGCTAAAATGATACAAGTCATTATCAAATTTTCACATCACTTGTATATAGATAGTATTTTCATTCAATTGGCATTGCAAACAAAAAAATCAAATTTTGGGTAGTATATAATTTTATTTTATCGTTTGCCATTAACTGAGCTAAACTTATTTTTATTTTAACTTTCCTTTTATTTTTTTCAAGCTTTTCCTTCTGTGTTCGTGCTTGGGGTGTTAATAGCATGTCAAACTAATTGCACTTCTCATGGTCTAATTCTATTCACTGTCATTTTTGGCAGTAAAATTCTGAGCTTGGCATGCTCTCACACTGACACCGGCTTGCTAAATTAGCTGAGCAGAATCTCAGAATGCTAGAATAAATCCAGGCAGAAAAAAATCCAAAAATATCATCAAGGTTCATATAGGACATTTAAGAATTCTGGTCAGCTTACGTGTCCACTGCAGGGAAAGCTTGTTGTGTTGATCTCACCCTTGCCACTCTGGTTTTATTGATGATGTTTGCTTTCAGCGTGTATGTTAATGTATTAGTGAAGGGCTCAGTGGGCTGCACACGACATGACAGAAAGCCAACTCAAACTGATTTCAGCAAAGGGAGGCTATATTGCCTCTCATAACTGAAAAGACCAGGAAGGATCTGGCTTCAGGCATGGCTGGCTCCAGGGGCTCAAATGGTGTTGTGTCAGGCGGTCTCTAAAGTGGTTCCCAGTGGTTCTTCCTCCTGATATCCTTGCCCTGTGTAATCCCCTTCTCTTGAGTGTGAGGTTGGACCTGGAGACTTGCTTCTAACAAATAGAATACGGCAAAAGTGACGGGATGCCATTTCCCAGATTGGGGCACAAATTGACTTCTGTCTTGTTTGCTGTTGGTCACTCGTGCTTTCCCAGAGCGCTGCGACTGGGGCAATCAAGCTGCTGTGTTGTGAGTAGCACTGTGGGGAGGCCCAGGTGGCAAGAAGTGGATGTTTCCAGCCCTCAGCTAGCAAGAACCTGAGGCCTGCCAACGGCTGTGTGAATGAGCTTGGAAGTGGGTCCTCTGAGACCGGTGGACGGCCATGTAAGTGGAGCCCTTCCCCCAGGGGGGCCTTGAGAAGACTGTAGTCCTGGTCAATATCTTGACTGCAGCCTTGTGAGATCCTGAGTCAGAACCACCCAGCTAAGCACCCCTGCATTCCTGAGCCCCAGCTACTGTGAGATGATACACGCGTGTCGGGGTAACTGTTACACAGCAATAGATAACAAGTACAGATGTCACTCACCCTAGGATTCTCTCTCCAACCCCAAGCAATGCTTTCCTCTGGGAGTGAGGCCTTTGTTACCAAGCAGACCTTCCTCATGAGGTGGCAGAATGGCAGCTGGTAGCTCCAGGCTCATAGCCCAGCTCCCTCAAAGGGTAAGTGACTTTCTCCCTTGCAATGGATAAAGGAAAATCCCTGGGATTCAGTCTCATGAAACTGACTTAAGTCACTTCTTGCTGGAGCATTCAGCATTCACGTTTCTTACGCTGCTCCCTCTGGTGGTTTGGAAATATCTGAATAGTAGTTTTACCTGGAGGGTTCAGCTCCCCGTTTTGAGCCTCTCTGAGTTCTAACTTAGGCCAGAGTGACCCTAGAGTTCTGTCGGCTCGTTCTTGGCCGTAGGTGAACCTTGGCTAAAGTCTAGGTGGTGGGACAGAGTGGGCCCAGATGACTGAGATGAGGCAGTGGTCAGTGTCTCCCCAAGATGTCAGGTTATTTATTGACTGTGATCTATGAATAGTCATGATGTGACTGTTAAGGTGGGCATAGTTTTCATCTTCTGTCTTCATGACCGGCTGTTGATGAGTTGATAGCAGCCTCCTGGGCCCAGTGATTGGTTCTGCTCCAGAAATCACACCACATAGGCATGTGCCACGTGTTGAGAGTGTCTGCTCTAGGAGTTCTCTCCCCAGTGTCCTCACTGCTGGACCACTCTCCAGCTTGGCCTGTCTCTGGCCACCCTCCAGCTGGGAGTGGTAGGATGTCACAGGCAAGGGCCAGGGCTTTACATTTAGAGACCTGGGCTTGAGTGGTGGCTTGGCTTTTTACAAGCTGTGCAGACTTGACCTCTCTGAGCTGTAGTTTCTAAAATGGGGATTTTAGTACCTGCCTCCTAATATAACTATTAAGTGGCACAAAACTTACTCTATTGTGAGTGTGTGTGCATGCGTGTGTGCGTAGTCCGTCCCTGGAACATAGTAAATGCCTCATAAATCATCCACAGAAATATTGTTTCAGTGTTCTTCTTCAAATGCAGAAACCAAACCTGAACATATAATAATCTAATTAATCAGCTCACCCTCTTCTGAACTCTTCTATTAGTATAGCTTAGTCTGCAATACAGACTTTGAGGTGGGGGGGTTGCCACATCATGCCATTGACTCAAATTGATCTTATAATGAACAAAAACCCTCCCACTTCTGTGTTACATGAACTGCTGATGAACCACATCCTTACTATTCTGAACTCAACCATTGAACACTGATGCCTCTAGCGTTCTGCTTTGTCATTTGTGGACACATCCATGTTATCTGTCCAGTGTTTTTGAATCTTTTTCTTTGTCAAACAAATGAGTTGGATGTGCACTGTGTTGATGAGTTTGTCCACTGGGTGAGCAGGCCATCCATCCTGTCCCCCAACATGTTGAGAGAGCCCATTCTACATCCCCTTTGGCTGATCAATCAACCTGAACTCTTGGTTTCTTTAGCTGGCTGTGGGTGCTCCTAATTTTTCTAATTGTCAACCCACATGGCTTCATATAGTCCACCTGGGGGCCATAAAAGCCTTTTTCAAGTACTTTCTTAAAATTCATAGACTGTGTGTGATCTATACATTATTATAGCTTTATCAAAAAAGAAAATGAAAGGCTTTGTTACTTCCATATCATCAGCTGTATCTCTGTCAGGCAGGAGCCCCAAGAGGCAGGTTCCTTTATAACTTGTAAATTACACTACTGCTAACGTGTAAGAGTCCCGGCTATTCCATATTTTTGCCAACACTTGATATTATCAGAAGTAACTTCGTCAATTTTCTGAGGGTTAAGTGGTATCTTATGGTTTTTATAATTAGAAACCCCCAGTTACTACTGAGATTGAGCATGCTTCCATATTTATTGACAGTTTGGGTTATGGTTTTCTTTGCCAGTTTGTACTATTTGATCATTTTTCTGAACTTTGATTTTTTAAATTTAATAATATATCTCAGACCTTTCTATACACGTGCATGTGTAGAGTGTGTCAACAAAAAATTAAGCTAAGAAGTCACGCTAAGAAGAAAGAAAAGGGAATTTTATTTGAGCCAAACTGAGGATTACAACCCAGGAAGCAGATTCTCAGAAGCTCTGAGAACTGCTCTATTGATCAGGAGTTAGAGATGCAGTTTTATACATTTTTGAGACAAAGAATTTATGTGTCATATTGACAGGTTAGCACTGTGCACACAGGTCCTCAAAGATTTTTTTTTTTAGTCAGTTATGTATGTGTAGATCAAAGCTTTAGTCAATGCGACCCCTTGTATGAGATGAAAAAGAAATATTAATCTTAGAATTACAATGCTGGCATCTGAAGAAAGGGACCAATTTTTCTCAAAGGTTGACTTCATCCTCCTGCTTTGAGGAGGTCTGGTTAATGTATAATGTAGATGTATTATACATTGCACATTGGGAAAGGCCTACCACAAAGGGCATATGTCATTTATTCTTTTCTTTCTCTCTTAGCTTTATTGTCCTACCATAGAAAAATTTATGATTTTTCCTCATCATCTTCCCCCTTTTGATCATAAATATTTTCATAGAAAGCATTAGGTGATCAACTATTTGGTCCCTCGATGCCGGGGTGGTTGCTTCCCTGCCCCAGATCATGTCCCTCAGCGCTGGGCCTTGATAGCCCAATTCTTTCTTTCCGTTTTGGAGGTTATGTTAGTAGAATACTTGGCAAGGACTTACAGTCAATTCTACGTGTCCAGTTGTATCTTATATGTGCATGTCTAGTACCTTACATTGTGCATGTCTAGTACCTTATATAGAATTATAGATGTGATCAGCAGTTTCAATTCATTTAAGCATTATATATATCATAGTAAATTAATCAAATGCAGTAAACAAGCATATAAATATATTGATGGAGAAAAATTTTATAGATTATACATTTGATCAGTCATCTCAGTTTGTTGTACAGTCATTGTACGTGTGCTTTTGGCAGTAGACTTAAAGCAAGCAGTGATAAATGTCGTGAGTAATTTGATAGCCAGGAAATGGATGACCACACATATTATACACATATTATGAAAATAACAATTGTCTGTAAAGCAGAGAGGAAAGAGTTGCCTAGTCCTGAGGGGAGCCGACTAAACAGGTCATTGAAAAGGGCAGTCTTCTTTACATCTTGTAACCATTTTGCTTTTTGGAAAATTTTTTCCAGGCATGTCTAAACCTCTCCAGAGGTGTTGACAGAAGTGCAACAAGTAGTGCGAGCAGTAGCACAAAGTAGTGTGGCCAGTAGAAAATCTAAGGCAATTCTGTTATCTAATACTACTTGGGCTAAGGAATTTCTGCTGTGCTCAGTGCTTTTTTGTGGTTTCTTCAGCCATTTGACCAATGGTGGCTGATAGATTTCTAAGCATATCCCTGTTTACATATACTCCTACGCTGGGAACCAAGATTCCCCAAAGACTTTGCCACCAGGTATTTTGGTATCTTGCTAGCATGGATCTCTTGACCCTTTAATGAGGAGAAAACGGAGGTCCATCTGTCTCTTGGTATATAGACAGTGGGGTAACATAATGTACCAATAGCATAAACCTTCTGCTTGCCAGCTATTTAGACATTTATGTGCCCATCCTTGGGAAAGTGGGTTAGTTCCAACACCACATACAAAGACAAAACCTCGGGTAGCACAAGTGATTCCTCCCAGAGTGCTTTCATTCGTAGCTTCCTTAATGGAAAGTTTTGTTAACATAGTATTAAACCATGGGTATTTCTTTTGCAGGCTTTCCAAAAGCTATCTGTATGATATTTGAGGGGTTGCTGGCATAAGTGACTTAATTTTTTTAATTTAATACATCCGTTAATCAAGTAAGGGACAGAGCGAGGGGGTTCGAGGGTAAGTTGTGTCTGGTCTCTAAGAATCGAGGGTAGTGTCAGACAAGGGGTGGATATACTAATGTGTTGGAAATTTGAACCTGAAAGGTTAGGCCAGAGGGAGGTTGATCTGAGTAAGTGGTAACATCAGGGACATCTGAAAAGTCAGTGACAGGAATTACAGGGGGTTTAAATTGGCCTTGTATTGACCAAGGAATTTGGTGACATATCCAACAATCAGTTAAAATGCCCCCAGCAGCTGTACTTTGTGATAGTTTTACTAAAGAGTTTTCTTTCCATCCTAAACATTGGCACAAAATCATAGCTAGAAATAGAACAATACCTTTCAATTTTGATAGACAGACATTTTGATAGAGAGATAGTTTGAACTAGTAAGATAAGTCTTACAGGCCTGGCCTCAACTCTTGGGTTAGCTGTCTAGCACTGCTGTCATCTTCTCAACGTGGCTTGGTGGGGCCTCTCTTAGTTAGTGGAAGCCGGGTGTCAGAAATAGAAGTTGCAGTCCATTCATGAGGGGAGGACTTTTTGAGGTGAGAAATGTGAATCCAAGAGCTTACTCCTTTAAGTTTTGCAGCACAGGGATTTGTTAATAATACCTGATATAGTCCTTTCCAACGTGGTTGTAAACAGTCCTTTATTTTGTCTTTTCCAATGGACAAAAGCTCCAGGTTGTAACTCATGGTCCTTAAGGTCTTTTTCTCCTGGGAGCTCATTGTGGAAGGAATCAGTTACTAATTTTTCATTGTCTTTAAGCGCTTTGATGAGTCCCTGACAGTAATGTAGGATACCACCTTTAAGAATCGTTGGTTCATACATTCCTTCATCTAGGTGCATAGGTCACCCAGTAATTATTTCAAAAGGAGACAATTAATGTTTACCGAAGGAGGTAGACCTAAGGTTGAGGAGTACCAAGGGCAGAGATTTTGGCCATGGAAGATTAAAAGCCTCTGAAAATTTAGCCAGTTGTGTTTTTTTGTTTGTTTTTTTGTTTGTTTTGGTTTGGTTTTTTTGTGGTGCGTGGGGCTCTCACCGTTGTGGCCTCTCCTGTTGCAGAGCACAGGCTCCGGACGTGCAGGCTCAGCGGTCATGGCTCAGGGGCCCAGCCGCTCTGCGGCATGTGGGATCTTCCCGGACCGGGGCACGAACCCGTGTCCCCTGCATCGGCAGGCAGACTCTCAACCACTGCGCCACCAGGGAAGCCCTGTGTGTGTTTTTTAAATTAATTAATTATTTATGTTTGGCTGCATTGGGTCTTTGCTGTTGTGCGTGGGCTTTCTCTAGTTGCGGCGAACGGGGGCTACTCTTCATTGCAGTGCGCGGGCTTCTCATTGCAGTGGCTTCTCTTGTTGCGGAGCATGGGCTGTAGGTGCCTGGGCTTCAGTAGTTGCAGCACACGGGCTCAGTAGTTGTGGCACATGGGCTTAGCCCCATGGCATGTGGGGTCTTCCCAGACCAGGGCTCGAACCCGTGTCTCCTACATTGGCAGGCGGCTTCTTAACCACTGCACCACCAGGGAAGTCCCCCAGCTGTGTTTTAATTGTGCTATTGGTCCTTTCTATTAATCCTGAGGGTTGCGGGGAATAGGAACAGTGAAAATGCTGCATCACTGGCCGAATCTTTCAAGTGGATTTAATGACCTGTCCAGTAAAATAGGTACCCTGGTCAGTATGCAACTCAAAGGAATTCCTCGAACTGTAATTATTCTTTCCAGTAGTAATTTGCCTACTGTTAAGGTCATTGCTCTTCTGCAAGGAAATGCTTCCACCCAGTGTGAAAACAGGCATACCATTACCAGGATGTATTTGTAGCCTAGAGAGGAAGGCACCTGGATAAAGTCCAGTTGCCAAACTTCAAAGGGTCCCTTCGGGAGGGGCAAGTGGCCTTGAGAGCCATGAAGGGGTTTACCAGGATTATATTTGGGGTAGATAAAACATCGGTGATAAATCTTATGAGCTATAGTGGGAGAGGATTTCCTGATACATTGTTTTCCCCATAGTACCATTTTTTCCAGGGGCTCTGGGAATGTACCTGTTGCAGTTACTGTAATTGAGTACTTAAGGTACCGTAAGCTTCGTATTTGGTCTGAACCATATTTGTGAGATGGGATCCAAAAAATCCCCCTTGTTTCTTCCAGGCCTGCTTTTCATTTTCTGAAGCTGCTTCTTGTGCCTACAAAGGAAATTTCTTGACAGTTTCATCAGAGTTATGGTTGAGCAGAGGATATTCTCAATATTGGGAGGGAAGAAGACTTAAGGCAGCTCATTTAGCTTCACCATCAACCCGTCCATTCCCTTTGGCTTCTGTTTAATCAGATTTGGAATGTCCGTGTATTTTGATGATGTCCAGCTGTTTGGACAATTGAATGGAGTCTAACAGTTTTGAGATTAGCTGTCCATTCTTTATTGGCTGGCCAGAAGAGATAGGAAATCCTCTCTGTTTCCATAGCATTCCAAAAACATGAGCCACTCAGAAGGCATAGTGGCTATCAGTATAAATATTGGCTCTTTGATCTTTGGCTAATTGACGAGCCCTAATCCATGCAATCACTTCAGCTTGTTGGGCTGATTTGGTGTCTGGTAAATAAGAACTTTCAATTACTTCTACTATAGATGTTATTGCATGTAGAACAGATAATGTCCCTGTTCATCCTTTAAAGAGGACCCATCTGTAAACCAAATTAAATCAGGATTATCAATCGGAACTTCTTGTAGATCAGCCCTAGGAGTGAGAAGACAGCATGATGCAGTCATGCTTGTTGTCATCTTGAGGTGCTGGAAGCAGAGTTTTGGGGTTAAGACTCTTAACATCCAGCCAAAGTAATATTGGGTGAAAAAGAGTAACAGTACTTCGTAAGAGGCCAGGTGACTCGTAGAAGAGTGTTGAGTATGATGAGAATTTGAGAGATTCAACTGAGTGAGGAGCATAAATAGTCAGAGGGGACTTCATTCCAAGTTCTTTAGTAGCTTTGCATAAGAGTGTCACTGAAACAAACCGCATACAAGGTGGGAACCCTCTTGCCACCGAATCTAGCTGCTGACTGTAATATCCAGTGGGTCAGTGCTGGTCCCCATGCCTCTGAGTTAATACACCCAGGCTGTTTTCTCTATCTTCATTCACAAAGAGGAAAATTGGTAATTTATAGTTAGGATGGCCTAATGCTAAAGCCTAGGATAATGCAGATTCTAAAGCATTTATAACCTTTCTCCTTCTGTTGTCTATTCAGTTGGGTCTGGCTGCTCAGACTTAAGTAATGCATAGAGAGGTTGGGCAGTGCAGGAAAAACTAGGTACTCAATTCCCGCAATATCTGGTTAGACCTACAAATCCTCTTAGTTGTTTTTTTGTTTTGGGGAGTGAGAAAGCTAGGATTCCCTTAATTCTTTCAGAATCAACCAATAATCCTTCCTTAGATATGAAATGACCAGATTATCTCACAGTTGGTAAGCAGAACTGTAGTTTGGTTTTGGACACCTTATGCCCTTTAGAAGCTAATTGTTGCAGTAGATGGATAGTGTCTCTTTGGCAGTGCTGTTCAGTTCTAGGACACAAAAGTAAACCATCTATGTATTGAATTAAAGCAAAGCCATTAGGAAAGTATACATCAGCGAAATCAGCTTTAAGTATTTGAGAAAAATAAGTAGGGCTTTCAGTATAGCCTTGTGGCATAACCACCCAGGTGTACTGACGATCAACCCAGGTAAAGGTGAAGAGGTACTGGCTTTCTTTTTCTACTGGAATACTAAAGAATGCACTACATAGGTCTGTTACTGAGAAATAACAGGTGTCTGCTGGAATGGCTGAGAGCAGAGTGTGGGGATTAGAAGGAAACACAGGGTGGCGAAGAATCCCAATATGATTTATAGCTCCCAGGTCCTGAACAAACCTGCAGTCTTTTCATTTGTCTTTCTTACCAGTAAAATGGGAGTATTACAGGAACTAGTACAAGGAATTATAAATCCTTTCTTAAGGAATTCCTGAATATTAGGTCTTACTCCATTTAATGTCTCTGGTCTGAGTGGATGTTGTCAGATACTGGATAGAGGCTGGGAATTATCAGTAGTTACTTTAACAGGAGGAGCCATTTTAAGCTTCCCAGTTTCTGAGGAAGAAGATGATCACAGTTTCTCAGGCACTTGTAATAGTAAATCATTATTTTACTCTTGATTTGTTTGAATTTTTGTTTTCATAACCAGTTTTTTCAGCATTTATGTTCCAATCTGCAGCTATATCTTCTAAATCTAAAATCATTTCACCTTTAGGTGAAAAGGCAGTATGGACGTTATATACCTCTAAAAGGTCTCGTCCTATCAGATGAGTTAGAGCTCATTTTATGAAAAAGGAATACATGTCTTCCTGCGATAGTTCCCAGCTGAAAAGTTATTGGCTTTGCTTAAAAAAAACCTGCATAGTATATTTGCCTTTCTATCTCACTTCACTTAGTATGATCATCTCTAGGTCCATCCATGTTGCTGCAAATGACATTATTTCATTCTTTTCTGTGGCTGAGTAATATTCCATTGTATATATGTGCCACATCTTCTTTATCCATTCCTCTGTCAGTGGACATTTATGACATTTGGAGAAAGACAAGTATCATATGATATCACTTATATGTGGAATCTAAAAAAATGATACAAATGAACTTATTTACAGAACAGAAATAGACTCACAGACATAGAAAACAAACTTATGGTACCCAAGGGGAAACGAGGGGGGAGGGATAAATTAGGAATTTAGGATTAACAGATATACACTACTATATATTTAATAGATAAACAACAAGGACCTACTGTATAGCACAGGGAACTATATTCAATATCTTGTAATAACCTATAATGGAAAAGAATCTGAAAAAGAATATATATATGTATATGTATAACCAAATCACTTTGCTGTACACTTTTAACATTGTAAATTAACTATACTTCAATAAAAATAAATGTTCTTTAAATCATCTGTAGAGAAAAAACTGCATAAGAAACTTGAAACACCTGCCATTTGAATTGATTGTTTATTCTGAGGCACAGGGCAGTGAATAAGGGTAAGGTTAAGAACAGACAATGTAGCCCCCTTGTCTACAGGGTCTTAGTAGTTTCCCCTCCAATTATCTCAATTTCCCCTAAGGTATTTGTGAGGAGGAGGGGAAATGCCGTCTTGTAATCCTTGGAGCAACCCATCCGTTTGTAATTTTACCTTGTTCTAAGTCTCGCTTGAATTTGTGGCAATCTCTTAAAATGTCCAGATTTTTTTGGCTTCCTTGGTGGCGCAGTGGTTGAGAATCTGCCTGCCAATGCAAGGGACACGGTTTCGAGCCCTGGTCCACGAAGATCCCACATGCCGCGGAGCAACTAAGCCCGTGCGCCACAACTACTGAGCCTGCGCTCTAGAGCCCACGAGCCACAACTACTGAGCCTGCGTGCTACAACTGCTGAGCCCACGTGCCTAGAGCCCAAGCTCCACAACAAGAGAAGCCACCGCAATGAGAAGCCTGCGCACCGCAACGAAGAGTAGCTCCCGCTTGCTGCAACTAGAGAAAGCCTGCGCAAATCAACGAAGACCCAACGCAGCCAAAAATAAATAAATTTATTATTTTTAAAAGTCCAGATTTTTTGCAATAAAAACAGGTGCGGTCATTTGGCGACTGGCTGGAATTTGGGCCGGTTAGTTTTGGAGGGCCGCCAATCTGCTATAGCTGCACATTCATAATTTTGGCAGCTTTTTCCTCCTCTCCTTTCCGTAAGGTTTTAGAAAGCAATGGCTTCCGAGGCTTTTTTCTAACTTAGCCACTGTTTCTAATCATTTTTGGTTTGTTGCTTGCAGTGAAGCCATTTTATTATTTCCTCGTTTTGAGGCTGCCAGGTACCAATTAAAATATGCCTCCCGGGCTTCCCTGGTGGCGCAGTGGTTGCGAGTCCGCCGCTGATGTAGGGAACATGGGTTCGTGCCCCGGTCTGGGAGGATCCCCCATGCCGCGGAGCGGCTGGGCCGTGAGCCATGGCCGCTGAGCCATGGCCGCTGAGCCATGGCCGCTGAGCCTGCGCGTCCGGAGCCTGTGCTCCGCCACGGGAGAGGCCACAACGGTGACAGGCCCGCGTACCGCAAAAAAAAAAGAAAAAAAGGAAAAAAATATGCCTCCCATTCTGGTTGTTTGATTTTATAGCTAGCTTTTTCTAATTGAGCACGCAAATAAATTTAGGTAAATCAAAAGTGCCCCATTTTGTCTATCTCCAGGACAAATTATCTTTGGTCAAATTTTCCTATTTGGTTAAATACTTGCAACTGTCAGTCCCATGGGTATTATACATAAGCCCAGCTGGTGTTCCCATAGGTGGCTGTCTGTCCGGGAGCTGTTTGGCCTTTGAGGCACAATTTCCCATTATTAATTTGGTAGCCTGGTTCAGATAAGAGATATGATCTGAACAGTTTTCTAAGGGCAATGTGATGGATCGGGTGTGTGCTGCTTCTGAGCCTAGCTCCCCAAGGAGTTACCCTTGGGTCGACATTTGACTCTCTTAGTGTCTCTGTTTCTCCTGCCCACCGATTGAAACTGCTGTGGGTGCTTGAGGCTCCAGTGGTCAGCCATTGTTATGCCCCGCTGGCAAGGAGAACTTACTTAAAGGCAGTAGACGGATTCTCTGTGGAACCATTTCCTCAGGCACTTCTGCTAGGTTCTCAGTCACCTGAGAATGCCTTGTGGCCGGAAGGAGCAGATGTCCCTTTTTCTTTGGAGTAGAGTAGGCTCAGTCTCTTATTTCATTAGCAGACAGTTCGTTCAGACCATATATTGGCTTGTTTTCAGTTTGAGCCAAAATTAACAGAGATTAGCCACCTGTTTCCCTAGGCTTCCTGCCTAGATAAGGTCCCTTCTAGGAACATGCACTGGTGCCTTTTAAGATTCTGTCTTAAGCAAAAAAACAAAAACAAACCAACCTGCCCCCGCCCCCAAGAAAAAACCAGCTTGAATAAAATTCAGGATGTCATTTAAAGCAATGATGTCTGGATATCAGGAGAACTCACCAAAGCACCTGAAGAGTACTAAGAAGCTGGTGGGGCTCAAAGGGCCCGTGCTGGTATGCAGCCCGGGTTCCGGGTAGACTCCGGATGTCCTCTGGTGGGTGTCTCTACTACCCTGCCGATTATGCCAGTAAAATGTAGACAAAAAATCAAATAACAGTCAAGCTGAGAAGAAAGAAAAGAGAATTTTATTCGAGTCAAACGGAGGATTATAACCCAGGTAATAGATTCTCAGAAGCTCTGAGAACTGGTCCATTGATCAGGAGTTAGAGATGCAGTTTCATACATTTTTGAGACGAAGAATTTAGTCATATTCACAGGTTAGCATTGTGCACATAGTTCATCAAAGTTATTTTTTTTAGTCAGTTATGCATGTACAGAACAAGCCTTTGGTCAATGTGACCCCTTGTATAAGATGAAAAGGAAATATTAATCTTAGAATTACAATGCTGGCATCTGAAGAAAGGGACAAATTTTTTTCTCAAAGGTTGATTTCATCCTTCTGCTTTGAGGAGGTCTGGTTAATGTATAATATAGATGCACAGTGCACCTTGGGAAAGGCCCACCACAAAGGGCATGTGTCATTTATTTTTTCTTTCTGTCTTAGTTCGATTGTCCTGCCATAGAAAAATTGGACTATTCCTCATCAAGTGTTTGTGTTTTGTTTATTAACAGTTGCAGAACGTCCAATTTTATGGATCTAGAATGGTTTATTTAACCACGTTCTTCTGATATTTAGGTTGTTTCCCATTTTTTGTGTCGTAGTGTAAGCGCTGCTCTGCTTGCTGTAATTTGGTTAGTATGTTCAGACAAATACTATTCTAGGAGAGAAATTATAAAAAAAAAGAAAAAGTGTGTGCATTTTATATTTCAATGAATATTGTTAAACAAAAATGTTGCACCAGTTTATACTCTTTCCCCTACAGGCCTCTTCTTATATTGTGGTCAGGAAAGCGGTCTCTGTGCTCTTCAGCTGACTGGGCCATTTGTACAAGCCCATAGCGTCATCATCACTTCTACCTCTCCCTTTATCCTTACCTGTGTGCTTTCCAGGTGAGATCATCCTTTCATGCCCAGCTTTCCACGTGGCTTGGGGGAGATGATATTTTCATTTAGCAAATATTTATTCTCCCTTCATCCCTACCCTCTCCCCACACACCTTCATGGGAAGAGTATATTTTCTTAACCCACTGATGTTGAGTTGGCCATGTGACTTGTTTTGGACAATGGAATGTGAATGAATGAGACTCACAGAGTCTCATTTCTTGTTTCTTTTGTTTTTTTTCTTGTTTCCTTTGTTTTTTAAATTGAGATATAATTGACATATAACATTGTATAAATTTAAGGTGTACAACATGTTGATTTGATACATTTATGTATTGCAATAGGATTATTAACTAGCTTCAGGTAGCATCTCAATCGCCTGATATAATTTTCATTTCTTTATTGTGGTGAGAACAATTAACATCTAGTCTCTTAGGAACCTTGAGGTTTATAATAAAATATTGTTGACTATAGTCATTGTGCAGTGCATTAGATCTCCAGAAGTTATTTATCTACTGGTTGCAAGTTTGTACCCTTAAACATCTCCTTGACTCCTGGTTACCACCTGTTTTGTGCTGGTCTCAGCCTATCGGTAACCAACGTTGTAGCTGGCCTGGTCCGCTGTGATTCTTGTGATTTCAAGATGCCCTTCAGCAATAACCATAAGGAAACAACAACAACAACAAAAAAGGTTTAGGGGTGGGATAGGGAGGGTGGGAGGGAGGCGCAAGAGGGAGGAGATATGGGGATATATGTATATGTATAGCTGATTCACTTTGTTATACAGCAGCAACTAACACACCATTATAAAGCAATTATACTCCAATAAAGAGGTTAAAAAAAAAGAAAAAGGTTTATTACTTACAGGACCTGGAACTTGCACAGCAAACCTGGGGCCATACAGTGGGGTCACGGTAGTGAAAGAGAGCACCCTCACAGGACTGGGGTTCTGCTTTTATTGGGGTTGAGAGTGGGGACCAAGGGTTTCTCTGGCTCAGGCTTTATTGGTGAATTTATAACATAAGAATGGGAATTTAGCACGGGAAGAGAAAACAACAAGTGAGGTGGCCTGGCTCTTCATCTAGTCATATGCCTAGTTATGTGTTTATTAGAGATAGCCATCTTTGAAGTGGATGTGTTGGCAATCAGAGTTTGTCAGGCACTTGCATTACAAAAAAGAAAATATAGCACTGTCAGGGTTTACGGTATACCACCATTTTACTCTCTGTTTCTATGAGTTTAGCTTCCTTAGGTTTCACATGTAAGTGAGATCATGTAGTATTTGTCTTTGTCTGTTGAATTATTTCATTTAGCGTAATACCTTCAAGCTCTATCCATGTTGTTGAAAACAGCAGGTTTTCTTTTGTTCTCATGGCTAAATATTCCATCACACACGCACAGACACACACACGCACACATGCACGCACACACACACCCTGTCTTCTTTGTCTGTTTAGCTGTCGATGGACACTTAGATTGTTTCTATATCGTGGTTATTGTGAATAATGCTGCAGTGAACGTGGGTGTGAAGCTCTCTCTTCAACATCTTGTTTCATTTCCTTTGGATGTATACCTAGAGTGCGACTTCTGGTTCATAGGGCAGCTTTATTTTTTTAAATTTATTTTACTGAAATATAGTTGATATACAATGTTGTGTTAATTTCCACTGGAGAGCAAAGTGATTCAGTTATATATAAATATATCTATACACACACACACATTCTTTTTCATATTCTTTTCCGTTATGGTTTATCACAGGATATTGAATATAGTTCCCTGTGCTATACAGTAGGACCTTGTTGTTTATCCATTCTCTATATAATAGTTTGTATCTGCTAATCCCAAACTCCCAATCCATCCCTCCCCCACAGCCCCAGACCCTTGGCAACCACAAGTCTGTACTCTATGAGTCTGTTTCTTTTTCGTGGAAAGTTAATTTGTGCCATATTTTTTAAATTGTTATTTATTTATTTATTTCAGGAAAAGTACTTTTTTTTAACATCTTTATTGGAATATAACTGCTTTACAATGTTGTGTTACTTTCTGCTATAAAACAAAGTGAATCAGCTGTACATATACATATATCCCCATATCCCCTCCCTCTTGCGTCTCCCTCCCAACCTCCCTATCCCATCCCTCTAGGTGGTCACAAAGCACCGAGCTGATCTCCCTGTGCTATGCTTCCCACTAGCTATCTATTTTACATTTCGTAGTGTATATATGTCCATGCCACTCTTTCTTCGTCCCAGCTTATCCTTCCCCCTCCCCGTGTCCTCAAGTCCATTCTCTACATCTGCGTCTTTATTCCTGTCCTGCCCCTAGATTCTTCAGAACCATTTTTTTTTTCCAGAGATTCCATATATATGTATAGCATAGCATAGCATGCTATAGCATATATAGCATACGGTATTTGTTTTTCTCTTTCTGACTTACTTCACTCTGTATGACAGACTCTAGGTCCATCCACCTCACTACAAATAACTCAATTTCGTTTCTTTTTATGGCGAGTAATATTCCACTGTATATGTGTGCCACATCTTCCTTATCCATTCATCTGTCAGTGGACACTAAGGTTGCTTCCATGTCCTGGCTATTGTAAATAGTGCTGCGATGAACATTGTGATACATGATTCTTTTTGAACTATGTTTTTTTCAGGGTATATGCCCAGTAGTGGGGTTGCTGGATCATATGGTAGTTCTATTTTTAGTTTTTTAAGGAACCTCCATACTGTTCTCCGTAGTGGCTGTATCACTTTACGTTCCCCCCCAACAGTGCAAGAGGGTTCCCTTTTCTCCACACCCTCTCCAGCATTTATTGTTTGTAGATTTTTTGATGATGGCCATTTGACCAGTGTGAGGTGATACCTCATTGTAGGTTTGATTTGCATTTCTCTAATGATTAGTGATGTTGAGCATCCTTTCATGTGTTCGTTGGCAATCTGTATATCTTCTTTGGAGAAATGTCTGTTTAGGTCTTCTGCCCATTTTTGGATTGGGTTCTTTGTTTTTTTGATATTGAGCTGCTTCTAAATTTTGGAGATTAATCCTTTGTCAGTTGCTTCATTTGCAAATATTTTCTCCCATTCTGAGGGTTGTCTTTTCATCTTGTTTATGGTTTCCTTTGCTGTGAAAAAGCTTTTAAATTTCATTAGGTCCCATTTGTTTATTTTTGTTTTTATTTCCATTTCTCTCGGAGGTGGGTCAAAAAGGATCTTGCTGTGATTTATGTCATAGAGTGTTCTGCCTATGTTTTCCTCTAAGAGTTTGATAGTGTCTGGCCTTACATTTAAGTCTTTAATCCATTTTGAGTTTATTTTTGTGTATGGTGTTAGGGAGTGTTCTAATTTCATTCTTTTGCATGTAGCTGTCCAGTTTTCCCAGCACCACTTATTGAAGAGGCTGTCTTTTCTCCATTGTATATTCTTGCCCCCGTTATGAAAGATAAGGTGACCATATGTGCATGGGTTTATCTCTGGGCTTTCTATCCTGTTCCATTGGTCTATACTTCTGTTTTTGTGCCAGTACCATACTGTCTTGATTACTGTAGCTTTGTAGTATAGTCTGAAGTCCGGGAACCTGACTCCTCCTGCTCTGTTTTTCTTTCTCAAGATTCCTTTGGCTATTTGGGGTCTTTTGTGTTTCCATACAAATTGTGAACTTTTTTGTTCTAGTTCTGTGAAAAATGCCATTGGTAGTTTGATATGGATTGCATTGAATCTGTAGATTGCTTTGGGTAGTATAGTCATTTTCACAATGTTGATTCTTCCAATCCAAGAACATGATATATCTCTCTGTCTGTTTGTATCATCTTTAATTTCTTTCATCAGTGTCTTATAGTTTTCTGCATACAGGTCTTTTGTCTCCTTAGGTTTATTCCTAGGTATTTTATTCTTTCTGTTGCAGTGGTAAATGGGAGTGTTTCCTTAATTTCGCTTTCAGATTTTTCATCATTAGTGTATAGGAATGCAAGAGATTTCTGTGCATTAATTTTGTATCCTGCTACTTTACCAGATTCATTGATTAGCTCCAGTAGTTTTCTGGTAGCATCCTTAGGGTTTTCTATGTATAGTATGATGTCATCTGCAAACAGTGACACATTTACTTCTTTTCTGATTTGGATTCCTTTTATTTCTTTTTCTTCTCTGATTGCTGTGGTTAAAACTTCCAAAACTATGTTAAATAATAGTGATGAGAGTGGGCAACCTTGTCTTTTTCCTGATCTTAGTGGAAATGGTTTCAGTTTTTCACCATTGAGAATGATGTTGGCTCTGGGTTTGTCATATGTGGACTTTCTTTTTCTTTTTTTTGCGGTACGCGGGCCTCTCACTGTCGTGGCCTCTCCCGTTGTGGAGCACAGGCTCCGGACATGCAGGCTCAGCAGCCATGGCTCACGGGCCTAGCTGCTCCGCGGCATGTGGGATCTTCCCAGACCAGGGCATGAACCCATGTCCCCTGCATCGGCAGGCAGACTCTCAACCACTGCACCACTAGGGAAGCCCCATATGTGGACTTTATTATGTTGAGGTAAGTTCCCTCTATGCTTACTTTCTGGAGGATTTTTATCATAAATGGGTGTTGAATTTTGCCAGAAGCTTTTTCTGCATCTATTGAGATAATCATATGGTTTTTATCCTTCAGTTTGTTAATATGGTGTATCACATTGATTGATTTGCGTATATTGAAGAATCCTTGCATTCCTGGGATAAACCCCACTTGATCATGGTGTATGATCCTCTTAATGTGCTCTTGGATTCTGTTTGCTAGTGTTTTGCTGAAGATTTTTGCATCTATGTTTATTAGTGATATTGGCCTGTAGTTTTCTTTTTTTGTGACATCTTTGTCTGGTTTTGGTGTCAGGGTGATGGTGGCCTCATAGAATGAGTTTGGGAGTGCTCCTCCCTCTGCTATATTTTGGAAGAGTTTGAGAAGGATAGGTGTTAGCTCTTCTCTAAATGTTTGATAGAATTCGCCTGTGAAGCCATCTGGCCTTGGGCTTTTGTTTGTTGAAAGATTTTTAATCAGTTTCAATTTCAGTGCTTGTGATTGGCCTGTTTATATTTTCTGTATCTTCCTGGTTCAGTCTCGGAAGGTTGCACTTCTCTAAGACTTCGTCCATTTCTTTCAGGTTGTGTATTTTATTGGCATAGAGTTGCCTGTAGTAATCTCTCAGATCATTTGTATTTCTGCAGTGTCAGTTGTTACTTCTCCTTTTTCATTTGTAATTCTGTTGATTTGAGTCTTTTCCCTTTTTTTCTTGATGATCTGGCTAACGGCTTATTAATTTTGTTTATCTTCTCAAAGAACCAGCTTTTAGTTTTATTGGTCTTTGCTATTGTTTCTTTCATTTCTTTTTCATTTATGTCTGATCTGATTTTTTATGATTTCTTTCCTTCTAGTAATTTTGGGTTTTTTTAAATTCTTTTCTCTAATTGCTTTAGGTGTAAGGTTAGGTTGTTTATTTGAGGTGTTTCTTGTTTCTTGGGGTAGGATTGTATTGCTGTAAACTTCCCTCTTAGAACTGCTTTTGCTACATCACATAGGTTTTGGGTTGTTGTGTCTTCATTGTCATTTGTTTCTAGGTATTTTTTGATTTCCTCTTTAATTTCTTCAGTGATCTCTTGGTTATTAAGTAGTGTATTGTTTAGCCTCCATGTGTTTGTATTTTTTACAGATATTTTCCTGTAATTGATATCTAGTCTCATAGTGTTGTGGTCAGAAAAGATACTTGATACGATTTCAATTTTCTTAAATTTACCAAGGCTTGATTTGTGACCCAAGATATGATCTATCCTAGA
Source organism: Aethalodelphis obliquidens (assembly GCF_003676395.1). Lineage (NCBI taxonomy): Eukaryota > Metazoa > Chordata > Mammalia > Artiodactyla > Delphinidae > Aethalodelphis > Aethalodelphis obliquidens. The sequence continues at coordinate 8,264,258 of NW_020837971.1, forward strand.
GAATGTTCCATGAGCACTTGAGAAAAATGTGTATTCTGTTGTTTTTGGATGGAATATCCTATAAATATCCATTAAGTCCATCTTGTTTAATGTATCATTTAAAGCTTGTGTTTCCTTATTTATTTTCATTTTGGATGATCTGTCCATTGATGAAAGTGGGGTGTGAAAGTCCTCTACTATGATTGTGTTACTGTCAATTTCCCCTTTTATGGCTGTTAGTATTTGCCTTATGTATTGAGGTCCTCCTATGTTGGGTGCATAAATATTTACAGTTGTTATATCTTCTTCTTGGATTGATCCCTTGATCATTATGTAGTGTCCTTCTTTGTGTCTTCTTTTTAGTCTTTATTTTAAAGTCTATTGGTCTGACATGAGAATTGCTACTCCAGCTTTCTTTTGATTTCCATTTGCATGGCATATCTTTTTCCATCCCCTCACTTTCAGTCTGTAGGTGTCCCTAGGTCTGAAGTGGGTCTCTTGTAGACAGCATATATATATGGGTCTTGTTTTTGTTTCCATTCAGCCAGTCTGTGTCTTTTGGTTGGAGCATTTAATCCATTTACATTAAGGTAATTATCGATATGTTTGTTCCTGTTACCATTTTCTTCATTGTTTTGGGTTTGTTATTTTAGGTCTTTTCCTTCTCTTGTGTTTCCTGTCTAGAGAAGTTCCTTTTTAGCATTTGTTGTAAAGCTGATTTGACAGTGCTCAATTCTCTTAACTTTTGCTTGTCTGTAAAGGTTTTAATTTCTCTGTCAAATCTGAATGAGATCCTTGCTGGGTAGAGTAATCTTGTTTGTAGGTTTTTCCCTTTCATCACTTTAAATATGTCCTGCCACTCCCTTCTGGCTTGCAGAGTGTCTGCTGAAAGATCAGCTGTTAACCTTATGGGGATTCCCTTGTATGTTATTTGTTGCTTTTCCCTTGCTGCTTTTAATATTTTTTCTTTGTATTTAATTTTTGATAGTTTGATTAATAGGTGTCTTGGTGTGTTTCTCCTTGGATTTATCCTGTATGGGACTCTCTGTTCTTCCTGGACTTGATGACTATATCCTTTACCATATCAGGGACGTTTTCAACTATAATCTCTTCAGATATTTTCTCAGTCCCTTTCTTTTTCTCTTCTTCTTCTGGGACCCCTATAATTCGAATGTTGGTGTGTTTAATATTGTCCCAGAGGTCTCTGAGACTGTCCTCAATTCTTTTCATTCTTTTTTCTTTATTCTGCTCTGTGGTGGTTATTTCCACTATTTTATCTTCCAGGTCACTTATCCGTTCTCCTGCATCAGTTATTCTGCTATTGATTCCTTCTCGAGAATTTTTAATTTCATTTATTGTGTTGTTCATCATTGTTTGTTTGCTCCTTAGTTCTTCTAGGTCCTTGTTAAACGTTTCTTGTATTTTCTCCATTCTATTTCCAAGATTTTGGATCATCTTTACTATCATTACTCTGAATTCTTTTTCAGGTAGACTGCCTGTTTCCTTTTCATCTGTTTGGTCTGGTGGGTTTTTAGTTTGCTCCTTCATTTGCTATGTATTTCTCTATCTTCTCATTTTGCTTAACTTACTGCGTTTGGGGTCTCCTTTTCGCAGGCTGCAGGCTCGTAGTTCCCGTTGTTTTTGGTGTCTGTCCCCAGTGGCTAAGGTTGGTTCAGTTGGTTGTGTAGGTTTCCTGGTGGAGGGGACTGGTGCCTGTGTTCTGGTGGGTGAGGCTGGATCTTGTCTTTCTGGTGGGCAGGACCATGTCTGGTGGTGTGTTTTGGGGTGTCTGTGACCTTATTTTGATTTTAGGCAGCTTCTCTGCTAATGGGTGGGGTTGTGTTCCTGTCTTGCTAGTTGTTTGGCATAGGGTGTCCAGTACTGTAGCTTACTGGTTGTTGAGTGGAGCTGGGTCTTAGCATTGAGACGGAGATCTCTGGGAGAGCTTTTGCTGATTGATATTACGTGGGGCCTGGAGGTCTCTGGTGGACCAGTGTCCTGAAGTCGTGTCTCCCACCTCAGAGTCTCAGGCCTGACGCCCGGCCGGAGCACCAAGACCCTGTCAGCCACATGGTGTCTCTGTGCCTTTAAGCAAGCAACTTAACCTCTCTGGGCCTCAGTGTCTGTTTCCTCATCTACAGACTGGTGTTTGGCAGAGATCCTTTGCAGCTGTACTTCGAGAGATATACAGTGGTCAACCTCCCCGGAACTGGCTCCAACTTTAGGAAAAGTACTTTTTAAAAAAAAAATTTATACGAGTATAGTTGATTTACAATGTTGTGTTTGTTTCTGCTATACAGCAAAGTGAATCAGTTATACATATATCCACTCTTTTTAAGATTCTTTCCCATATAAGTAATTAGAGAATATTGAGTAGAGTTCCCTGTGCCATACATTCGGTCGTTACTATCTATTGGATAATTAGTACTGTGTGTATGTAAATCCAAGTTTCCCAATTTATCCCTCTTTCTCTCTTCACCCAAGTAACGATAAGATTGTTTTCCACATCTGTGACTATATATCTGGGGTGCACTTGTCTTTTCTAATTATAGTTTTCTCCAGATATCTGCCCTTGAGTGGCAGTACAGGATCATATGGTACCGCTGTTTTTAGGTTTCTAAGGAACCTCTATCCTGTTCTCCACAGTGGCTGTTACCAATGTACATTCCAGCCAACAGCATTGGTGTACCCTTTTTTCCACACTCTCTCTAGCATTTACTGCTTCTAAACATTTTGATGATGGCCAGTCTGACTGGTGAGAGGTGATACCTCTTTGTAGTTTTGATTTGCATTTCTCTAATAATTAGCAATCTTGAGGATCTTTTCACATGCTTTAAAGAAAAAAACTGTATAATTTACCACTTGAAAGTGTTTTCCTGAAAGCCTGCCCTGTTTTGTGTTTGTAGTCGATTACCTACCATAGGCCATTTCTGAGGGCAGGCATCATTCACAGCCCCGCAGGCCTTGTGAGTATTAAATGCCAATAAGCACCAGTTTTAATGTTGTTATGAGAAACGGCCACAAGGCGGCAGGATTTCTTCATGCCCACCTCTGGTGCCCCTAAGCTCTGGGGCACCAGAGCCTTAGTGAATGAAAGTCATGTTCCTGGGTTGTAAATGACAGTGGAATGTGCCAAAACAAACACCCAAGGGCTTGTGTCTCATTACTTTGTCCCCCTTTCCCTTCACCCTCTCTCCCCCACCCCCAAAGCCCAACCCCTGTGAAACTGCTTCGCTGAGGGTGCTGTCATCCGTAGGTGGGACGAATCTGAGGAAGGAGGCTGGCGGTGGGAATCCCACCACCAGGAGACGTGGAGACCAGGTGACTTTAAACAGCTCTTCCAGACCAAAGGGTCCACCATCGCTTGGGTGCACTTGGCTAGGTTTAGCTGTCTGGAGACTGTGGTTTCAGCCAGACGGGACAGACACGACAGGTCCAGTGGGGACTCAGCTGGCACATCCTCTCCAGCTCCCTCAGCCCCAGGACAGTCCAGCCTTGGGACCCAAGGCTGCTAGGCTCCAGGGATGTGAGAGCAGCCCACATCACCGAGGCCTCAGGGGAATGTTAGCATTTCGTTGTATTTTTAAAATTAATGTTCATTCTGCATTGGAGCATAGTTGTTTTACAATGCTGTGTTGGTTTTAGGTGTACAGTGCCTTGATTCAGGTATACATAGATGTGTATCTATTCTTTTTTGGATTCTTGGCCCCTATAGGTTATTACAGGGTGTTGAGTAGAGTTGCCTGTGCTATACAGTAGGTCCTTGTGGATGATAGATTTTATTTATATTAGTGGGTATATGTTAATCCCAAACTCCTAATTATCCTTCCTTCCCCCCTGATGTTTCTCCTTGGGTAACCCTAAGTTGGCTTTCCAATTCTGTGAGCCTGTTTCTGGTTTGTAAACGAGTTCCTTTGTATCAGTTTTGAGGTTTCAATTATAATGATACCCTATGGTTTTTGTGTTTCTCTCTCCGACTTATGTCACTTTAGTATGATCATCTCTAGGTCCATTTATGTTGTTGGAAGTGGTATCATTTCATACTTTTTTATGGCTGAGTAATACTCCCTTGCGTATATATATGTACCCCATCCTCTTCATCCATTTTTCTGTCAATGGACTCTATGGTTGCTTTCATGCCTTGGCTATTGTAACTGGTGCTGCAGTGCACGCTTGGGTGCATGGTCTTTCGAATTCTGGTTTTCTCCACATTTACTCTTAGGGGTGGACTACTGGTTCATGTGGTAGCTCTATTTTAACTTTTAAAGGCACTTCCATAATGTTCTCTATAGTAGCTGTTACCATTTACATCCCTCCAGCACCATAAAAGGTGCTTATTTTCTTTTTTTCCATGCCCTCTCCACCATTTATTCATTGTAGATTTTTGATGATGCCTTTTCAGACCGGTGCAAGGTGATCCCTCGTTGTAGTTTTGATTTGCATGTCTCTGATAATTGCTATGTTGAGTATGTTTTCATGGGCTGTTTTTTTTTTTTTTTTATTTTTATAAACAGTTTGAGTAGCATTTACCTGTTGAAATTGTCTTCTTGAAAGTCTGCCCAGTTTTCATTATTTTCAAACACTTACCGTTGGACATTTTTTTTTTTTTTTTTGCGGTACACGGGCCTCTCACTGGCGCGGCCTCTCCCGTTGCGGAGCACAGGCTCCGGCCGTGCAGGCTCAGCGGCCATGGCCCACGGGCCCAGCCACTCTGCGGTATGTGGGATCTTCTCGGACCGGAGCACGAACCCGTGTCTCCTGCATCGGCAGGCGGACTCGCAACCACCGCGCCACCAGGGAAGCCCACCGTTGGACAATTTTTGAGGGCAGGTTATCATTTATAGCCCAGCAGTCCTTGTGAATACTGAGTGCCCATAAGAAATCTTTTTAAGGTTGCTGTTGCGGGAAACGGCCACAAGGCGACAGGATTTCCTTGGGCCCAACTCTGGTTATCCTGGCAACCGGAGCCTTAGGGGAAATCCTGTTTGGGACGTGTAAATTAGTGTGGAATGTGCGAGAACAAACACGCAAATATTGTGTCTCATTACAACATTTTAAATTAGATTAATATTTTTATTGGAGTAACATTGATATACAAAAGTTCTGTGTGTTGTAGGTATACAGAAACTTTTTCAGTTATACATATGCGTATATCTATGCGTCTTCAGCTTCTTTTTGTATATAGGTTATTACAGAGTGTTGATAGACCTCCCTTGGTATACATAGGTCCGTGTTGATTGTCTGTTTTATATGTAATTGTTTGTATTTCTTCACCGTAACCTCCTAATTTATTTCTGTCCCCTCTGGTAACAATATGTTTTTTTTTTTCAATCTCTGAGTCTGTTTATGTTTTCTCAGTTAGTTCACTGATGTGTATTTTTAGATTCCACCTCTAAGTGATATCATATGATATTTGTCTTTTAATCTGGGTTACTTCACTGAGTATGATTTCTCTATGTTATCTATGTTCCTGCAAATGGCATTATTTCATTCTTCTACATGGTGGGGTCATATTCCATCGTGTACATGTATCACTTATTTCCTATCTGTTCATGTGTCAGTGCCATTTTGTTTGCCCCCATGTTTTGGCTATTGTAACTGGTGGTGCAGTGCACACTTGGGTGCATATGTCTTTTCGAATTCCGGTTTTCTCCGCTTATACTCTTAGCGGTAGCAATGCCAGATCATATGGTAGCTCTGTTTTTAGCTTTTAAAGGCACTTCCATAATGTCCTGTATAGTGGCTCTTACCATTTACATCCCACCCTCACCATAAAAGGGTTTCCTTTTCTCCATGCCCTCTGCACCATTTATTCATTGTCGATTTTTGATGATGCCTTTCAGACCGGTGCAAGGTGATCCCTTGTTGTAGTTTGGATTTGCATGTCTCTGCTAATTGCTATGTTGAGCATGTTTTCATGGGCTGTTTTTTTGTTTTTGTTTTTTTGTAAACTGTGTGGAGAATTTACCTCTTCAAACTGCCTTCTTGAAAGTCTGCCCTGTTTTCAATTATTTTCCAACACTTACCCATGGACCATTTTTGAGGGCATGTATCATTTAGAGCCCTGAAGTCCTTAAGCGATCCTTTTAAGGTGGCATTGCGGGAAACAGGAAGGCTCTGTTGCCCTAGTAAAACCATGAATTGACAGGACACAGGCACCCCAACATTTAGTTGCCCTAGTAAACAGAGTTGGGAATGTAGAAATCCTGCCTCCTTGTGGCTGTTTCCTGCAACAGCAGCTTTAAAACCAGTGCTAATGGTCACTTAATATTCACAAAGATTGCAGTGCTGTAAATGACAGCTGCGCTCAAAAAATATCCTGTGGTCAGGAATCGACAAAAAAGTTCAAAACAGGACAAACATTCAAGAAAACAATTTCAAGAGGTAAATTTTACTCAGTCTTTACAGAAAAAAAATGGGACTCGGAAAATTGCTCAAAATCACAAATCCAAATAACAGAGAGGCATCACCACACACCAGTCAGAATGGCCATTAGCAAAAAAGTCTACAAACAATACATGCTGAAGGTGTGGAGAAGTGCGTACCCTCTATGCTGTTTGTGGTATGTAAACTGGTAACAGCCACTAAGGAGAACAGAATGGAGGTGCCGTTAAAAGGTAAAAATTGAGCTACCATATGATCTGGCTGACCCACTACTGGGCCTCTCAGCCGAGAAGACCAGAGTCGAGAAGACACAGGCACCCAAACGTCCACCGCAGCAAGATATGCAATAACTAAGACACGGAAGCAACCAAAATGTCCATCGACACATGAATGGACAAGAGGAGGTGGTACATGTACACAATGGAATATTAGCCACAAGAAAGGATGAAACAGTGCCCTTTGCAGCACCATAGATGAGCCTAGAGATACTCATAGTACATGAAATAAGTCAGAAAGACAAAGACAGATATCCTATGACAACATTTATAGGTGTTATCTAAGAATTCATACCAGTGAACAAATTACCACAGAGAAAGACACTCACAGACATAAAAGACAAACTTACGGTTAACCAAAAGGAAAGGTGGGAGAAGTTGATAAATTAGGATACTGGGGTTAACATACATATACTAAAACGTATGAAATATATAATCACGAAAGACCACCATGTACCAAGGAAGGTCTACTCAACACTCTGTAATAACCTACATGGGAACAAGGTCAGAGGATGAATAGATAATGTACATCTATAAAAACCAGATTCTGTACACCTAGAACAAACAAAGATTGTAATCAAATTTACTCTGATAGAAAATACAAATTAAATTAAAAAAACAAACGAGAAGTAATGAGACATAAGCTCTTGGGTTTGTCCTGGCCCATTCCACTCTAATGGACAACCTAGCAACAGGCCTTTGAGGAAGGCTCTGTTGCCCTAGTAACCAGAGTTGCGAATGTAGAAATCCTGCCGCCTTGAGGGTGTTTCCCGCAATAGCGGTTTTTTTTTTGTTTTTTTTTTTTTTGCGGTACGTGGGCCTCTCACTGTTGCGGCCTCTCCCGCTGCGGAGCACAGGCTCCGGACGCGCAGGCTCAGCGGCCATGGCTCACGGGCCCAGCCACTCCGCGGCACGTGGGATCCTCCCGAACCAGGGCACGAACCCGCGTCCCCTGCATCGGCAGGCGGACTCTCAAGCACTGCGCCACCAGGGAAGCCCCGCAATAGCGTTTTAAACCCAGTGCAAATGGTCACTTAACATTCACAAGGACTGCAGGGCTGTAAATGACAACAGCCCTCAAAAAACATCCTATGGTTTGGAATCGACAAAAATTTCAAAACAGGGCAAATTTTCAAGAAGACAGTTTCAAGATGGAAATTTTACTCACACTTTTAAGAAAAAAAACGACATGGGAAAATGCTCAATATCATGATTTATTAGAGACATGCGAATCCTTAACTACACAAAAGCAGGGAGAATGAATGAGACACAAACCCTTGGGTGTTTGTCCAGGCTCATTCCACTCTAATTTCCAATCAGGAAAAGGACTTTCCCTAAGGCTCAGGTTGCCCCAATTACCAGAGTGGGGCATGAAGAAACCCGGTTGGTTTGTGGCCGATTCCTGAAACAACAACTGGAAAACTGGTGCTTGAGGGCACTGCATATTCACACGGCCCTCGAGGCTGTAAATGACACCTGTGTCTTGGGGTTAGTTATGGAAAACAAGTTCAAAATGTGCCAGAATTTCAGGAACCAGATATCAAGATGTAAATTTCCCTCACAGTGATTTTATTATTTTTGAAAAAAATCCCACCAGCAGCTGCTCAACATTGGAAATTGTGGGCTAATGCAAAAAAGACCACAAAGAGGTATCACCTCTCACTAGTCAAAATGACCATCACCACAAAATCTCAAAAGAAGAAATGCAGGAAAGAGCGTGAAGGAAGGGGAGCCGTGTTACACTCTTGCTGGGCATAAAATTTGCTAACAGGCACTCTGGAGAACAGTATGAAGGTTCCTTAATGACTGAAAAATAGAGCTAACTTAGGATCCAGTAATTCCACTCCTGGCTGTAAATCCGGGGAAAACCAGAAATCGACAAGGCACATGCATCTCAACGTTCACTGTAGCACTGTATACAAGAGCCTAGACTTGGAAGCAACGAAAGTGTCCATCGAAGGATGAGTGGATGAAAAAGATGTTGTACATAAATACAATGGAATATTTCTCAACCAAGAAATGAATGAAATAAGGTCATTTGCAGCAAATTGGATAGACCTTGATACACTCATACTAATTGACATAATTCAGACAGAGAAAGGTAAATTTCATACGGTATCACTTATAGGTGGAATCTAGAAGCGGATGCAGGGCTTCCCTGGTGGCGCAGTGGTTGAGAATCCTTCTGCCAATGCAGGGAACACGGGTTCAATCACTGGTCCGGGAAGATCCCACGTGCCGCGGAGCAACTAAGCCCGTGCGCCACAACTACTGAGTCTGTGCTCTAGAGCCCGTGAGCCACAACTACTGAGCCTGCGTGCCACAACTACTGAAGCCCGTGTGCCTAGAGCCCGTGCTCCACAACGAGAGAAGCCACTGCAGTAAGAAGCCCGCGTACCGCAACGATGAGTAGCCCTCGCTCGCCGCAACTAGAGAAAGCCCGTGCGCAGCAACGAAGACCCAACACAGCCAGAAATAAATAAATAAATAATAAATAAATTAAAAATAAAATAAAAGTGGATGCAAATGAACTAACTTACAAAACAGAAACAGAGGCACTGACTTAGAAAACAAACTTATGGCTGCCGCGGGGAAAGCTGTGGTGCGAGGCATAAATTAGGAGGTTTAAATTAGCATACATATTCTTATAGGGAAACTAGATAGTCAATAATGACCTACTGTATAGCACAGTGAATTCAACACAACAGATTCTAATAACCGAAAAAGGATGTATAAGAATATGTAAGAATCTGAAAAAATATATATAGACGTCTTTGTATAAATGGTTCCAGTCTCTGTACTCAAAAGAGGAACACAACATTGTAAGTCAGCTATACTGCATTATACAATTAAAATTACAAAGAGAGTGAGAGAGGGAAATGGTTTCTACATTGCTTCAGGCGCAGTGACCCAAACTGGCGTCACATCCCTGGAGCCAGAGCTCATTTGGGTTCCAAGGCTGCACTGTCATGGGGCTCAGAGAGCTGGGGAGGTACTGCCAGCAAATGAGGTGCACCTGGAAGTATACTGCCTGATCCCACTACCTGGATCCAAAATCCAGGTAGTGGTATAAACCCTGCTACTGCTAAAACATGGCGCAGACACCCCAAGGATGGTGGACCCCCTGGGCTGGAAGAGATTTTTCAGGTCACCTGGTCTCCACATCTGCTGCTGTTGCGGTTCAAACCTCTCCCCTTTCTTGTAGAGTCGCCCCAACGAAGAAGGCAGCACCCTCAACAGCCGGTTTGCACGGCTTGGAATTTTTCCGGGGGATGAAGGGGAAGGTGCGGAAGGGATGTGACACAAGCCCTAGGGTGTCTGGACAGGCACATGCCACTCTAATTTCCAATCAGGAAGAGGAGTTTCCGGAAGGCTAACATGGCCCCATTAAAGAGGATGGGGCTTGAAGCAATCCTGCCGCCTTGTGGCCGGTTCCCGAAACAACAAGTTGAAAACCGGTGCTCAGGGGCACTGCAATTCACAAGGCCTGCAGGGTTGTAAATGACACGTGTCCTCGAAATATGTCTGGGGATAGTAATTAAAAAGACTTGAAAACAAGACAAAATTGCAGGAACCGGAATTCAAGAGGTTGCATACACTCGCCATAGAAGCACATGAAAAGCTGCTCAACATCGCCAACGATTCGGTTGGCCAGAAAGAACCTACACGTTTTTCATTAACATATTAAGGAAAAACCCGTAGGCCCTTTTCGGCCAACCAGATATGCGGGAAATGCAGGTCAACACTACAAAGAGGTATCACTTCGCACCAGACAGAATGGCCATCCTCACAAAGTCTAAAAACAAATGCTGCAGAGGCCGTGGAGAAGAGGGAGCCCTGCTGTGCTGATGGTGGGAATGTAAATGGCTAACAGCCACTCTGGGGAAGTGTATCGTGTTTCCTAAGAAATATAAAAAATAGAGCTACAGAGCATACGGCACTTGCACTCCTGGGCGTATTATCTTGGGAAAACCATGCATTGACAGGACACAGGCACCCCAACATTTAGTGCAGCCGTGTTTACAAGAGCCGTGACTGGAAGCAACCTGATTGTCCTTGGAAGGAAAAATGGATAAAGAAGATGTGGTACTTAGGTACAATGGATTATTCCTCAGCCATGAAATGAATGAAATAAGGCCAGTTGCAGCAACTCAGATGGACCGAGATATGATCATACTAAGTGACATAAGTCAGACAGAGAAAGAGACTTGTCAGATGTTTTCACTTATAAGTGGAATCTAAAAATGGATACAGATGAACTAACTTACAAAACAGAAACAGAGTCACAGATTTAGCAAACACACTTATGGCTACTAAAGGGGAAAGGTGGGGTGGGGAGAGGCACAAACCAGGAGGTTGAGATTAGAATACATACCCTTCCGTGGACAAAATAGGTAATCGAGAAGGACCTACCGTATAGCACGTAGAACTCGACTCAACACACTGTAATCACTGGAAAAGAATATATATAGACTGGTAAGAACCTGAAAAAGAATATATAGATGTCTCTCTGTACGTGAATCAAGTGGACGTACACCGGAATGAAACATAACGTTGTAAATCAGCCATACTCCACAATGAAAAGAAAGATAAATTACAAAGAGAGAGAGAGAGAAATTCTTCGTAAATTCTTTCAGGGGCGGTGACCCAACCTGGTGTCACATCACGTAGATCCAGAGCAGGCTTGGGTCCTGAGGCTGCACACTCGTGGGGCTCAGCGACCTGGTGAGGATGTGCCAGCGAATGCAGCCCCATTGGAGACGTGCTGCCTGATCCCCACTCCAGGTGCCGAAATCTCCAGGGTAGGGGACCCAACCTACAGGTAAACATGCCTGGGACACCCAGCAGATGGTGGACTGTCTGGACGGGAAGAGTTTGGAAAAGTTCCCTCATGTCCACATCTCATGCTGGTGCCACCCCCCGCCCCCCTTCCCTGCCCCACAGCCTGTTTCCTTAGAGACTCCCACCTGGGGAAGGCAGCACCCTCAAGAGCTCGTTTTGCACAGCTTGGAATTTGTCCAGGGGATGAAGCGGAAGGGGGGGTACAAATGAGACACAAGCCCTAGGTGTTTGGACAGGCACAGGCCACCCTAGTTTCCAATCTGGAAGAAGATTTTCCCGAAGGCTCAGGTTGCCCCGGTAACCGGAATGGGACTCAAAGCAATCCTGCCGCTTTGTAGCCTGTTCCCAAAAGAACAAGTTGAAAACTGGTGCTCAGGGGCACTGCAGTTCACAAACCCTGCAGGGTTGTAAATGACACCTATTGTTGAAAAATGTCTTGGGGTAAGTAATCGAAAAGGCCTTGAAAACAAGGCAGAATTGCACAAACCGGATTTTAAGAGGTAGATTACGCTCGCCATTAATGCACCGGAAAAGCTGCTCAACGTCAGACAGCAATAGTTTTATATTTTTATCCGTTCCGCTTGCACAGAAAAGTCTCATGGGGTGATGTAAAGTAGTCCATTTGGATGTTGTGCATGGTGTAGGCATGGATTAAAGCCTAGGAATCTTAAGCTTCAGTCCCCTGAAACTTCTAAATTAGGATGCAAGCAATCCTGTCCAGCATTTGAACACAGCAAGACACTGTCTTTATTTTATTTGTCAGGTAATTAATGTGTCTTCTGCCGCAAGGAGAGAAACAACTGGCATCTTCTATCATTGTGTTGTACAAAAATCTTTGAACAGAGTGTTCAAGCAGAGGCTGATACAAGATGTGAAAAAAAATGAGAGACCCTTGTGGAATTTTCTCGTAACCTACTGCTATCTTCCATTTAAAATGTGGGAATAATCAATCTTCTGAGGGAAAAGGCCCAAGGAAGGTTTTTGCTTTTGTGGAATAATGGGATCGCTAAAGATTTCAGGAGGCAAGAAGAAGTGGTGAGAATGACCACGAGACATCAGAGAAAAGTCAGATCCGTGGACGAAGTGATGTTTACCTTTATGAATCAATGAGAGGTAGGAACAACTGAAAAGAAAGCTGAATACAGCATTTTCTGAGTAAATGTAACCTTTCAGCTGTCATAGAAAAAATGAATTTTCACTATGATACAACATATTTATTTTGTTTGGAAACTTAAATTTAAAGCTTAATAATTAGATTTATTGAAGAAATGAAAATATCTCTGTGGTTTAAATAAATAAAGTGTTCTGCTACAGATAAGAAGACTAAATAAATAGGAATAAGACTAAATAAATAAAGAGGAAAATAACAAATTAGATGTTATTAACATTAACTGACAATCATCTAAAGACAGAGAAGGAGAGACAGAAAGAGAGAAGAACTCATATCAAGCATATATAAAAAACTCCTAAAAAAGAAGTCCTTCAATAAGAAGATAAGGCAATAGCAAAAATGGGGAAAATATACCAAAAGATATTTCAAAAAAGAGAATACAGAATGTTAAGTAAACATATCAAAAGATGCTTGGCTTCTTAGTAATCAATGAAATGCAACAAAACCAATACCTGAAATTATCACTCACCAACCAGAAAGCTCAAATGAAAGTAACAGGTATTATCAAGTTTGACAAGAAGGTGTATAATCCTTGAATCTAATTCACTGCTGCTGAGGATGAAAATTCATACAAATGTTTTGAACATATTTACAAATATCTAAAAAGAGACACACATGAAAACTATGACTCGAAAATTTTACTACTACATATATACTGAACAATAATTTATACACATACCACCAAAGCACAAGTTCTAGAATTTATATACCAGTGCTATTTTCAATAGACACAAACTGAAAATCACTCATATTGTAATATACGTTGCAATAAATTAATTAATAGTTAAATGTTTACACTATGGAATCATATGCAACAGTGGCAGTGCATGATCACAATAACAGGCAACCATATCGGTGTATTCACAAACAACATAAGGAATAAAAAAGCCCACTCCAAAAGTGGTTATAATGTGTCATAACATTTATGTAAAATACAAAATACAGGGCTTCCCTGGTGGCGCAGTGGTTGAGAGTCCGCCTGCCGATGCAGGGGACGCCGGTTCGTGCCCCGGTCTGGGAAGATCCCACATGCCGCGGAGTGGCTGGGCCCGTGAGCCATGGCTGCTGGGCCTGTGCGTCCGGAGCCTGTGCTCCGCAACGGGAGAGGCCACAGCAGTGAGAGGCCTGCGTACCGCAAAAAAAAAAAATAAAAAATGAAATAAAATACAAAATACAGGTGAAGTGATCTTTTTGTTAGATACCAGAACAATAGTAAACCTTAAGGGGAGTCACTAGAATGGGAAACAGGGGGCCTCTGAGAGTCTAGCAATTTTCTGTGTCTTTATCTAGAAGTTATGTAGAGAGTGTATTCAGATTCTGAATTTTCTGAAATTTGTTATTTTCTTATAAACCGCGCATGTTTTTAGTTGTTTTTTATACATAACAAAAAGTAAAAAATGTAGACCGGGGAAGGTAATTATATTAGCATTTTAATATCCATGTTTTTCAAGGTGGAAGTGAAAGGTATTCAGTACTTGACATTGAGATCACTTTTTAAAAGTAAGCTGAAAATTTGAGAGTAATAAATAAGATATACTTCTTCATATATAGTCCTCAAAGAGGAGGGGTAGAAAGGAGTATTTTTAAAAATTAATACAGAATAGTTAAGATAGAAATTATGTAAACAGACTAGGTTTAAAAAAGAGCACACTGGACTTCCCTGATGGCACAGTGGGTAAGAATCTGCCTGCCATTGCAGGGGACATGGGTTCAATCCCTGGTCTGGGAAGATCCTACATGCCACGGAGCAGCTAAGCCTGTGTGCCACAACTACTGAGCCTGCATGCCGCAACTACTGAAGCTCGTGCACCTAGAGCCCTTGCGCCACAACAACAGAAGCCACTGCAAGGAGAAGCCCGTGCACCGCAACGAAGAGTAGCCCCCACTTGCCACAACTAGAGAAAGCCCATGCACAGCAAAGAAGACCCAATGCAACCAAAAATAAATTAAATCTTTAAAAAATAAATTAAAAAGCACACAATAACATGGTAAATCTAAACCTAAGTATTTTCAGTACTATAGTATATGTAAATGGATTAATATCTCCTATTAAAGTATAATTTTTTTGTATTATGTGCAACTAAATTTTTTTCACAATATACAGGTAAAATAAAAGAATTAAATTAGAAAGGAAAATACGTTCCATGTATTTAAAAACAATAAAACAATTAGCATCTGATATGCATCTTAAAGTAGTCTTTAAGCTTAGAACAGTTTGTCATTATTGTAATTAGTACTATTATCCCAATTTCTTCTTTTTTTTACAAATTTATTTATTTTTGGCTGCGTTGGGTCTTCGTTGCTGCACGCAGGCTTTCTCTAGTTGCGGCGAGTGGGGGCTACTCCTCGTTGCAGTGTGCGGGCTTCTCATTGCAGTGGCTTCTCTTGTTGCGGAGCATGGGCTCTAGGTGCATGGGTTTCAGTAGTTGTGGCTCGCGGGCTCTAGAACGCAGGCTCAGTAGTTGAGACTCACAGGCTTAGTTGCTCCGCAGCATGTGAGCTCTTCCTGGACCAGGGCCCGAACCTGTATCCCCTGCATTGACAGGCAGATTCTTAACCTCTGCACCACCAGGGAAGCCCTGTCTCAATTTCTTAAACAATATTTCAATACCTTTTTCTATTTGAAAAAATATTTTAGTATTTTTTCCTTTGCTTTTTTGTGGTCTAATACGTGGTAAATATTTAGGTGCTAACATAATCTAAAAATATATGTGTGTTTACAGCTGAAAAAAACTGAATCTAGAAGAAATAGATAACTTGAACAGACTGATCACTAGAAGTGAAATAGAATCTGTAATTTAAAAAACTTCCTACCAACAAAAGTCCAGGATCAGGTGGTTTCACAGGCAAATTCTACCAGACATACAAAGAAGAACTTATACTGATTATTCTCAAACTCTTCCAAAAGATTGAAGAGTAAGGAGTACTTCCAAAGACATTCTATGAATCCACCATCACCCTGATATCAAAACCAGTTGGGGGGCTTCCCTGGTGGCACAGTGGTTAAGAATCCGCCTGCCAATGCAGGGGACATGGGTTCAATCCGTGGTCTGAGAAGATACCACATGCCGTGGAGCAACTAAGCCCGCGCACCACAACTACTGAGCCTGCAGTCTAGAGCCCACGAGCCAGAACTACTGAAGCGCGTGCGCCTAGAGCCCATGCTCTGCGACAAGAGAAGCCACCGCATTTAAGCCCACACACCACAACGAAGAGTAGGCACTGCTTGCCGCAACTAGAGAAAGCCCATGCACAGCAACGAAGACCCAACACAGCCAAAAGGCACATGAAAAGATGCACGTCATTGCTAATTATTAGAGAAATGCAAATCCAAATTACAATGCGGTACCACTTCACACTGGTCAGAATGGCCATCATTAAAAAAGTATAGAATTAATAAATGCTGGAGAGGGTGTGGAGAAAAGGGAACCCTCTTGCACTGTTGGTGGGAATGTAAATTGATACAGCCACTATGGAGAACAGTATGGAGGTGCCTTAAAAACTGAAAATAGAAGTATACCATACGACCCAGCAATCCCACTACTGGGCATATACCCTGAGAAAACCGTAATTCAAAAAGAGTCATGTACCACAATGTTCATTGCAGCTCTATTTACAATAGCCAGGACATGGAAGCAACCTAAGTGTCCATCAAAAGATGAATGGATAAAGAAGATGTGGCACATATATACAATGGGATATTACTCAGCGATAAAAAGAAACGAAATTGAATTATTTGTAGTGAGGTGGATGGACCTAGAGTTTGTCATACAGAGTGAAGTAAGTCAGAAAGAGAAAAACAAATACCATCTGCTAATGCATATATATGGAATCTAGAAAAATGGTACTGACGAGCCTAATGACAGGGCAGGAATAAAGATGCAGATGTAGAGAATGGACTTGAGGACACAGCTGGGAAGGGGAGGCTGGGACGTAGTGAGAGAGTAGCATTGACATACATAGACTACCAAATGTAAAATAGCTAGTGGGAAGCTGCTGCATAGCACAGGGAGATCAGCTCGGTGCTTTGTGACGACCTAGAGGTATGGGATAGGGAGGGTGGGAGGGAGGTTCAAGAGGGAGGGGATAAGTAGAATATATGTATACATATAGCTGATTCACTTTGTTGTACAGCAAAAACTAACAATGTTATAAAGCAATTATACTCCTATAAAGGTGTATAAAAAAACATTGTAAATCAGCTATACTTGAAAATATTTTTTAAATGCAAAAAAAATTTTAAATATAAGTTTTGTGTGTGTGTGTGTGTGTGTGTGTGTGTGTGTATACCACAGGTTCAATATATAAATTATGTCTAACTGATTACATTGTTTTTCAAAATAAAGAATTTTTTATATTTTACATCAGCTTCATAATATAAATGCAGAAAAACTATATTTTTTTTTCTCGAAGTTCAGAAATTGCCATTTTGCTCATTCGGTACACCACTAACTTTATTAAAAATGGATTTGCGACCTCTTCCCTCCATTCTATTAAACTCTCTCAAGTTTAATAGAATGTTCTGCCATGAACTGACTTATCACCTTAGAGACATGAGATTTGCATCCTGAAATCTCTTTCTTGCAAAAATGCCCAGTTAGCATCCAAGCATTACAGAAAAGAAATGCTTTTTTTACAGATCTCAAATTCCATGCAGCTTTACTCAAGACATCATGTATTTTTAAATTGTCAACACTCACCTGAGGTCTTTAAAAATCAACAAAAACATAATTTTGTGTTTTCTTTCATTTATTCTGGTTCTAAGTGGCCATTTCTAAATGAAAGTATTTAAGTATGTTAACGTCACCTTATAACATCCTATTTCAAATGACTACCGTCTCTCCAAAGATGAAATATGCGGAACTCATAATTATGCTCTCCAAAGATTTACTCTCTGAATCTGTATTACCTTTCTGCTAAACTCCACACTGTTCATTATTCTCTGAGAATATTCTTTTACTTGTATGGTCACCTCACAATGCTGTTTCATTTCATGTAGCTTTTTCCTACAATTTTATGCCTAGTTTATTTCTGGGAAAATGCATTATTTCAGATTGATAATTATAGACACAAAGACTTGGCTATAATTCCTTGAATGTTTCAAGAACTCCTTTTTTTTTAATACCTAGATTCTGAAGCTCTCCACAAAGCATTACTAAAACTTCATTTACATAAGTATCTATATATTAACGACACAATAATGCATTTATAATTGTATTATGATTTATTGCTAATTTTGGAGCATAAACGTAGCTGTCTTATTTACCACCCTCTTGTAAATCACTTTAATATTTGCACTTAGGACTTGAAAGAGAATGGATAAATAAAAAACTGAAGAATATGCAAATTCAATTTATATATTTTTCATAAAATTAGGTGATTATCTAACCTTTATCCAAAAAAAACACAAGAGCCCAGATGCTCTGCAGGCATGATACTCGAGAATGTAGGGTCTTACAGCAGGAAAACATGCAGTAATCCATGCAGCAGAGTTTACCTGTGACCAGCTGGGGTTAGTGACCTATGCATTCCTTACATGCTACATATCAGGAATGGAAAAATGGAATTTGTCAGTTGTGGAAATAAGTATAATGAAGTTTTGTAGCAGGTCATGCTCATATATTCAACAAAGGTACAATCAAAATTATACTCAATTCTAGTAAATCTAAGTCTGTATCTGTTACTTTGTCTTTAACTATGAAATGTCAGAACTGACTTAAAAAAAAAAACAAAAAAAGTGTTTTTTTAATTATGGTCGTGGTCAGTAAGACATAGCCCAGCACTGCTAACGTGACTTAGTGATTCTCTCATCAGGAAACACAGTTTCTACTTCCTCTTTTATTCTCCACATCCTGTAGTAAGTAAAGTTTCAGTGAAAGATACATCTACATGGTGAAAAGAAAAGAAAACTTACATGTGCTGATAAGATCATTTCTGACAGGTTTTACCACCTGTGTTTCTGGGGATGGACACAAGCTAGAGTTCCCTACTCTGACGTTTTCACTGATGTCATTCCCCTTGATCCTCAATTTGAAAGTGGATAAAAATGTTTTCTATGTTTTCTTCTTTAAGAAATTAAATAAAGAATGCTGTCTAGACATGATCCTCTAATGATTTTCAATCAGTGGTCATCAACAGAAGGAAAGCACAGACTCTCATACCCACAGGATGACATTCAGTCAGATAACAAAATTCTCCCTGAAATCAGAGTTTCATCTGTAACATGTAATCAAAGGCTTCCACAGGTTCTGCATCACTGTGCAGTCAGCCATACCATATGGGATTGGCTCTGAGAATCTCACATCAGATGACTGACCCACATGTCATAGTACACTGATCTGATACCAGGTCCTGCCTCTCTTAATGATCTCCTGCAGGGACCTTGGAACATTCTAGGATGTTTCCTGGAGCCATTTACCCTATACAGGTACACTTCCAAGTAGAAACAGAAGCTTTGATTCTCACTGGGACCCCTGCTCTGTCCAACCAACCTCTCTAGAAATATGATGTTCTAATTTCTCCTGCTTAGAACATTTCAAGGTCTCTCCCTGTGCTAATTTAGTAAAGGTAAAAGAGAAACGAGAAAGAGGCAAACTATGCAGGGAGCAATATATAGGATTCCTTTACCTAATGTATTTATCTGATATACCCAAATACTGAGAAATATAGATTCATTTCATAACGGTCCAGAAAAGAGGAGGAGGAACCTCCATGCCAACAGTATATATAAAATGGAATCAATATTGCATAAGCTCCAGCTTAAGCTTAGCTACGAGGTACTAACTCTTCTCATAAAGAAGCAATAACTCTCCATCATTTGAAGCACACTGAGGACTCAGACAGCTGGACACGGAGGGTGTAGGCTCCTCACTCGAATTCTGTACCTGCATCACAGAGCAATGAAATATTCCCAAAGAATTATTGAGGATGACGTGGGGAGCCGGAAAAAAAACATGAATCCATAGTCTGCCCTACCATCTGTTTGCTAGATATTACCACCGTCTTGGTCCAATATGACCTTCCCACTTTTCTCTGGGCCTCCCTACTTTCCACCTCCATCCTCTCATTATATCTAACCTACACTTGGGAAGAACTCTAGTTTTTCCACTTTATCAACAAATAATCCAAATACCAGCTGCGTATATAACTCCTTAGAAATCTCAGGTCTGACTCAGTAATCCATGGCCTTGGAAATCTAAAGTTTTCCTAATTCCCTTTATTATTTTTTTCTAATTTCCATGTACTTACACTCTCAGGATCTCCACTGTTCTCGGGTTCGTCTTCCCTGCAAAACCTGTCAACCTGGACATAGACCATACCCCCCTCTAATTATCTCCTAGGGAATCTAGTTTTTAAAAAAGCCTCAGCGAGCCTCATGGACTTCATTAAAGACTCTTTAAGATAACCCATGGGAGACAGCAGTACACCCATAGATATCTATTTAATACACCCTCAGAGTAATATTTTTTTTATAAAGTCTCTTCTGGCCAATGACTCTCAGCTCTTCTTCAGCATATGCAGTGTCTCACCCTTCTGATTACTCTCTGCTCTATCCCAGGGCCACTCCCTTTCCTGATATTACATTCTTTCCCAATTTTGTATGTTGGTAAAACCAAATAACATAAAATATAACATGTTAATTATTATAAAGTACTGTTCAGTGATATTAAATACATTCACATTACTGGGCAGCCAATATCACCATTTATCTTTCTAACTCTTTTCTATCTTTTAAAACTGTAACTCTATGTCCTTTAAACATAACTTTCCTTTTTGTTCCGTAACCACCTGAAAAGCATCATTACCCTCTCAATTTCTATAATTTTGACTACACTAAGTACCCCATATAACTGAAATAAGTAGTATTGTTATGACTCGCTAAAAGTCACAAATGTGGCATTTTTGGTAGCTAAATGTCCTCAAGATTCATCCATGTTGTAGCATATTCCTAGATGTTTTCCTTCTTAAGACTGAATCACATTCTACTATATGGGTATACCACATTTTGCTTATCCGGGAAGTAGTGGATGAACACTTAGGTTGCTTTCATATTTTAGCTGTGATTATTACTGCTATAAACATTGGAGTACAAATATTTCTTTAAAACCCTGATTTCAATTCCTTTGCGTATACCTCATAGTAAAATTACTGGATCATGTAGTAATTTTATTTTTCAATACCTGAAAAATTGCCCTACTATTTTGCAAAGCAGCTGTATCATTCTGCATTCCCACTGACATAGCACAATGGTTCCAATTTCTTCACATCCCCACCAATACTTGTTTTCTGCTCGTGTGTGTGTGTTTGTGCGTGTGTGTATGCACACAAATATATAAACATGTATTTAGTGATATGGAGCATTTATTCAAGTGCTTAGTCATTTGCACATCTTTTTTGAAGAACCATCTATTCAAGTCTTTTATCCATTTTTGAATCCGGATGTTTGCTTTTTGTTGAGTTGTAGGAGTTCTCTGTATATTCTGAATAGAAATCTCTTGTCAGATAGATGGTTTTCAAATATTTTCTCCTATCTTGTGAATGTTGACAACAAGACTTCTCAGCACCATTTGTGGAATAGACTAAGCTTTCTACTTTGAAAGGTCTTAGCAACTTGTCAAAAATCATTTGGCCCTATATCAGGGTTTATTTCTGGGTGTTCTATGCTATTGGTCTTGAATAGGGGAGAAAATAGTATAATCTATCCAGGTTGATGAAGAACATAAAGAAAGACCAGGACTGAGAATTAGAAGGGCAATATAAAAGAGCAGGGAAGGGCTTCCCTGGTGGCGCAGTGGTTGAGAGTCCACCTGCCGATGCAGGGGATGCGGGTTCGTGCCCCGGTCCGGGAGGATCCCACATGCCGCGGAGCGGCTGGGCCCGTGAGCCACGGCCGCTGAGCCTGCACGTCCGGAGCCTGTGCTCCGCAACGGGAGAGGCCACAACAGTGAGAGGCCCGCGTACTGCAAAAAAAAAAAAAAAAAAAAAAAGAGCAGGGAGTAAAAGGCAGTGTGAGAGAAGATGTTGTATTTGCAAGTTAATGGAAATATGATCATGCTAAAACCACTAAAAGCCTGACTTTGAACAATAGAGTAAATGTTTTAGCAAGAAACATAACACCCATCTCTGGGAAATATAGTATGGGCATAAAGATAAACCACACACAAACATATTAAAAAGAGAAAGGTTTTCATGGTGTGAGAATATTGTGGGATTTGAAGTACAATTCACTTCTGTTCTACCATTGTCTCTAAAATTTATCACAGTGTGTACACAAACAATTCCAATTCTGGTAATGTGCTTGACAGGTTTATATATGAACTTCAGCGACCAGTAAATGTACATTCATAGTAGGACTGTTCCCTAAAGCAAAAAACAAAACAAAACAAAAAACAACCCTGGAAAGACTATAACTCACTCTGTCAACACACATACAGATACAATGATGGCTAACAGTCCAAAAACAGGGTGAGCATGGGTACAAGAGGCTAATCCCCAGGCTGGGGTGGGGTGCAGAGTTTGAGGGTAACACAGGTAGAAAAGGCTTTTGTCATATCCTTGATTTTTGGGGTATGGACATTCACAGGTCACTACCCTCATTTCAAAATGAATGAACGCACTCTCCAATTTTTTAAAACAGGTGAAGTAAACATGAGTGATGATAAATTTCAAACTGTCACAAATCAAATAGGATACTAAGAAAAATTAAATAATATGATTTAAGAATGAAGTGGAGAGATTGTCCAAGATGGTGGCATAGAAAGACCCAGAGCTTGACGCCTCTCATGGGCACGTCAAAGTCACAACTGTTTACAGAACAGCAATTGATGAAAAAGGCCGGGACCTACCGTAAAAGATCTTTTACGGCTAAAGACATAAAGAAGGCACCACAAAAAATAAATAAAGATAAAAAAGAAGGGCTTCCCTGGTGGCACAGTGGTTGGGGGTCTGCCTGCCGATGCAGGGGACGTGGGTTCGTGCCCCGGTCCGGGAAGATCCCACATGCCGCGGAGCGGCTGGGCCTGTGAGCCATGGCCGCTGAGCCTGCACGTCCGGAGCCTGTGCTCTGCAACGGGAGAGACCACAACAGTGAGAGGCCCGCGTACCGCAAAAAAAAAAAATAAATAAATAAATAAAAAAGAAGGCACCACAAGAAGACAGCAAGGAAGGCCAGTAGCCAGCATAGCCCCAGGACCAGGGCTGGGGCACTAGCCCTGATGTCACCTGGACTGCAGCTCTACCCACAAGTGAACCAGCGCTAGGTTCGGTGTCCGCCAGCGTTGTGCAGCCAGCTGCCTTATGATTTAGCCTCACCAAGCAGCACAGACAGCCTCCACACAAGGCAGAGCCTGGCAAACAACCAGTCTGGGGGCAGCCAAGCCTACCAGACCTCCCACAGTAGTCAGTCCACCGCAACAGAAGAGCCCAAGCAGCCCACATAGGGGGTACACCTAGAGCATATAGTTCTAGTGACCAGGGGAGAGTGGGCTGCTGGGACACATAGAACCTATCCTACAAAAGGCCACTTTTCCCACGTGCCGCAGAGCAACTAAGCCTGTGCGCCACAGCTACTGAGCCTGTGCTCTGGAGCCCGCGAGCCACAACTACTGAAGCCAGCGTGCCCTAGAGCCCGTGCTCCACAGCAAGAGAAGCCACCGCAATGAGGAGCCTGTGTGCCGCAACGAAGAGTAGCCCCTGCTCGCTGCAACTAGAGAGAGCCCACGTGCAGCAACGAAGACCCAACACAGCCAAAAAAATTAAAAATATAAATTAATTTAAAAAAATAGTCCATGACTGCAACAAGATGCACAACATCACTAATAACCCAGGGCTTAAAACCATAAAAAAAAAAACGTGCATAAACCTACCAGACTGGCAGACATGAAGACACAGTATCAAATAGCAGCAGGACGTGGAGCAATGGAAAGCCTGGTGCACAGCGGGGGTGCAGCCACTTCTGAAACAATCGGGCCTCAGAGAGCGATGTCCGTGCACACAGACCCACAGTGCTCCTCCCAGCTGAACACAGACCCCTCAGCCCTGCACCAGGACACACGGACATGGGCTCCGCAGCCACAGGAGCCAAACCTGAAACCAACCTGAAGGCCATCACAAGCGGAGGCAGAAATGAACCAGGCACGCTCCTAGGAAGGAATATTCCACAGCAGTGGAGTACGTTTTTGTTTAAAGTTAGTAGAATTATAAAAATTATTTTAAAAAAACCTATATTCACAGGAGGAAAGAATCTCATGGACACAATGCTGAGCCATCAAGAGCAACAAAGCAGCGTGCACGGTCCACCCGCTTACGGACTTCGGAACTAGGCAAAGCTGGGCTGCGCTATTTAGGGATGCGTGCTGGGCATAAACTATGAGGACAAGTCGCTGGCACAGAATCAGGAGGACAGCTACGGGGGGGAGGACGCTGGGACGAGGGAAGGGCACTCCTGGGTGTCCACTCGTCATGTTCTGTTTCTTGATCTTTAAGATTATTCTTTACATGTATATAACTTAATCCTTAATAGGTACTTACAGCTTATCATTTTTGTTTATTAAAAAAGGGGTATCCCGAACAAAGTAGAAGGAGACCCCCTTCTCCCAGGGAAGCAAAGGAATAGCTTCTATCAGTGAAATCTCGATACCATGGCTACTTCAACATCAAGCCTGACAACAACTCCCGTGAGAGGGGCACCGGGGCCACGACACTCGGAAGGAGGCTCTGGGACCTCAGTCGCTGCCTCTGAGGAGCCCACGGCACCTGGTCAGAGTTCTCAGTCATTCTGTGCACGACCCTTTTGCCTTGGTTGCTCTGGCACAGCTCGGCCGGCATCATCGCTGGGAGAGAAAGAAGAAACGTGCAGAAGAGGGAACCGGGCTTCAAGCTGACCCACCTCCTTCTACGGAGACAATGCCACAGTCCCTAAGAGAAGACAGCAAGGGCACGGAATCCAGGCTCTCTGCCTGAGGCCTGGCCACACTAGCGCCCCACGCTTCTGATGCTACAGGGAGAATTTCGCAAGGTGCCCTCAGACCACCTGGTTGGACACATGGGGCTTTCAGACACGCAGGTCCTGTCCGACCCCGCACCTCTGGGGTCACATTCTGGAGGTGGGCCTGGAAGCCTCCAGGTTTTCACTTTTGGTAACAGCTTTATGGAGATTTAATTTCCATACCACACAATTCACCCATTTTAAGTATAAAGCTCGGTGGTGTTTTGCATATTCACAGGGTCATGCAGCCACCAGCACAATCCATTTGACAACATTTCCATCATCTCCCCAAAACCCTACTCTTTACAGGTCACCCCTCATTTCCCACAGGCCCAGCATCACCAGTCCACGTTCTGTCTCTGTGGGCTTGCCTGTTCCTGGTGTCTCATGTAAGCGGAATCCACTCATTGTCTTTTTGTGTCTGGCCTCTCTCACTGAGCATCATGTTTTCGTTCATCCACATTGTAACCCGTGTCAGTGCTTCACTCCTTTTCATGGCTGAGTAACACGTACTCTCTCTGCTTTTAACTCTATAATTAATTGTGTCTCCCTGCCTGCACCGCACAGGGCTGATGAGGATTTCACCTTCCGTCATTCTTGGGGTGTAAGCTGAATTTTTTTTTTTCTTACATCTTTATTGGAGTATAATTGCTTTACAATGGTGTGTTAGTTTCTGCTTTATAACAAAGTGAATCAGTTATACATACACATATGTTCCCATGTCTCTTCCCTCTTGTGTCTCCCTCCCTGCCACCCTCCCTATCCCACCCTTCTAGGTGGTCACAAAGCACCGAGCTGATCTCCCTGTGCTATGCGACTGCTTCCCACTGGCTATCTATTTTACGTTTGGTAGTGTATATATGTCCATGCCACTCTCTCACTTTATCCCAGCTTACCCTTCCCCCTCCGCATATCCTCAAGTCCATTCTCTAGTAGGTCTGTGTCTTTATTCCCATCTTACTCCTAGGCTCTTCATGACATTTTTTTTTCTTAGACTCCATATATATGTGTTAGCATACGGCATTTGTCTTTCTCTTTCTGACTTACTTCACTCTGTATGACAGACTCTAGGTCCATCCACCTGACTACAAATAACTCGATTTCGTTTATTTTTATGGCTGAGTAATATTCCATTGTATATATGTGCCACATCTTCTTTATCCATTCATCCGATGATGGACACAGGTTGTTTCCATCTCCTGGCTATTGTAAATAGAGCTGCAATGAACATTTTGGTATATGACTCTTTTTGAATTATGGTTTTCTCAGGGTATATGCCCAGTAGTGGGATTGCTGGGTCATATGGTAGTTCTGTTTGTAGTTTTTTAAGGAACCTCCATACTGTTCTCCATAGCGGCTGTACCAATTCACATTCCCACCAGCAGTGCAAGAGTGTTCCCTTTTCTCCACACCCTCTCCAGCATTTATTGTTTCTAGGTTTTTTGATGATGGCCATTCTGACCGGTGTGAGATGATATCTTATTGTAGTTTTGATTTGCATTTCTCTAATGATTAATGATGTTGAGCATTCTTTCGTGTGTTTGTTGGCAATCTGTATATCTTCTTTGGACACCAAGGAGTCCTGTGCAGAGGCTGAAAGCCGAGCCCCACACGGTGCACAGTCGCCCTGTGTGACCAGAGCCCAGGAGGAAGGGTGAGATGGGCCTGCCTGTTTACAGGACCAGCATCCTCTGGTCTCATGTGAAACCAACCCGCTGGTCAGAGTCCTGTGAGAGCTGCTCCCCAGGGTTCCAGGCAGGCAAGACAGAATGGTCATGGGCCACGGTGCTGCCTTCAGTTCAGGCACTCATGGTAACTGTCCAGTTGGAAAGTACTGAGGCTCCTTACTGCCTCTTCCAGCTTCTGGGGGCTCCAGACATCCCTGGGCTGGTGGCTGCATCCCTCCCATCTCAGCCTTCATCTTCATGTGGCTTCCCCTCTGTGCCTGTGTCTCTGCTTATCCTATAAGGACGTAGTTACACAGCATTGGGGCCACCCTAAGGCCCTTGTCTTACCTACTTACACGACCAGGCCCTACTTCCAGATGAGGTCATGTCCTGAGGCCCTGGGGACAGGACATGGATGTCTCCTCCCCTGGGGGGTACACAATCCCCCTTCGCTCTGAGATAACAGGTAATGTTGCCCAGAAAACAAGCAAGCCCCTTATCTAAGCCAGCCCCTTGAAGAGGTCTGAGCCTGCCTGGTCTCTTGGAAACTGACCTGGGCAGGAGAGTGTGGCTCAGGACCCGAGTGTGAAGGACACCAGGAAGCAGCCGTGTGAGGCTCCCCTTCGCAGCTGCAGCGCTGGACCAGCTGATGAGGTCCAGCCGGGCAACTCTGTCCTCCCTACAGGACTCGACCCACGTGGTCTGGGGGCGACAGGCAGCAGTGAGTGGGTGTGTGATCAAACGTATGTGACAGGCCTGCAGTGAGCAGGTGAACACGTGTGTGTGTGTGACATCAGACACATGTGGTGGGTCAGCAGTGAGCATACATGTGTGAGAAATCAGGTGCATGTGACGGGCCAGCGGTGCACACACGTGATCAGGTGCACGTGGCATCTGAGCAGGCAGGGCGCCACAGGGCTGCATTGCTGCCATGGGCTCGAGCCGCCGACCCTGCCTGGTGTGGAGCATCCCTCCCCCTCACCCCGTGTCCCTCCCTCACCACGTGCCCCAGTAGCTCCCATGTCTCCAACTACACCCCCTCAGTGGCTGTACCTGCACAGGGTACTTCCCCTGGGCAAGTACTTCTTTTTTTTCCACATCTTTATTGGAGTATAATTGCTTCACAATGGTGTGTTAGTTTCTGCTTTATACAAAGTGAATCAGCTATACATATACGTATATCCCCCTATCTCCTCCCTCTTGTGTCTCCCTCCCACCCTCCCTATCCCACCCCTCTAGGTGGTCACAAAGCACCAAGCTGATCTCCCTGTGCTATGCGGCTGTTTCCCACTAGCTATCTATTTTACATCTGGTAGTGTATATATGTCCATGCCACTCTCTCACTTGGTCCCAGCTTCCCCTTCCCCTGGGCAAGGACTTCTTGAAGAGGGTCACCTCCGTGGTGACGGTGACCTTCCTCTTCTGCTGCTTCAGCAGGGGTGGCCCCTGCCAGTGGCTGCTCCTCACCAAGGCATCCGGGCCGCAGAGGGCTGGTCCCTGCACCTGAGACCAAAGAGAAGGACTTGAGGGGCTGCGCTTTTTCCCACCGGGAGCCCCATATCCAGGCCAGCAGGGGCATGTCAGACACACAGGGCCAGACATTCTGGTTCATCTTCCCCCAACACGGTGGGTGAAAGGAGAGCCACATGGGACCTCAGACCATGTAGGACAAGGTGCGTGCCGAGGACCATCTCAGCACTGTTGCTTGGCCCATTCAGTTTGCCCTCCCGTGAAGTGCTGTCCACGACTGGCCCAGTTTTCTGCTGGGCTGTGTATTATTGGGACATATGTATGGCTATTGATTATTGGGTTATCTTACATATGTGTATGTCTATACATCAACATCTATATCTATATAGACAAATGCATAATGTCGTGTATCCACAATTACAGTATCATACAGAGTATTTCTCTGCCCTAAATATCCTCTGTGCTCTGCCTGTTTGATGCCCCCAGCCCCTGGCAACACCACCCTCTTACTGTCTCTGTAATCTGCCCTCCCCAGCATGTCATTGGGTTGGAATCACACAGGACGTAGCGTCTCAGACCAACTTCCTGTTCTTTTTTTATTTGAAATTGTCTTTTCATTCCCCATCACTAAGAGAATGTGATTCCAATGGAATGGACTTTGATGCCTAAAAGTCTCATTGATTACCCAGCATATCTATGCTTATTAATAGATGATTAAATTTTTGTTGTATTTACTATGACCATAGGGTTCTAAGGGTTACTTTTTTTCTGAATTATTATTACAGTTATAAGTAGTTCTAACTCATTAAAACAGTATATATATGATTACACATTTGTATAATTATTAAACAAAGATACTTATTTGAAACATATCTTTTAATAGAATGAATGTAACTTTTCCCTTTTATTTTTTATATGTATTCGAGGATGACCATGACTAATTGCTAGGAAGAGAAAAGATTCAATAACTGGATCTATTCCGACTTTGTAATTTTTAGAGATTAGCACTGAGACACTTGTTCAGATAAGACTGGGAGTTTTGTTTTAAAAATGTCACTTATTCTTTCAATTCCTTCCCAATTACATACCCAAATATTATACAGAGGGTTTGGTAACCTATCAGCTGACAATGTGATTAGCTTTTCTCTCAATCTTGGTGAAAGCAAACCGTGGGAAACTTTGAAGAGGATTTACGAGAATCTCTTTTCAGCATCTGGGAAGCAGGACAAAGGTTTCACCTGGCTCAGCAACTGACCAACTGTCGATTTGATCAGCTACTCTTTCACCGAGAAAGTCTTGCTTAACCTGACTGCCCAGGAAAGTTGCAACGCTGTCCCTCCTATTATGCCTTTGTGCGTGTGATGTTTTATAAGGAGCCCTTACTCTTTATGAAAGAGTATATTTTATAAAGGGCTCTCACGGCAGGACGTGCTTTAAGTGCATTTTCTTCAAATCTGCATATTTACCTTATTCTGCTTGTGGAAGATCATTGGCGTGCCCATCCTCCCTGCTTGGCCCACCAGCCTGGTTGGATTCTCTGATAGTCAAGACTCATTTCAGTGTTCACTGCAAGAAAAATGTGTGTGTTTGTGTTGAGAGGAGGCTCACCAAACCGGTGAGAGGCAAACCGCAGGATGCATCCCTGAAAGCAGCCTGGCCGAGATCAGAATAAGAGGGAGCGGGGGTGAACACGGTTCCTATTTAAGTCACAAAAATAAGAGAGATCAAGACGCCGCTTCTCATTAAGCCACTGAACATGGAATGATGCATTATTACCTAAAACTCTGGGGTATTTTAACAGCTTTATCAAGGTGTAATCGACATACGACAAATGCACACGTTCAAAGTGTACAATTTGATAGGTTTTGAAACGTGTACCCCATCAAGATAATGATTATACTGTCGAAAAAAAATTAATCAATGGTCAATCTAAGAAAGTAATAGAAAATTTTATTTGTGTCAGCCTGGGGATGATAACCCGGGACACAGTTTTTCAGAAAGCTCTGAGGACTGTTCTAGAGAGGTGAGCGGGGAGGCCAGTATATGGGTGAATTTGACGAAGGGGTGCGTGCAAACAAGTGCACAGCTTGGTAGGAGGTTACGCTATTCAGGCGGAACAGAGAGCCTTAATGGTTTTAGTGCTTTTCTAAGTGTGGGAAGAGGCAAGAATCCAGGTTCATAAAAATTTTCTCCTGAAAATATCGAACTCTCCGAGGGCCGGTTCTGCCAGTTTCCCCAGAGCACAAAGTGCCTCATCCTGGCCTTCACCCTGAAGTCCTTCCAGGGTGTCCTGTAAGTCCGCGACTGTGGTGGTTGATGACTTATTTCTTGTAGAACTGGATGGTGGGCAACGTTCTTTATGTCACAGTCCCCTCCCTTTTGGTCTTAATTTTGACCATGGTTTGGGAGGCAGTTCATGACCATTTTGTCCTATGGTGCTAGGAATGCTCATTCCCAGGTCAGGCGAGGATTTCCTGGATAGACCACTCAGTGTGCTGTTACTGGAATAGGCCCTGTTAACAGTAGCCCAAAGCCTCTGGGTCGCCTGTCCTACTAGTCTGTTATGGTCCAGGAAATGGTTCCCTCTTGTGGCTTCGTCCCATACCTAGAGTTACACTATTACAACCACTGACCTTATAGAACCATGTATTTGACAATTGTTTTAGGTCACCTGGTCATCATTATTTTTAGCGGAGGCTCAGTCGCACATTTGGTAATGCAAGAAACAAAAATCTTGTAACATAGGCAGAATACAAGTAATATAGCTAGTGACATTATTAAGGTCATAAGTAAGTATTTAAACTAAGAACTTTTAGGTGCAGCCCACTATCTCCCCAGGTCATTATCTTTATCTTTAAGGGAAATGATACAGTGGCCTTGTCCACGCAGTCCACAAAGACGTCTTCACGTACAAGGTGAGTGTTGGGTCATCGTGACCCCTTACAGCATAAGGAAAGGAATGTTATCTTCTAAGGAGTTACATGGCTGTTGCCAGAAGGAGAAAAATTGACCTCTGTGGCTGAGGAGATATTGGGGAGGTCAGGTGAACACGTAATGCACATGCACGTGCACACTGGTGGGGAGGGAGGAGGCCGAAGGGCAGAGAAAAAGCGTATGTTTTGAATTTGTCTTGCCCCTTAAAATATGAATTTTTATTTCATCAGTACATCATCCCTGGAACTTTCCTCCCGCCCTCTCCAATCCAGGCAAACTCGGATCTGCTTTCTGTCACTACAGACTACTTTGCGTTTTCTGGAAGCGTACACGCGAGCGTGTGCGTGTGTGTAGGAGGGCGGGCATCAAACTTCGGTTTTCAGCTTCAGAATAAATAACTAAGAAGACATAAAGATTAAAAAAGGCCTTCGGTGACTTCATCACGGTCAAACTTCAAGGCAGTAGAAAGGGATTTACTGGGGGTGGGGCAGGGCAGATCAGGTCAGCAGGTAGAATCCACTGTATTCATGGAACAGTGTACAGATAGATACTCTATTAATATAGAGTTAGAAACATTTTCTACAGTTTGATGAGGACCAGCCACACACGGGGTAAACAAAAGCAGCTCTGGCCGCTCCAGGAAAGCACCCCCACTGGGAAGAGGTCACCGAGCGCTTGCTCCAGGGGTACAATCCCAGCCCCGGACGGCGTGACAACCCATCCCGTCCTACTTTCCCGGCGGTCTTTCCTTTCACGTAGAGAAAAGCTGAAAAGAACTGCTTGTATTTAAAAAGTGACACATTTGTATGTTCACCCCCCTCTCTCCAGCGCTGTGGACACCTTGTGCTCGTGGGCTCCCACTTGGGGGCAGTGGTTCTCATGTGGCTGGAGGATGGACGGGGCGCGAGTGCGGAACTGTCCTGGCTCCACCCACAGCTGATTTCCTGCTGCCCGGTGAGGCCACCTGCCCCATCTCCTGTCCTCACCCTTAACACAAACGTCCCTGGGCCGGGAAAGGCAAGCAGTCTTGTGTTACAGGCATGTGCCTGCTGTGGGCTGAATTGTGTCCTCAAAATTCACATGTTGAGTCCTGACCCAGGTGGTTCATGCTGAACGACGGCTCCCCTTCTGGGCACTTACATTTTGGAGGGCGAGGGCAGACAACACCACGTGACCAGCCCCCAGCCAGGTGCCAAGCCTCTAATGAGCTTCCCTGGGGGAAGGGGATGGAGGTAACTGTCATGGTTCTGCCCTTCGTCGCTGGGGGAAGAGACACCCTAGAGACCCTCGAGGGAAGGAGGGGGCATGAAGGGTCATGAGGTGACCGGAGCAGGGGCCCTCCCACCCGTGCAGCCCTACTGTGCGCCGCGACCCATCTCAGCTCTGAGCACACAAACGCATGCTGAGTCCTGTGAGCCTCCCAGGAAGTCCCTGGAAGCTGAAGGCGGCCCTGCAGACCCCACCCCTTTCCTCCACGTCTAGTAAGACCCACTTCTCCTTGCCATTCCAGAAGCGCTTTTGGAGCTGATCTGGGAGTTGTTCTGGGGTTTAATAGGCTGAGCCCCTGTTGCTATGCCCCTGCTTTCCCACAAGAGCCTTCAGAACGAGCTGTTTGCTCTGTTGCCTGAATGGTCCCCCACCCACCAATATTCTCAGGAAAAAGTCAGAGAGAACGCTTATTCACATGCCCCTCCCAGGGCATGGGACTCACGTGGGCAGGCCCCTCCCCGGATATGGAGCTCACCTGGGCAGGCACCCAGCAGCCCACGGGGCTCTCGTGGGCAGGCCCCTTCCAGGGCATGGGACTCACGTGGGCAGGCCCCTCCCCGGATATGGAGCTCACCTGGGGATGCACCCAGCAGCCCACGGGGCTCTCGTGGGCAGGCCCCTCCCAGGGCATGGGACCCAACTGGGCAGGCCCCTCCCAGGATACGGAGCTCATATGGGCAGGCACCCCGACAGGGCTGGGCACACAGGAACCGTGCACATAGCCCGCGTTGCAGAGCACCCCCTGCCCACCTGTTGGTCAGAGCTGACCCTGAGCGCCTCAGAGCAGGACCTGAACTAACACACAGCAGCTCCTGGACAGGTCTGTGACCCTGGGCTTCACTCATGCGGCCTCCCTCCACCGGGTCTTCCAGAGGCTTCCACTACACCTGGGGCACTGGTCTCCTGGCTCCACCCACCAGCCCTTCTCTCCCTGACTCCTGGGTTCTTCTCATTAGGAGAGCGTCTTCTTGAAATTGTCTCCCACTCTTGGACCAGATAAAATGATGAGAAAACAAGCCGGAGCTGTGGCCCCTTGTCTATCCTGACCCTCAGTACCCTACACCTGTTCCTTGGACCTGGCCGGTGCAGCAAGGGCCACTTTCTGCATCTCTGAGCCCCTGATGGGTGAGGATTGGCCGACTTGGGCAGCCTGACCCGGCCAGCCAACCATCCCCAGGTGTGCCTGGGTTGAGCTCTGTATAGACATCCCCTCCAGGCAGCAGGAGCACCTGCAGCTGCGCCTGAGGCTATATAGTCTCTGCCCCGTCAGCCACCGCGGTGCGGGGCTGGTGGGAGGGAGCGAGGGGCCGCAGCCTGTGCGTGGCCCGGCCTGAGTGGGGCTCTGCTGGACCTTCCACGGGAGCTGCCGGGCTGCTCCCTGCTAAGGAAGAGGATGTGTCGCTCGTACCTGCCATTGGAAGTTCTCCCCAGGCAGAGGTGAGGAAGCAAGAAGAAAGGCAGTGGGGGCCCGGAGAGGAGGGGTGGCTCAGGTAGGGAAATGGAGAGCTTCCAGAAGGGCGCCCGGGGCCAGGACCATCCCACATGGCCTGCGGGAGCCAACTCAGCAAGGTGCTGTCCCTGCGTGGCTCGAGCCCTCTCCTCCAGCCGGTAAGGTCCTTGCGCATGTTTAGGTCTGCTTCCCTGGGAAGGGTGGATAGAGCTCAGGAGCCGCTGGCCTGGGGGTCAGGGAGGCTCCTTGCGCGGGGGGGGGGGGCCGGGGGGGTGCTGGCAGGAGTGTGGGAGCTGGGGGGCTGCTGGCTGCCTGGGAGAAAATTCCCACCTCTGATCAACTTCAGAATTGTTCATGCGTGTAGCAAGTGTCCTGACGGTTTTCACCTGTGTAACTGGCGGGTTTATTTATTTTTTAAATTATTTTTATTTATTTTGGCTGCGTTGGGTTTTCGTTGTGGTGCACGGGCTTCTCATTGCTGTGGCTTCTCTTGTTGCGGAGCACGGGCTCTAGGCGCACAGGCTTCAGTAGCTGTGGCTCGCGGGCTCTAAGCGCAGGCTCAGTAGTTGTGGCTCATGGGCGTGGTTGCTCCGCGGCATGTGGGATCGTCCCGGACCAGCGTTCGAACCCGTGTCCCCTGCATTGGCAGGTGGATTCTTAACCACTGCGCCACCAGGGAAGCCCACTGGCGGGTTCTTAATTAGCAGTGTGAATGGTGACATCAGAGGTCCTGAATCAGGACTGAAATACGTACCCCTACATGCACCGGTGTGAGGACCTGGGGAGGCCGTGTGCAGCCGGCACCCTCAGGGATGGGCTTCCGACTGACCCCTCAACATTCTGGTGTCCAGCCTCTGCTTTATGATTTCTGGGGCCCAATGCTGACTCTAAGGGTTCTGCGCTCCAGCCTCTATCTGTCTTTAGTGAGACCCGCACTTCCAGGATCCTACAGAGCAGGGTCTGTGTGACTGTTCTGTGGCTTCTCTAACAAATGACCACAAGCTGGGTGGTTTAAAACAACAGGAGTTCATCCTCCCCCAGTCCTGGAGGCCAGACATCTGAGATCAAGGTGTCGCAGGACTGAAGTCCCTCCAGAGGCTCCAGGATAGGGTTCTTCCTGCCTTTTCCAGCTTCTGGGGGCTCCAGGCGTCCCCAGGCTTGTAGCTGCATCCCTCCCGTCTCTGCCTCCGTCTGCATGTGGCTTCTCCTCTGTGTCTGTGTCTCTCCTTTTCTGTCTCTTACCAGAACACTGTCATTGGATTTAGGGCCACTCTAACCCAAGAGAACCTCATCTCGAGATCCTTAACTACATCTGCATATTTTCCCAAATATGGTCCTGTTCACATGTTCTGGGGGGACATATGTTTTGAGGCAACCCTTCAACCCATTATCTGTGTATGAAATAACTCTCTCATTTTAGGAGATTACCAAGGTCCCGTATAGACTGGCATAGAAGGCAGCCATGTGGGTGGGGGTCTGGGGAGAATGAGGACCCAGGAAGCCCCTGGAAAGGATCAAGTCCTGGTGAGTGAGCCCTTCCACCGTGGGGCTGTGAAAACAGCCACTCCACTTGTCCGTGGAAAGGGGCCCAGCGCCAAGTCCAAAAGTGGTGACGTTGCAAAGCTGGCTCTTGTGGGATTTCATCACCAATAGCATCATGTAACCAGTAACTACGGGCTTGGAGGAATCGCTTTCTGGTGTGTGATGACGGCACTGTCACTTTAGGCTCATCAAGCCTAGAATAGGAATGTTTGAAGGAGAAGAGTTTGGGAGATTGTGGAGGAATCTTCTTTGGGAGATTGTGAACCAATCTTCCTTGGTTGTCAAGGAAACCAAGCAGGTTTGCCAAGGTTGTCAAGGAAACTGCTTTGAAGCACCATCACCTGAGTGGTGGTCTCAGCGTGAGCTCGGGTTTGAGAAAAGTGTGATTAAGCCTCACTTTCTCTGACAGCTGCGGAGGGTTTGTAAAGTACCTTGGCTTTTAGGGCAAAGGTTCCTTGCTGCAACGAAGCGTTTCCCAAAATGGGCTGAGGCTCAAGGTGTCCCTTCATGCGACAGTCCAGGGCAGGTGGGTGTCAGGGCCCAGGCTCTGTCCCCCTTGTTTCTCCTCCATGCTTCTGGGTGGAGAGCTCCACCCAGCAGGGTGGGGTGACCACGTGGGCACCAAGCCCTCTGTCCTAGGATGCAGACCGGCCAAGGCCCTCACCACCTCCACTACTTCCCCTTGGTAACAGGAGACACTGCGCCCCAGCTGCAAGGGGTGGGAAGGCTGGGAGGTGAAGGGGAGCCGCGAGCAGGAAACAGGAAAATGGGTTCTGGTGGGCAGCTGGGCGGCTCTGCTGTGAGGGTTGCCCAGACACCAGCACACAGGCCTGGGTCCTGTGAAATGTGACGCTCCATCAGCATGAGCTCTTCGATGCTCTGTGGTTCTGGAAATCCTACAGGAGGTGGTTCACAGCAGGTGAAGCTAATTCTCGCTGTGCAGGTGGTGAAGCCAAAGGTCTGCAGTTCAGGCTGAAGGTGCTGATGTACATACAGGACAAAACCATGTCCTGTGAATGTAGTTCAGGGTCGTTTAACTCAACTACAGGTAAAGAGTTCACTACAGTGAATGCAGTTGTGTTATGCCTACAATCTTCCCTCTTGTGCCTCCCCTCAGGGACCCCCTCCTCAGTTCCTGAGGCTCCTGTAAGTCACGTACAGGGGAATGGAGAGTGGGCTCTGTCCCGTCTGAGCCCTGAGTTACGCTGTGTGTGTCTCTGCTCGGGGCTGCCGTAACAAATACCACAGACAGGGCAGCTTAAACAACAGGCCAATCTCCTAGTCCTGGATGCTCTGTGAGATCAAGGTGTGTGCAGGCTGGTCTCTCCTGAGGCTTCTCTCCTTGGGGTGTAGACAGCCATCTTCTCCCATGTCCTCACATGGTCTCCCCATGTGCCTAAAAGTGTCCTAATCTCTTCTTATAGGACGTCAGTCCTGTTGGATTAGGATCCATATTGTGACCTCATTTTACCTTGATCACCTCTAGCTCCAAAACAGCCACATCCTGGGGTCCTGGGGGTTAGGGATTCAGCATGTGAATTTTGGGGGACATGACTGAGCCCACACCATCCTGCTTAGGAAGCAACATGTGCTTTGGTCCGTCCTTCCCTCAAGTCACATGGGGATCATGGGATGGCCCAGGGAGAGGCCACTCCTGCAGTGTTTGTGTCCCAGCTGGGGAACACTTCTCTGCTCTCTTTGATCACGCAGCAGCAGTGCCAGCCCTGCCTTGAGGTGAGCAGTTCTGGGGTGCTGTGCTGTGTCGCCTGGCCTGCTGAGATGCTCAGTGTCAGGGAACCCAGGAGCCAACAGCCTAGTAGGGATGCCAGGGACTCTCAGGGCCTTGACAGATGTCTCTCTCACCAGACACCCCAGAAAATGAGGGCAAACCTTTTGGGGATCACAGGACGGAGAGAGTCACGGTCTCACTTACGCTTCAGAAAGACCACATTGGGGTGGGATGTGAGATGCACCGTGGGGCGGGGAGCTTTGTCAGGGCCTGATGGAGGAACCAGGCCCAAGATGGGGCTTGGGCCAGGGCTGTGGGTGTAGAGGGTAATTAGCCTGGGGACGGGCCATAGACTCTGGAGGACTAGCTGACAGTCACTGGGGCACAAGGAGAGTGGGAGTCTGGGAGGCCCCAGCGTTACCGAGACAAACTTGGTTCCATGCGCCCACGTGTGGTAAAGCCAGTCTGCTGACACCAGGTTGTAGTGAAGGAAAGTGAAGCGTTAATTGTAGAAGCGCCAATACAGGGAGGATGGGCGGCTTGTGCTCTACAAACCCTGAACTCCCTGAAGGGTTCCAGCCAAGCAATTTTCAAAGGCAGGTGAGGGAAGGGGGCCGCAGGGTATGTGATCGTCTGGTGCACAGTTCTCTGGCTGAGGGTGAGGTTACAGGGCCGTTAACGTTATAAATTCTTAGGCACCCATAGCTCTGGGGCTACGTGTTCATGATCATCAAGTAGTTAATTTCTTCCATATGGTGGTGGTTTTAGCATCTGCGAAACAACTCAGGAAGTGTGCATCAGATACTGTTATCTGGGTACCTCAGAGAGGAGTTACAACAGAGGATATGGTGGAGGGGTCTGTCCCGGAAAGGCCCCAGAGGGGCCTCTGTTACAGTAGGTGTCTGGGCTCAGCAACCAGGGGAGGTGGGTGCCTCCTGGGTGTGGAGAGCTGCAGGATCACAGTCCTGTGAGGAGCCTGTTAGCCCCCAGGGTGAGATGGGGATGCAGAGGCTGGACAAATGCATCTGGCCTAGGAGAAGGGTCCAGGCTGGAAATGTCATGGAAATCATTGCAGGGAGGAAGAGGAAAGGCCAGGCGGAGGCAGGTGGGTCACAGCAGACTATGTGCCCGTGACCGTGGTCCTGCTAGAAGCAACTCAGAGCCAGAAAGGAGTGGCCATCAGGGGCTCAGCTTCGTTCTCTTGTTCATTGGTAAAACTGCTGTGACAGTTTGAACCGCCAGGAGACGTCTGGGCCCAGCGCTGCCACGGCTTCATCAAAGGGGACCGGGTACAGAACAGAACCACTGCAGGCCCCGCTCATGT
This sequence comes from Aethalodelphis obliquidens, assembly GCF_003676395.1. Lineage (NCBI taxonomy): Eukaryota > Metazoa > Chordata > Mammalia > Artiodactyla > Delphinidae > Aethalodelphis > Aethalodelphis obliquidens. Next base: position 8,302,280 of record NW_020837971.1, read on the forward strand.
CCCTACTGGGAATGAATCCCATCAGGGATCCGGGGGTCACAGACTCAGCGAACCTCTGCCCTCAGGACTGGTCTTCCTCCTTGCTCTCACCTGCTGGTCAGAGGCCCAGACACCCACATCCTTGCTCCACACACCCACTGCCCCCACGGACTGAGTAGTATTCCACTGCATATCTGTACAACATCTCCATTTTTCTGTCTGTGGACAATTTGGGGTTTCTCTGTCTTGGCTATTGTAAATAGTGCTGCCCTGAAAATAGGGGTGCACATGTCCTTTCCAATTATGATTTTCTCTGGATCTAAGCCCAGGAGTGGGACTGCAGATCCAATGGGAACTCTATGATTTGGTTTTTAAGGCACCTCCATACTATTCTCTACAGTGGCTGCATACTGTGCATTTCAGCCAACAGTGTAGGAGGATTCCCTTTTCCCCATTCCGTATCCAGCATTTATTCTTTGTAAATTTTTGTTGGCGATGGCCATTCTGACCAATGTGAGGTGATACCTCGTTATAGTTTTGATTTGCTTTTCTTTAATAATTAGAGACATTGGGTATCTCTCCGTGTGCTTATTTTTTATACAGTGTGAGTAAAATTAACCTCTTGCAGTTGGCTTCTTGGAAGTCGGCCCTGTTTTGAATTCTTTTCTGATGATTTACGCAGGGCATTTCTTGAGGGCAGGTATCATTTAGAGCCCTGCTGGCCATGTGAAGATTAAGTGACCAGGGCTTCCCTGGTGGCGCAGTAGTTAAGAATCTGCCTGCCAATGCAAGGGACACAGGTTCGAGCCCTGGCCCGGGAAGATCCCACATGCCACAGAGCACCTAAGCCCGTGTGCCACAACTACTAGGCCTGAGCTCTGGAGCCCTCAAGCCACAACTACTGAGCCCTCGCCCCACAACTACTGAAGCCTGCGCACCTAGAGCCCGTGCTCCACAAGAGAAGCCACGAAAATGAGAAGCCGGCGCACCGCAACGAAGAGTAGCCCTCGCTCACCGCAACCAGAGAAAGCCCGTGTGCAGCAACGAAGACCTCACACAGCAAAAAATAAATAAATAAAAAAAAACAGGGTTAAGTGACCCTCAGCACTGGATTTAAAGTTGTTGTTATGGGACTGGCCACAAGGTGGCAGCATTTCTTCATGCCCAACTCGTTACTCTGGCAACCAGAGGCTGAGGGTAAGTCCTCTTCCTCGGTTGTCAGAGAGAGTGGATTATGCCTGAAGAAACACCCAAGCCTTGTGTCTCATTACTTCTTCCCTCTAATTATTTACCTGAAGGACAGATCCCAACTCCTGCCACACCACTCTGCTGTGGGTACTGTCATCTGTAGGTGGGGCGATCCTAAGGAAGGAGGCTGGAGGTGGGAACCCCACCACCAGGAGACAGGGAACCCAGGGAGCTTTTCAAAGCTCTTCCAGCCTGGGTCTCCACCATCCTTTGGGTGCACCAGGCTTGCTTTCCCTGTAGGAAGGCCCGCCTGGATCTAGAGATTGTGGGCTCGTGGGGAGGAGAACAGGAACTCGAGGCCCATGGGGGAGGACTCATTGGTTAGCACATCCTCTCCAGCTCCCTCAGCCCCAGGAGAGTCCAGCCTTGGGACCGAAGCCTGCTCAGGCTCCAGGGATGTGGCACCAGCCCAGCTCACCAAGGACTAGGGGGAATAGTCAGCCTTTCTTTTTTCTTTCTGTATTTTTTTAAATGTGTCGTTTGAATTGGAGTATAGAGGGGAATAGTCAGCCTTTCTTTTAACTTTCTATATATTTTTTTAATGTGTAGTTTGATTTACAACGTTGTGTGGCTTTTATTTTTGTTTTTTAGGTGTACACCAACTTGATTCACTTGTATAAATACATATGTATGTTCTTTTTCGGTTTCTTTTCCATTATCAGTTATTACAGAGTGTTGAGCAGTGGTCCTTGTGGTATACCGTGGGCTTTTGTTGATTATTTGAGAAATAGAATTGTGTATATGTTAATCCAAAACTACTAATTTCTCAGTCCCCCAGCCCCCCACCTTTCCCTTTAGGTAACCATGAGTTTCTTGTTTCTGTCTGTGAGGCTGGTGCAGGTGTCTGTTGAAATTTTGGTTTTCTCCGTATCTCCGCCCAGGAGTGGGATTGCTGGGTCACATGGGACTTCTGTGTTTATTGTTGTAATGAACCTCCATACTCTTCTCCCTAGTAGATGTACCGATGTACATTCCCACCAACAGTGTAGGAGGGTTCCCTTCTCTCCACACCCTCTCCAGCATTTATTGTTGTACATTTTTTCATGATGGCCGTTCTAACCTGCGTGATGTGATACCTCATTGGACTTTTGATTTGCATTTCTCTAATAATTCGGGACGCTGAGCATGTTTTCATGTGCTTTCTGGCCATCTATATGCCTTCTTTGGAGAAATGTCCAGTTTGATCTTTGGCCCATACGTTTATCGGGTCGTTTGTTTCGTTGGATATGGAGCTGTTGGTGCGATTTGGAGGTAGAGTTCCTTGGGGGTATCTTCGTTTGCAAATCTTTGTTCCCATTCTGAGGGTTGTCTTTTTCTTTCCCTTATGGTTTCCTTCGCTGTGCAAATGCTTTCAAGTGGAATTTGGTTCCATTGGTTTATTTTTGTTTTATTTTTCCTTATTCTAAAAGGTGTATCATAAAAGAACTTGCTGTGATTCATGTCAAAGCATGTTCTGCCTATATTTTCCTCAAGACTTCTTTTTTTAAAGGTTTTTTTAAAAAATTTATTAAATTTATTTATTTTTGGCTGCGTTGGGTCTTTGTTGCTGTGCCCAGGCTTTCTCTAGTTTTGTTGAACGTGGGTTACTCTTCGTTGCGGTGCGTGGGCTTCTCATCGCGGTGGCTTCTCTTGTTGCAGAGCACGGGCTCTAGGCACCAGGGCTTCAGGAGTGCTGGCTCGCGGGCTCTGGATTGCAGGCTCAGTAGTTGTGGCATACGGGGTTAGTTGCTCCGTGGCATGTGGGATCTTCCTGGACCAGGGCTCGAACCTGTGTCCCCTGCATTGGCAGGGGATTCTTAATCACTGCGCCACCAGGGAAGCCCTCCTCAACACTTTCATAGTATCCACCGTCTCCTTTAGATCTTTAGTCTATTTGGAGTTGTTTTTATTTTTTATGGTGTTAGGGAATATTGTAATTTCATTCTCCTTTTAATTGTTGAAGGAACCTCCACACAGTCATGCGTAGTGGTAGTTACCAACTTACATTCCCAGCCCCAGTGTAGGAGTGTTCCCTTGTGTCCAGATGTTCTCCAGCATTTGCAGACTGTAGACTTTTTGACAATGGCCATTCTGACCACTGTGAAGTGATTTGTCATTGTAGTTTTGATTTGCATTTCTGTAATATTTAGCAATGTTGAAAGATTTTCACGTGATTTTTTTTTAAAACAGTGTAACAGTTGCGTCTTGAAACTGACTTCTTGAACATCTGCCCTGTTTTGAATTCTTTTTGGATGACCTTCCTGAGGGCGTTTCTTGAGGGCCTGTGTATTTTACTGACAGCATGCCAGGCCTTGTGGATATTACGCGCCCCTCAGCCCAGGTTTTAAAGTTCTTGTTCGGGAGACGGCCACAAGGGGCCATCATTTCTTCAGGCCCAACTGTTCTTTGTTTCTATAATTTCATTTTTATTTTATATTGGAGTGGAGTTGATTTCCGATGTCGTGTTTGTTTTAGGTGTACAGGACCTTGATTCAGTTACACATAGACCTATGTGTATTCTTTTTTGGGTTCCTTTCCCATAGAGGTTACCGTGTGTTCAGTAGAGTTCCCTGTGCTATTCGGTAGGTCCTTTTTGATTATCTCTTTGATATATATTAGAGTGTATATGTGAATCGCAACCTCCTAATTTATCCCTCCCCTTACCTTTCCTTTTTGATAATTTTAAGTTGCTTTTCTAAATCTGTGAGTCTGTTTGTTTTTTAAATTAGTTCATTCATATGAATTTATAGTTTCCACCTGTATGTGACATTCTTAGGATGTGTGTCATTCTCTTTTTGACTTACTTAACTTACTGTGATCATCTCTAGGTCCATAGGTTACTCCAAATGGCATTATTTCATTCTTTTACACGGCTGAGTCATATTCCATTGTGTTCATGTATCACTTCTTTTTCCACTCGTCTGTCAATGGCCATTTTGTTTGCTTCCATGTCTTGGCTCTTGTAAATAGTGCTGCAGTGCACGCTTAGGTGCACGTGACTTTTCGAATTCTGGTCTTTAATGCCTATACTCTTTTCTCTTTTTTTAGGGATCCTTGTGTTCTTTATTTTCACAGAGTGAAAATATCAAAAGTTACATGTGAATGAGCTTACAGTCAATAAAATAAAATACATGTCTACTAGAAAATACAAACAGTGTTGCCTTGCCTCTCCATTGACATGGGCTGGAATTTGCTGATAGATGTATCCCTACGCAGGAGAAGTTTTGGCACGCAGTTATTGCTCTTATGCGTCCCCACAGTTTCAGTGTCCATGGCTCTACGCCTACCCACTGCTCCGAGGTCATGGTCATGGTTTCCAGGTACCCTTGATAATAAAATAAACTGTATGTTTTGGAAGCACGTTTCAGGCAACAGTAATGGAGTTGGCCATGACCACCATGTTTGTTCGCAAGAGATCTTGCACTATTTGTCATTTATTTTTGATCTAAAAAAAGAGTGAAACTTTTGACATGTCCACCAGAAATGGCACATTCAAATAACGGGGAAGAAAATGTCCGCGAATGTCTTTTTTCTATTTAACCATCTTACACATTTAGTGTATCTAAGTGGAAATTTTGTAAACATACTTTAATGTCATATCAGGTTGAAACATAATTGCCTTACAAAGACTGTGGATGAAAACGTCATAATCGGACTTGCAAGGTGCGACGCCAGCCCCCATCCCAGACTTTCTGCCTGCTTCTTCCGTCAGAGGAGTGATAACTGTCCCACAAAATAAAAATTGCCTTGGCTTGACAGCAATTACACTTTCACTTTTCCCAGCCAGCTCTTTGTTTTAAAACTAAGTAGCTAATACGGCTGTCGGTGCAAACTTATTCATAAGAGACGTGAACAGAAGGGCAGGTAGGTTTCATGCCTACTCAGTCCATCACAAAGCAGACGGACTAGCTACAGGGAGATGGGTTCGGCAGCCTGTGGCCCAGGGTCCCCTCTTCCCGGAGTCCACACCTCACATGCTCTGACCCGGTCCACATGCACTGAGGGAAACACAGCTCTGCCCAGCGGGCACCCTGTGTACCGAGAGGCAGCCTCCTGCCCGCAGCCGGGACCCCTGCCCGTGCAGCCTTGCTGCAGCACCTGCGCACTCAGGAGTGAGCACGGGGGAGGGGAGGGCACAACTGCAACGTGATGGCATCTTGCGTTCCTTCCCTCTGCCGCTCACTGTGGTGCGTCTTGACCATTGGCACTGTTGCCATTGACGGGAGGTGGGAAGAAACGTGAAGTGCAGCTTGCTCTTAGCAAAGCAAGGGATCACTCTAGATATGGTTATGCAGTAAGGTTTGCAAACAGCAGGGTTGTTTAAAAAAATCAATCCCACAAACTACATTATTTATTTGGTCTTCTCCACATATACTCTTAGGGGTGGGACTGTCAGATCATGTGGCAGTGCTATTTTTATCTTTTAAAGGCATTTCCATAATGTTCTCTATAGTGATTGTTACAGTTTACATCCTACCAGCACCATAAAACGGTTCCCTTTTCTCCACTCCCTCTCCACCATTCATTCATTGTAGATTTTTGATGCTGGCCTTTCATACCGTTGCAAGTTAATCCCTCGCTGTAGTTTTGATTTGCATGTCTCTGATTATTGCTATGTTGAGCCTGTTTTCATGGGCTTTTTTTTAAAAAAAAATACTGTGAGTAGAATTTACCTGTTTAAATTGTCTTCTTGAAACTCTGTCCTGTATTCAATTATTTTCCAACACTTAACCCCTGTACATTTTTTGAGGGCAGGTATATTAAGTGCCTATAAGCAATCGCTTTAAGGTTGGTTTGCGGGAAATGGCCACAAGGGGCAGGATTACCTCTGGCCCAACTCTGGTTACCTTGGCAACCAGAGCTTTCGGGGAAATCCTGTTTGGGGCATGTAAATTAGAGTGGGATGTGCCAGAACAAACACGCAAATCTTGTGTCTCATTACCACTTTTTAAAAATTAGATTAATTTTCATTTTTTATTGGAGTAACATTGATATACAGTGTTCTGTATGTTGTAGGTATACAGAATCTTTCAGTTATACATATGCATATATCTCTGCATCCTCGGCTTCTTTTCGCATATAGGTTATTACAGAGTGTTGATAGACATACCTTGGTATACATAGGACCTTGTTGATTATCTATTTTATATGTAATAGTTTGTATTTGTTAATCCCAACCTCCTAATTCATCCCTTGACCCCTTCTGTTTCCTTCGGTAACCATGTGTTTGTTTTTTAAGTCTCTGAGTCTGTTTATGTTTTCTCAGTTGAGTAGTGTGTATTTTTAGATTGCACCTATAAGTGATATCATATGATATTTGTCTTTTTCTGTCTGACTTACTTTACTTAGTATGATTTCTCAAGGTTTATCTATGTTCCTGCAAATGACATTATTTCATTCTTTTACATGACTGAGTCATATTCCATCGCATACATCTATCACTTCTCTATCCATTCATCTGTCCACGGATATTTTGTTTGCCCTCATGCCTTGGCTATTGTAACTGGTGCTGCAGTGCACGCTTGGGTGCATATGTCTCTTTGAATTCTGGTTTTCTCCACAGTTACTCTTAGGGGTGGACTACTGGTTCGTGTGGTAGCTCTATTTTAACTTTTAAAGGCACTTCCATAATGTTCTCTATAATAGCTGTTACCATTTACATCCCACCAGCACCATAAAAGGGTTTCCTTTTCTCCATGCCCTCTCCACCATTTATTCATTGTAGATTTTTTTTTTTTTTTTTTTTGCGGTACGCGGGCCTCTCACTGCTGTGGCCTCTCCCGTTGCGGAGCACAGGCTCCGGATGCGCAGGCCCAGCAGCCGTGGCTCACGGGCCCAGCCGCTCCGTGGCATGTGGAATCTTCCCAGACTGGGGCACGAACCCGCGTCCCCCGCATCGGCAGGCGGACTCTCAACCAGTGCGCCACCAGGGAAGCCCTACTGTAGATTTTTGATGATGGCTTTTCAGACCGGTGCAAGGTGATCCCTCGTTGTAGTTTTGATTTGCATGTCTCTGATAATTGCTATGTTGAGTATGTTTTCATGGGCTGGTTTTTTTTATAAACAGTTTGAGTAGCATTTACCTGTTCAAATTGTCTTCTGGAAAGTCTGCCCAGTTTTCAATTATTTTCAAACACTTACCGTTGGACATTTTTTGAGCGCAAGTATCATTTGGAGCCCAGCCGTCCTTGTGAATCTTAAGGGCCCATAAGAAATCTTTTTGAGGTTGCTGTTTCAGGAAATGGCCACAAGGCGACAGGATTTCCTCAGGCCCAACTCTGGTTACCCTGGCAACCGGAACCTTAGGGGGAATCCTGTTTGGGGCTTGTAGATTTGAGTGGAATGTGCCAGAACACCCAAGGGCTTGTGTCTCATTACTTTGTCCCTGTTTCCCTTCACCCTCTCTCGCCTCCCCCACAAATCCCAACCCGTGCGAAACTGCTGTGCTGAGGGCGCTGTCATCCGTAGGTGGGGCCACCCTAAGGAAGGAGGCTGGCGGTGGGAATCCCACCACCAGGAGACGTGGAGACCAGGTGACTTTAAACAGCTCTTCCAGACCAAAGGGTCCACCATCGCTTGGGTGCACTTGGCTAGGTTTAGCTGTCTGGAGACTGTGGTTTCAGCCAGACGGGACAGACACGACAGGTCCAGTGGGGACTCATTAGCTGGCACATCCTCTCCAGCTCCCTCAGCCCCAGGATAGTCCAGCCTTGGGACCCAAGGCTGCTCAGGCTCCAGGGATGTGAGAACAGCCCGGGTCATCGTGGCCTCAGGGGAATATTACAGGCATTTCATTGTATTTTTAAAATATTTATTTATTTATTTGGCTGCGTATGGTGTTAGCTGCGGCACGTGGGATCTTGCGTTGTGGCGCGTGGGCTTCTCTCTAGTTGTGATGTGCGGGTTTTTCTCTCTCTAGTTGGGGGCTTGTGGGCTTAGTTGCCCCGCAGCACGTGGGATCTTAGTTCCCTGACCAGGGATCGAGCCCGCGTACCCTGCATTAGTAAGCAGATTCTTTACCACTGGACCACCAGGGAAGTCCCCTCCTTGTAGTTTTTAAAGTAATGTTCATTTTATATTAGAGCATAATTGATTTACAATGCTGTGTTGGTTTTAGGTGTACAGCACCTTGATTCAGGTATACATAGATGTATAGCTACTCTTTTTTGGATTCTTTGCCCCTATAGGTTATTACAGGGTGTTGAGTAGAGTTGCCTGTGCTATACCGTAGGTCCTTGTGGATGATCTATTTTATTTATATTAGTGGGTATATGTTAATCCCAAACTCCTGATTATTGCTCCCCCACCCCATGTTTCTCCTTGGGTAACCCTAAGTTGGCTTTCTAATTCTGTGAGCCTGTTTCTGCTTTGTAAATGAGTTCCTTTGTATCAGTTTTTAGATTCCACCCTTAAGTGATACCCTATGGTATTTGTGTTTCTACCTCTGACTTCCGTCACTTAGTATGATCATCTGTAGGTCCATCTATGTTGCTGCAAGTAGTATCATTTCATTCTTTTTTATGGCTGAGTAATAATCCCGTGTGCCTATGTACCCCCATATTCTTTATTCATTTTCCTGTCAGTGGACTTTATGGTGGCTTCCATGTCTTGGCTATTGCAAATAGCACTGCCATGAACACTGGGAAAAATATAAAAAATTATAGTTTTCTCTGGATATACGCCCAGGAGTGGGATTGCCCGATTAAGGGCTACCTCTGTTTTTAGGTTATTCAGGAACCTCCGTCCTGTTCCCCCAGTGGCTGGTACTAATTTATATTCCCACGTGCAGTTTAGGAGGGGTCCCTTTTCTCCACACCCTCTGCCGCATTTACCTTTGGTAGACTTTGTGATGATGGTCATTCTGACTGTTGGGAGGCGATAGCTCCTTGTAATTTTGATTTGTATTTCTCTAATAATGAGCAATGTTGAGGAAGTTTTCATGTGCTTGTTTTTCTTTTTAAACTGTGAGTAAAATTTACCTCTTGAGAGTTTTCCTGAAAACTTGCCCTGTTTTGAATTTGTAGTCGATTACCTACCGTAGGCCATTTCTGAGGGCAGCCATCATTTACAGCCCCGTAGGCCTTGAGAGTATTAAATGCCAATAAGCACCGCTTTTAAAGTTGTTGTTACGAGAACACAAGGCGGCAGGATTTCTTCATGCCCACCTCTGGTTACTGGGGCACCAGAGCCTTAGTGAAAGTCACGTTCCTGAGTTGTAAATGAGAGTGGAGTGTGCCACAAGAAACACCCAAGGGCTTGTGTCTCATGACTTTGTCCCCCTTTCCCTGCACCCTCTCCCACCTCTCCCCAAATCCCAACCCTTGCGAAACTGCTATGCTGAGGGTGCTGGTGTCCATAGCTGGGGCGAATCTGAGGAAGGAGGCTGGAGGTGGGCATCCCAGCATCAGGAGACGTAGGGACCAGGTGACTTTTCAGTGCTCTTCCAGACCAAAGGGTCCACCATCGCTTGGGTGCACTAGGCTTGGTTTAGCTGTGGAGGGCTTGCCTGAGCCTGGAGACTGTGGTTTCATCCAGAGAGTTTCAGACACTGTGGGTCCAATGTGGGCTCATTTCCTGGCACATACTTCCCAGCTCCCTCAGCCCTCAGACAGTGTAGTCTTGGGACCAATGGCTGCTCAGGCTCCAGGGATGTGACACCAGCCAGTGTCACTGAGGTCTGCACGGACTATAGTAGTCATTTCATTTTGTTTTATTTTTTAATTCAGTGTTTGATTTATATTGCAGGGTAGTTGGTTTACATTGTTTTGTTTTTGGTGTACAGCAACATGATTCGGGCACATGCAGATATATATCTAGTCTTTTTCGGAGTCTTTTCATATACGTTATCGTTGAGTGGTGAGTGGATTTCCCTGGGCTATATGGTAGGTCCTTGTTAATGACCTATGTTATATATATTAGTGTGTATATGTTAATTCCAACCTTTTATTTATCTCTCCCCTCCCAGGTTTCCCCTTTGGTAACCTAAGATTGTTTTCTAAGTCTGTTAGCCTTTTCTATTTTGTAAATGAGTTCATTTGTATCAGTTTTTAGATTCTGCCTATAAGTGGTATGATACTCATCTTTCTCTCTGTGACTTACTTCACATAGTATGATCATCTCTAGGTCCTTCTTTGTTGTGGTAAATGGCATTATTTCATTCTTTTCTTATAGCTGAGTAATATTCTGTTGTATATATGGACCTCATCGTCTTTATCCATTTTCTGTCGATGGACATTTAGGTTGCTTCCATGTCTCCACCATTGTAAATAACGCTGCAGTGAAGTTTGGGATACATGTGTCTTTTCGAGTTATTTTTTTTGTCGAAATGTCCTCCCAGGAGTGGGATGCCGGATCATATGGTAGCTCTGTTTTTAGCTATTTAAGGAACTTCCATATTGTTCTCCTTAGTGGCTGTTACCAATTTACATTCCCCCTGACACCATAGGAGTGTTTTCTTTTTTCTAAGCCCTCTCCAGTATTTACTGTTTCTAGAGGTTTTGATGACAGCCATTCTCACTGGAGAGAGGTGATACCTCGTTGTGGTTTTGATGTGCATTTCTCTAATAATTAGCGATGTTGAGCATCTTTTCATGTTCCTTTTGGCCATGTGTATTTTTTCCTTTGCAGAAATGTCTATTTAGGTCTTCTACTTATATTCTATTGGGTTTGTTTGTTGCTGTTTAGAGTAAGTTCTGATATATATATATATATATATATATACACACACACACACACACACACACACACACACACACACAGACACACACACACACACATATATATAGACTTATAAATGCCACCTTATTAATTGCTTTTGTAGTCCTATTGTTCTCTTTTCATTTTTTCCCCCATCTTTGTAAACTGGTGATTTTCTGTGATGGTATGCTCTTTTCCCCCTTTCCTTATCTTTTGTGAATCTACTTTAGGTGTTTGATTTATGTTTACCATGCATCTTACATAAAACGTCTTTGAAATAAAATAGTTCATTTTATGGTGATAGCAACTTAACTTCTATGGCGTATAAAAATTCCCCCCTTTTCCTCCCCCCTTTTATATTTTTGATGACATGATTTACCTCTTTTTACATTGTACATTTTTTATCCAATTATAGCAGCTGTAGTTATTTTTGCGACTCTTTTCCTTTAGTCTTTATAGTATAGTTAATTCATTAACACACCATCCTATTACAGAATTAGGGTTTGTAAACATGACCGTATATTTGTCTTTACCAGTGTGTTGTATACTTTCACATGTTTTCATGTCATTATTTGGCCTCTTTTCATTTCAGCTTAAAGAACTCCTTTCTGTGTTTTGCAAGGCAGATCTTGTGCTGATGAACTACTTCAACTTTTCTTTGCCTGGAAAAGTTTATTTCTCCTTCATATCTGAAGGATAACTTTGCTGGATAGAATATTACTGGTTGGCAGTTGTCTTTATTTGAAGACATCCCATATGTCATTTTCCTGTAGAGTTTCTGCTGACAAATCTGCTAGTAGCCTAATGGGGGTTCTTTTGTAGGTTACAATCTTTTTTCCTCTTTAGGATTCTCCTTATCTTTTATTTTTGACAGTTTCATTATAATGTGTCTTGGAGGTCTTTTTGCATTGAGTTAATAGTGTGATCTCTTAGTTTCATGAACATGGATGTCCAAGTCTCTCCCCAGGTTTGGGAAGTTCTCAGCTCTTATTTTTTTAAATAAACTTTCTGCCTGCTATTCCCTCCTTTTCTCCTCCTGGAACCTCAGTGGCTCTGGTATTTCTATGTTTGGTGGAGTCCCATAAGTCAGGTAGGCTTTCTTGGCTATTTTTTGTTCCTTTTTCCTTTGTTTTCCTCTGATCACATTATTTCAGAGTTCCTACCCTCGAGCTCACTTATTCTGTTTTCTGTTTTGTCTATCGTGCTGTAAATGCTCTCTGTTGCATTTTTCATTTCATTTATTGAATTCATTAGCTCCCGAATTGTTTTTTATGATTTTTACCTCTTTGTTAAATTTCTCATTTTGTTCATGTATAGTTTACCTGATTTCACTGCAGTTGTCTTTCTGTTTACTTTTAGCTCATTGAGTTTCCTCAAAAAAGCTATTTTGAATTCTTTGTCAGTTAGATTGCAGAATTTCATGCCTTTCAGTTCACTTATTGGATGATTACTGGGGTCTTTGGTGATGGTATACTTCCTTGATTCTTCATGTTACTTGTAGTTTTGTGTTGCTGCTTTTGCATTTGAAGCAGCAGACACCTCCTTAAATCTTTACTTGCCTTCAGGTGAGCTATACAGTTTGTTGGTCCTCTTGTAGCTGAGGTTTTCTCCTACCTTATGTGGGTATACCTGCTCCATACTTCTTGCTCCCTCTCGTGGCAGAATTCTTAAGCTTGTATAGCTTCTCTGGGGTTTGGTTTATTATACAGCGTTACTGCAACAATAGCTGACTAATATAAACTCTTAATGATTATATTGTAAGAAATTCTGTATACATGAAAACGTATAGATACAATTTTACATAAGTGCATAACATAATTATGATCATGTTACACGTTTTTAAAATTTATTTTTCTTTTCCTCATTAGGTTGGCTACCCCTCTGTCCCCATCCCACTGATGCCCCATTTTCCTTCCCAAGTAATCCATGTTAACAACTTAATATGTACCTATCTGTATTTTCTCCATATTTATGTACTCATATGCAATGATATGACCACATATATGTACCAGTGACGTTCAAAATATGTAGCAACCAGTATGCACAGTATCAACCAGTGAGAATAAACACTAGCTGAAACATCCAATGGCTGTATCAGTTTATGCTGGCTAAGTGCCACCCCTGTACGCAAACACACACACACACACACACACACACACACAATAAGAATTTCTATCACTGTTTATGTTCTACAAAAATGGAACCATATTATAAACATTTTGCCTTATTATTGTTTTTTTTACAATCCCTTAAATTCCAACTGTGATATGGTTTTATTCATTCTGCTTAATTGCTGTATAAGACATATTAAGTGGGCTGAGTGTATTAACATTTATTCAGCAGTACCCTATTAGTGGACTTCCCCTTTGTTTCCAGTGTTTTTGTTACCATGAGCAATGCTGCCATGAACATTCTTGAACATACATCATTGTGTACTGGTGATTTTATCTCTAGGGCATCCAGTCCCAGGAATGGAACAGGTGGACTGAATGATGAGAGGTAAATTTTGTTAGATGGTATCTGAGAACTTTTCAAGGTTCTTGGACAATTTACATTTTTATCATGAAGATTTAAAGAAATCATTTCTCCTGCATCTACATAGATATCAGTAAGTGGCTTTTTTTTTTTTTTTTGGCGGTACGCGGGCCTCTCACTGTTGTGGCCTCTCCCGTTGCGGAGCACAGGCTCCGGACGCGCAGGCTCAGCGGCCATGGCTCATGGGCCCAGCCGCTCCGCGGCATGTGGGATCCTCCCGGACCAGGGCACGAACCTGCGTCCCCTGCACCGGCAGGCAGACTCTCAACCACTGCGCCACCAGGGAAGCCCAGGAAGTGGCTTTTTGATTTTTGCCAACCTCATGGGTACAAAGTAACAATCTGCATTTCCCAAACCAATCGTGAACTCACACACCTTTTCCTGACTTGGCTCTCTGGATTTTCTCTTTGTAGCTCTGCTCATTTCTCATTTGTGTTGTTTGTATCCTTGCCAGCATGTAAGAGCATTTGCATGTTGCAGATGTTAACCCTATGCCTAGATTAAACAATTTTTTCTTAATCTAGGATATTTTCATTGATTGGGTTTAAGTTATCTCTTGCCTTACAAAATGTTGTCACACTCATGAAAATGTGCTTTCGTTTATCTCCCTCCTTTCTCATTTCTCTCTTTCTCTTCCTTTCTTCCCCATCTTTCTCTCTCTCTGTGTATGTGTGCGGGGTTGTCTCTGTGTGTGTGTGTGCGTGTGTGTGTGTTTGCGTGCACACCTGTTTTCCTTCCACTCGTTCTGCCTTTCTGTGTCTTTCTTCATGCCTCTTGTTCTCTCTCTACCCCCTCTCACTGGCTGCTCACTGCTCCCTTTTCCCACTCCATAGCAATACTAATTTTCTGTGCAGAGAGCAGTGTATTTTCTTGCTTGTGTTACTTACAAAGCCAAGACAGAAGCGAGAGGTGACTGAGGGCAGCACAATATGGGGTTAAAACAATGCAGTTTCAAAATTGGCTGAATTTGAGATCCCTTGAGTTTTTTCTTTTTATATGGATTCTCCAGTTCACCCTCTGAGATTCTGATTCCATAGGTCTGGAGAGAGGTGTAATGTACAAATGGATGTCTATTTTAATATCTCCCCAGGGGATCCCAGTACAGTGTCAGGGCTGGAAGTCTGCTAAAGCGCTAGATCAGGGAGGCTAACCAAATGCTCCCCAGTGTGGCCAGCTTGCTTGGGAGACTGGACAAGCTAGGCTGTTGTAGACTCAGTTAATGACCTTCAGCAAGCCACCAGCTCAGCATAAGACAGCATGAGGGGCTCACGTGGAGTAGAAACAAGGGTGAAGTAGGTCTATAGGCCTGATGCTCCTCCAATGGCGGAAGAGAGAAAGGTGTGAGGCACAACTCAAGTGCAGCTGCAGTGGGGCAAATGGGCACAGGGGGGCAGTGTGGCTCCGTGTGGCTCAGAAGCCAACTCAAACTGAGGCCTGACCCAGGCTCTGGGAGAGCTCTGGCAGGGTGAAGGGCTGTTCCCTTTCCACTCAGTCCCTGTCCTGCAGAACCTGGCTCTCAGATGATTAAAATTCATGCAACATTTATTGAGTGTGAATGATCTCATGTCAAACACTGTCCTGTATTGTTTTATTTAATCTTCATAGCAATCCAAGGTAGGCATATTATTTCTTGTTTACCAAAGAGGAAGCTGCAGCTTAGGGAAGTTAATTAATTTCTTAGAAGGTGGGAGAGCCAGGAGTTAGACTCAAGCCTGTCTGACTGCAAGCCAAATATTCTTTTCATTCAACAACTGCTTTATACAGGTAACATTTGATTCTGAACGTATTAATCAATGTGAATTTACCAAATAATTTATTCATGCATGCTGATTATTTCTTTTCTCCTTTCCTTCTTTCTTAAACAAAGGGATCAGTAAGATTAACTGTGTTAGCTAAAAAATCTTAAAGCCCACAGTCTGCCTTTTAACAGGAGACTGAAGAAGCAAAGAATGAATGGTTGATGGTGGAATGTCCCCTTGGGGTTTCCTCCTCTACATAGCTGGGCCCGGGTGTCACAGTGAATGTCTGCAGACCTAAGGCAGGATTTTATTTGGCTGATGTAGTATTATTTAAAAAAAACTAAACTTCAGGGCTTCCCTGGTGGCGCAGTGGTTGGGAGTCCGCCTGCCGGTGCAGGGGGCGCGGGTTCGTGCCCCGGTGTGGGAGGATCCCACATGCCGCGGAGCAGCTGGGCCCGTGAGCCATGGCCGCTGAGCCTGCGCGTCCGGGGCCTGTGCTCCGCAGTGGGAGAGGCCACAGCAGTGAGAAGCCCGCGTACTGGGAAAAAAAAAAAAAAAAAAATCTAAACTTCAGTTCATCACAGTCCCTACCATTCCTTTTTCTTTCCATCTTTATGCTTTACTCATCCGTGCTACCTGCTGAGTATCTGCTGATGGCAGTACCAGATCCTTTGGGCCTCGAACTTCACCCCACTCCATCTCCCTTCCCTGGCTCTACTTGCCTCTAGGTGTGTCATTGTCATCACTCTGGCTGTTGTCTGTAGCTGGAGGCGCTCCCACCTGCGATGGCTGCATCCGTGGGTACACTCTGCTGCTTCTAGCACCCAGACCAGCCCTAGGTTTGCCAGGGCTAAATTTAATTGCAGTTGCTTCATCAGATGCTTGGGTATTTTCAGCCATAGAGGCATAGGGTGGCTGAGCTGGAAGTTGCTGAGGGCTGCTGGCCAGGGCTCAGACCCAGTGTTTTAGATTGAAATTAGCCTCCAGGTTGTTCCAAGCACTTGGTCCCTGTCCCCAACCCCCCACCCCTGTTTTTTCTTAACTGGAGTTCGGGAGAAGGGAGAAAGCAAGAAGTGGTAGAGAATAAGACAGCACAAGGTAGACCCTGGGGGCCCTCTGTATTTGCTCGGTCATTTCTCTTTTCTCCGTAATCAGTTGCCCTCATGGCACGTGGGTCCCGGAAGATCAGGAGCTGGAGACCATGCTATCCAGTCACGGCCAGCAAGCGTGATCCACGTGGCCAGGGCCACCGCTGATAGGCAGCTGAGAGCAGGATATGGTCTCTCTTGCACAGTGAGGGCTGCCCGCTGGTCTGTTCTCTCCTGGCCAGCTCGCCACGGAGTCACCGTCCAGGGAGACACCACCCTTGCTCTGAGCTCCAGCGCTCGTGTTATCAGGTGTCCTTTCTTTACCGGGGTCTTCATGGACAGGGCTGTGTTCTCAAAAGCCTTGGCCCAAGGCTTTCTGAAATTTCCCAGCTGGCGAGTACTGTGGGGTTGGTAGGCCCTCTGGCCAAGAGAGCAGGTGTGTATACATGCATGATGGCAGGTTCTCAGTGGCAATTACAAATAGAACAGGAAAATGGGCCCAGAGATGGAGCGGTGGCACTGAAGGGGTGGAGAGGAGAGGAGATACACAGAGAGGGGGAGGATATAGCCCCCCAGTGTCCTGGGGGCCCTGGGTGGAGGAGGGGCCTGCCCGAGCATGGGAAACGTCCCTGGCTATTCTCAACTGCTGCCCTTGGCTGTGCGTGAGATGTTTTCAAACTTCCTACGAATCCAAGTGAAATAGAGAGGATCTTCCCTCTTTCTCTAACTCCACCATGTCCACGGCAGGAGAAACTCTCCTGGCTATTTCTCATGTCCAGTGTACCTACTGGATGGCAGCACCAGCCCACAGCTCTCACACTGGAAGGGGCCTTGGGATCCTCTGTTTGGATCTGCTCGTGTTACAGAGGGCAAGCTGCTGCTCTGAGGTGGTTAGTTTTATGTCTGGGCTCCTGACCTCTCCTCCCATGCTGTCCTCAGCACCTTTCTCGTTGTCATGCCAATATTAACAAGAGCTAGCAATCAGGATTCTGCACCAGGTACATCTTAAACACTAACTCATTTAGACCTGACACCAGACCTACCTATGAGGTAGGCACTGCTATCATCCCCATTTTACAGATAAGGACGTGGAGACCCAGAGAAGTTAAGTGACTTGCCCAAAGTCACACAGAATTTGGAGCTGGGTGTTCTGGCTCTAGAGCTGTGATCCATGGCGTATACTGCCTCTCAAGGTGCTTCGCTGGGACTGCCTGTTTCTTGTCCAGCTCTTATACCAGATTGTGAACAACTTGAAAGGGATTGGTTATGTTTTAACCCCCTTTGGATCCCAAGATTAATCTAGAGCCCAATATAGTAGAAGCTCAAACAAATGTTGATTTAATGAGTGAGTGAAGAAACAGAAGCATGGACTTCCCTGGTGGCACAGTGGTTATGGATCTGCCTGCCAATGTGGGGGACATGGGTTTGAGCCCTGGTCCGGGAAGATCCCACATGCCGCGGAGCAACTAAGCCTGTGTGCCACAACTACTGATCCTGCGCTCTAGAGCCCACAAGCCACAATTACTGAGCCCGTGAGCCACAACTACTGAGCCTGTGCACTGCAACTGCTGAGCCCACGTGCCTAGAGCCCGTGCTCCACAAGAGAAGCCACTGCAATGAGAAGCCCGCACACCGCAACAAAGAGTAGCCCCCGCTCGCCGCAACTAGAGAAAGCCCACGCACAGCAACGAAGACCCAACACAGCCAAAAGTAAATAAATAAATTTATATATATATAAAAAAAGCAAACCCAAAGCATTAGTTAAACCGTTGTTCCTTGCCCTGCATTTCTGAGACCTAATGTCTCTGAGGGGTTGTGAGTACAGGGTAGAACTTGCTGGCCTCTGGGGGGGTAGCAGGCTGGGAGATCCCAGCAACCCTCACCTGGGTAGGAATCCTCCCGCCTCCTCCCCTGTTCCCTCCCAGCACCGCCGCCTCACCTGCCTGCCTGCGTGCT
Source organism: Aethalodelphis obliquidens (assembly GCF_003676395.1). Taxonomy (NCBI): domain Eukaryota; kingdom Metazoa; phylum Chordata; class Mammalia; order Artiodactyla; family Delphinidae; genus Aethalodelphis; species Aethalodelphis obliquidens. Next base: position 8,320,500 of record NW_020837971.1, read on the forward strand.
TGTGCACACCTGTGCACCTTCTTCTGGAGCCTGCCTGCAGGTTGATGAGTACGCCAGGCATCCATCTGACTTCCCTGGTGACGGCGGCAGCTTCACCCTTGTGACCAGCCAGAAGCCAGGAAGGCAGTGAAGGCTTCCCTCTTACGTGCCTCACCACTGCCTCGGAGGATTTTCTGTGTGTGTTCGCCGTGTTCTTGACACCCAGGGCCACTCAGGTCTCCCAGCGTCTAGTTTTCTGATGCTAATGCAGGCAGAGGTGCCTAACACTCCCTGCAGCCAGGGAATGAGGGGCTAGGTCTTAAAGGGGGACCCTGGGGGAGGCACCATGGCATGCATTACCAGACACTTTTACCCCAAAGATGGCAAGAGAAATGGCTAGAGGCTGAAGTTGAGAGTGGGAAACAGGTGAAACAAAGAATGGTCCTCAAACTGTGGTCTTCCAGTCACCAGCAGCAGCAGCAACTGGGAACTTGGGGGAAATGCACATTCTGGGGTGGGATACGGAGGCCGGGAGGGAGACGCAAGAGGGAGGAGGTATGGGGATGTATGTATATGTATATCTGATTCACTTTGTTATACAGCAGAAACTAACACACCATTGTAAAGCAATTATACTCCAATAAAGATGTTAAAAAAAAAAAAAAAGAAATGCACATTCTCAGCCCCATCCCAGAACTCATGAGTCGGCCATTCTGGGGGAAGGGGCCCAGGAGTCTGTTTTAACAAGCCTCAGGTGATTCTGTTGCAACCACTGTTCCCTCCAAACTGTCCCATTGGCAGGACTGATGAAAGCCTTCAGTGAGCAGTTACTGAGTTCTCGTCCTTTGTAGAGGGCCAATCAAGGCACAAAATAGATTGGACACAATCCTTGTCTCCCTCTTCCCCCACTGTAATGGAAACTCTGGACCAAGTAATGAAAAACAAAGTACAGGGCCAGTCATTACTTTGCCCAAAAATCCCATTTCCACAGAAAGGAGAATCAGGAGATATGTTTCTTATTCAAGATTTGTCACATCTGTTGGCCACCAAGGATCAACAAATGAATAATACATCAAACTAGTATCCTCCAGTCTTTAAACAAATGAAAAAATGCTGGTAACTGATTGGTTAAATTGCAAATCATGACTTGCCCCACAAAGACTCTCAATATGTATAGTTACTTAGAAGCCACAATTTAGAAACCTTGGGAATAAAAGATGGAAGACCAGTGCAATGTATCATTTAATTAAGCCCTCAAAGCAAGTAGTGTTATTCCAAGAATCTCCAACTAGGACAACATGCTTATGAAAAATTTGTTAATTTAGACTGTTGGATTATTAATTTAAAAATCAACACTGGCCCCTCTCTTGAATCATCATTTATGTAAAATCATGTTAGTATCCTAAGTTTTAACTCCTACTTATTCAAGAGAAATAGTTAATTTACTAACATTTTAATTCTTCCAAGTCAGGGAAGTTTGCACCCAGTAGATTACAACTGCTTTTTTAAAAAAAATTTATTTATTTTACTTATTTATTTTTGGCTGCTTTCGGTCTTCGTTGCTGTGCGCAGGCTTTCTCTAATTGCGGCAGGTGGGGGCTACTCTTCGTTGCAGTGCGCGGGCTTCTCATTGCAGCGACTTCTCTTGTTGCAGAGCACAGGCTCTAGGTACGCGGGCTTCAGTAGTTGTGGCACGTGGGCTCAGTAGTTGTGGCTCGCGGGCTCTAGAGTGCAGGCTCAGTAGTTGTGTCTCATGGACTTAGTTGCTCCATGGCATGTGGGATCTTTGTAGACCAGGGCTCGAACCCGTGTTCCCTGCATTGGCAGGCGGATTCTTAACCTCTGTGTCACCAGGGAAGCCCCTACAACTTCTTTTTGTATGTAGTACAGAGCTTGATTGGTTTTTAAGCCAATCTGACCGTCTCTGTCTTTTAATGGCTAATTCCATTTATTTACTTTTAATGACAATTGAAAATGCTCATTTTATTCTGCCAACTTACATTATTTTACTTTGGTGGTTTCCCTTTATCCCTTATCTTACTTTCACTAGTTTGATCAAGTTAGCATTTATTTATTATCTTCATTTTCTTTGGAAAAAAATTTTAGTGTTCCACTTTATCTTACGTAAGCAGAAGATTAACACTTAGAAATGTACTTGTAACATAAAATGGCCAGTTAGTAAGCATGGGGCCACGTCTGGACTAAAAAGCATTTTGATGCAGCCTCCAGAGAAGCTTTTGTCAAAGAATAACAAACGTATGAAGTAACCAGATAGTCCATCCTGAGATCAATTTGTTGAGAGGTCTCTAGACCCAGGTTGTCTCAAAGGAGTTGACAGCATCCTGCTTTGGACATACATAAATAACATGCTGGCAAAAGCATTATTGATGAACTGGCACAATTTGACAAAAATATCAGACCAAAGTGATGAAAGACCAAAGAAGAAAATTAAGATTTGCCTGTTTTTTAAAACATGGTAATTTTAAAAAAGAATTTATATATTTTCTTTTTTTTTTTTTTAAAGAGAATCTGCATGGCCTTTTAATTTTATTTATTTATTTATTTTTGGCTGTGCTGGGTCTTCGTTTCCATGCGTGGGCTTTCTCTAGTTGCGGTGAGCGGGGGCCACTCTTCATCGCGGTGTGCGGACCTCTCACTGTCGCGGCCTCTCTTGCTGCAGGGCACAGGCTCCAGACGCGCAGGCTCAGCAGTTGTGGCACACGGGCCCAGTTGCTCCGTGGCATGTGGGATCTTCCCATACCAGGGCTCGAACCCGTGTCTCCTGCATTGGCAGGCAGACTCTCAACCACTGTGCCACCAGGGAAGCCCAAGAATTTATATTTTGACTCTTTTTAAATGCTGGGCAATTTGACCTGTAATGACTAGTTGCATATTTGTGATTATATGTCTACAATATATATTAACAAATTTTTTTTCACACACACACACTGTATTTTATTTTTACAAGAGATAAGTAGATTGACACCAAGCATTGTAAATGGATGAGCACAACAAAAGCAACAATGATTGCAATTACCAAACACGAAACACACTCACACTATGTCATAATATTGACATTCAGTCCAGTAATCCTCCACTGTAACAGCTCCTTTACTTTGCAGTGAATTTTGATTTGTATATTTTTTGCCTCTGAGTCCTTGTGGGATTTTTTTTTTTTAATTCAAACAGAAAGTCACAAAAATTATAATCATCCTCATCAGTTCACTCAGTCCCATGTAATTAATTTTTTTTTTTCATCTTGATCTTTTGTTAGCACTTTTATGAGTTCATCAGTTTTCCATTAGAGTTCTGAAAATGCTTATTCATTCAGTTCAGCAGTATAGTCAGTTACCAGAAACCTGTACTTGTCAGAGTCTTTTCCATGAATTTCTTGAAGACGAAACCCTTTTATAGGAACATATTTGCAAAAGCATCAGAGTACACCCAGAACTGTCTGTAAATGACAAAAGACTTAAAAATGACCACGGTTAAAGATTTGATGAAAGTTCATAATAATGCAATTGACAAGGAAATTTAGTTATTTCTGAGATATACATTTTAAAGTAATAACTAGAATTACGACTTATAACATTATACCAGAACATATAAGATTTTTAGAAATTTCATGTAATGTCTGAAACATTTATATTAGCATATTTCCATACAAATAACCCAAAGAAAGTTTAGTATTAGTTGTTTTTTTCTTTCTTTGTTTTTTATACCGCAGGTTCTTATTAGTCATCAATTTTATACACATCACTGTATACATGTCAATCCCAATCGCCCAGTTCAGCACACCACCATCCCCACTCCACTGTGGTTTTCCCTCCTTGGTGTCCATAACGCTTGTTCTCTACAGCTGTGTCTCAACTTCTGCCCTGCAAACCAGTTATCTGTACCATTTTTCTAGATTCCACATACATGCGTTAATATACGATATTTGTTTTTCTCTTTCTGACTTACTTCACTCTGTATGACAGTCTCTAGATCCATCCACGTCTCAACAAATGACTCAATTTTGTTCCTTTTTATGGCTGAGTAATATTCCATTGTATATATGTACCACAACTTCTTTATCCATTCGTCTGTCGATGGGCATTTAGGTTGCTTCCATGACCTGGGTATTGTAAATAGTGCTGCAGTGAACATTGGGGTGCATGTGTCTTTTTGAATTATGGTTTTCTCTGGGTATATGCCCAGTAGTGGGATTGTTGGATCATATGGTAACTCTATTTTTAGTTTTTTAAGGAACCTCCATACTGTTCTCCATAGTGGCTGTATCAATTTACATTCCCACCAACAGTGCAAGACGGTTCCCTATTCTCCGCACCCTCTCCAGCGTTTGTTGTTTGTAGATTTTCTGATGATGCCCATTCTAACTGGTGTGAGGTGATACCTCATTGTAGTTTTGATTTGCATTTCTCTAATAATTAGTGATGCTGAGCACCTTTTCATGGGCTTCTTGGCCATCTGTATGTCTTCTTTGGAGAAATGTCTATTTAGGTCTTCTGCCCATTTTTGGATTGGGTTGTTTGTTTCTTTAATATTGAGCTGCATGAGCTGTTTATATATTTTGGAGATTAATCCTTTGTCTGTTGATTCGTTTGCAAACATTTTCTCCCATTCTGAGGGTTGTCTTTTCGTCTTGTTTATGGTTTCCTTTGCTGTGAAAAAGCTTTGAAGCTTCATTCAGTCCCATTTGTTTATTTTTGGTTTTATTTCGATTACTCTAGGAGGTGGATCAAAAAAGATATTGTTGTGATTTATGTCAAAGAGTGTTCTTCCTTTGTTTTCCTCTAAGAGTTTTATAGTGTCCGGTCTTACATTTAGGTCTTGAATCCATTTTGAGTTTATTTTTGTGTATGGTGTTAGGGAGTGTTCTAATTTCATTCTTTTACATGTAGCTGTCCAGTTTTCCCAGCACCACTTATTGAAGAGACTGTCTTTTCTCCATTGTATATCTTTGCCTCCTTTGTCATAGATTAATTGACCATAGGTGTGTGGGTTTATCTCTGGGCTTTCTATCTTGTTCCATTGATCTATGTTTCTGTTTTTGTGCCAGTACCATATTGTCTTGATTACTGTAGCTTTGTATGTAGTATAGTCTGAAGTCAGGAAGTATGATTCCTTCAGCTCCGTTTTTTTCCCTCAAGGCTGCTTTGGCTAATCGGGGTCTTTTGTGTCTCCATACAAATTTTAAGATGATTTGTTCTAGTTCTGTAAAAAATGCCACTGGTAATTTGATAGGGATTGCATTGAATCTGTAGATTGCTTTGGGTAGTATAGTCATTTTCACAATATTGATTCTTCCAATCCAAGAACATGGTATATCTCTCCGTCTGTTGGTATCATCTTTAATTTCTTTCATCAGTGTCTTATAGTTTTCTGCATACAGGTCTTTTGTCTCCCTAGGTAGGTTTATTCCTAGGTATTTTATTCTTTTTGTTGCAATGGTAAATGGGAGTGTTTCCATAATTCTCTTTCAGATTTTTCATCATTAGTGTATAGGAATGCAAGAGATTTCCGTGCATTAATTTTGTATCCTGCAACTTTACCAAATTCATTGATTAGCTCTAGTAGTTTTCTGGTGGCATTTTTAGGGTTCTCTATGTATAGTATCCTGTCATCTGCAAACAGTGACAGTTTTACTTCTTCTTTTCCAATTTGTATTCCTTTTATTTCTTTTTCTTCTCTGATTGCCATGGCTAGGACTTCCAAAACTATCTTGAATAATAGTGGTGAGAGTGGACATCCTTGTCTTGTTCCTGATCTTAGAGCAAATGCTTTCAGTTTTTCACCATTGAGAATGATGTTGGCTGTGGGTTTGTCATATATGGCCTATATTATGTTGAGGTAGGTTCCCTCTATGCCCACTTTCTGGAGAGTTATTTTATGATAAATTGGTGTTGAATTTTGTCAGAAGCTTTTTCTGCATCTATTGAGATGATCATATGGTTTTTATTCTTCAATTTGTTAATATGGTGTATCACATTGATTGATTAGCGTATATTGAAGAATCCTTGCATCCCTGGTATAAATCCCACTTGATCATGGTGTATGATCCTTTTAATGTGTTGTTGGATTCTGTTTGCTAGTATTTTGTTGAGGATTTTTGCATCTGTATTCATCAGTGATATTGGTCTGTAATTTTCTTTATTTGTAATATCTTTGTCTGGTTTTGGTATCAGGGTGATACTCATAGAATGAGTTTGGGAGTGTTCCTTCCTCCACAATTTTTTGGAAGAGTTTGAGAAGGATGGGTGTTAGCTCCTCTCTAAATGTTTGATAGAATTCACCTGTGAAGCCATCTGGTCCTGGACTTTTGTTTGTTGGAAGATTTTTAATCACAGTTTCAATTTCATTACTTGTGATTGGTCTGTTCATATTTTCTATTTCTTCCTGGTTCAGTCTTGGAAGGTTATACCTTTCTAAGAATTTGTCCATTTCTTCCAGGTTGTCCATTTTATTGGCATAGATTTGCTTGTAGTAGTCTCTTAGGATGCTTTGTATTTCTGCAGTGTCAGTTGTAACTTCTCCTTTTTCATTTCTAATTTTATTGATTTGAGTCCTTTCCCTCTTTTTCTGGATGAGTCCGGCTAATGGTTTATCAGTTTTGTTTATCTTCTCAAAGAACCAGCTTTTAGTTTTATTGATCTTTGCTATCGTTTTCTTTATTTCTATCTCATTTATTTCTGCTCTGATCTTTATGATTTCTTTCCTTCTGCTAACTTTGGGTTTTGTTTGTTCTTCTTTCTCTAGTTCTGTTAGGTGTAAGGTTAGATTGTTTATTTGAGATTTTTCTTGTTTCTTGAGGAAGGCTTGTATAGCTATAAACTTCCCCCTTAGAACTGCTTTTGCTGCATCCCATAGGTTTTGGATCGTCGTGTTTTCATTGTCATTTGTCTCTAGGTATTTTTTGATTTCCTCTTTGATTTCTTCAGTGATCTCTTGGTTATTTAGTTACGTATTGTTTTGCCTCCATGTGTTGGTGTTTTTTACGTTTTTTTCCCTGTAATTGATTTCTAATCTCATAGCGTTGTGGTCAGAAAAGATGCTTGATATGATTTCAATTTTCTTAAATTTACTGAGGCTTGATTTGTGACCCGACATGTGATCTATCCTGGAGAATGTTCCGTGTGCACTTGAGAAGAGAGTGTAATCTGCTGTTTTTGGATGGAATGTCCTATAAATATCAATTAAATCTATCTGGTCTATTGTGTCATTTAAAGCTTCTGTTTCCTTATTTTTCTTTTTTTTTTTTTTTTGCGGTACGCGGGCTTCTCACTGTTGTGGCCTCTCCCGTTGCGAAGCAACAGGTTCCGGATGCGCAGGCTCAGCGGCCATGGCTCACGGGCCCAGCCGCTCCGCGGCATGTGGGATCCTCCCGGACCAGGGCACAAACCCGTGTCCCCTGCATCGGCAGGCGGACTCTCAACCACTGCGCCACCAGGGAAGCCCTCTGTTTCCTTATTTATTTTCATTTTGGATGATCTTTCCATTGGTGTAAGTGAGGTGTTAAAGTCCCCCAGTATTATTGTGTTACTGTTGATTTCCTCTTTTATAGCTGTTAGCGGTTCCCTTATGTATTGAGGTGCTCCTATGTTGGGTGCATTTATATTTATAATTGTTATATCTCCTTCTTGGATTTATTCCTTGATCATTATTTAGTGTCCTTCCTTGTCTCTTGTAATATTCTTTATTTTAAAGTCTATTTTATCTGATATGAGTATAGCTACTCCAGCTTTCTCTTGATTTCCATTTGCATGGAATATCTTTTTCCATCCCCTCACTTTCAGTCTGTATGTGTCCCTAGGTCTGAAGTGGGTCTCTTGTAGACAGCATATATATGGGTCTTGTTTTTGTATCCATTCAGCAAGCCTGTTTCTTTTGGTTGGAGCATTTAATCCATTCATGTTTAAGGTAATTATTGATATGTATGTTCCTATGACCATTTTCTTAATTGTTTTGTGTTTGTTTTTGTAGGTCCTTTTCTTCTCTTGTGTTTCCCACTTAGAGAAGTTCCTTTAGCATTTGTTGTAGAGCTGGTTTGGTGGTGCTGAATTCTCTTAGCTTTTGCTTGTCTGTAAAGCTTTTGATTTCTCCATCGAATCTGAATGAGATCCTTGCCAAGTAGAGTAATCTTGGTTGTAGATTCTTCCCATTCATCACTTTAAGTATAACATGCCACTCCCTTCTGGCTTGTAGAGTTTCTGCTGAGAAATCAGCTGTTAACCTTATGGGAGTTCCCTTGTATATTATTTGTCATTTTTCCCTTGCTGCTTTCAATAATTTTTCTTTGTCTTTAATTTTTGCCTGTTTGATTACTATGTGTCTTGGCATGTTTCTCCTTGGGTTTATCTTGTATTGGTCTCTCTGCGCTTCCTGGACTTAGGTGGTTATTTCCTTTCCCATGTTAGGGAAGTTTTTGACTATAATCTCTTCAAATATTTTCTCTGGTCCTTTCTCTCTCTCTTCTCCTTCTGGGACCCCTATAATACGAATGTTGTTGCATTTAATGTTGTCCCAGAGGTCTCTTAGGCTGTCTCCATTTCTTTTCATTCTTTATTCTGTTCCACAGCAGTAAATTCCACCATTCTGTCTTCCAGGTCACTTATCCATTCTTCTGCCTCAGTTATTCTGTTATTGATTCCTTCTAGTGTAATTTTCATTTCAGTTATTTTATTGTTCATCTCTGTTTGTTTGTTCTTTAATTCTTCTAGGTCTTTGTTAAACATTTCTTTTTTTTTTTTTTTGCGTTATGCAGGCCTCTCACTGTTGTGGCCTCTCCCATTGTGGAGGACAGGCTCCGGACGCGCAGGCTCAGCAGCCATGGCTCACGGGCCTAGCCTCTTCGTGGCATGTGGGATCTTCCTGGACCGGGGCACGAACCTGTGTCCCCTGCATCAGCAGGCGGACTCTCAACCACTGCACCACCAGGGAAGCCCTGTTAAACATTTCTTGCGTCTTCTTGATCTTTGCCTCCATTCTTCTTCCGAGGTCCTGGATCATCTTCAGTATCATTATTCTGAATTCTTTTTCTGGAATGTTGCCTATCTCCACTTCATTTAGTTGTTTTTCTGGGGTTTTATCTTGTTCCTTTATCTGGTATATAGCCCTGTATCTTTCATCTTGTCTATCTTTCTGTGCATGTGGTTTTTGTTTCACAGGCTGCAGGATTGTAGTTCTTCTTGCTTCTTCTGTCTGCCCCCTGGTGGATGAGGCTATCTCAAGTTAGCATTTATTTTTGTTATTTGTTAAGTTTTACCAGTTATGTTGAGGTATAATTGACATATAATAAGGACCACTTTTTAAAGTATACAATTTGATATGTTTTGACATACATATATGTATGTCCATGAAACTATCACCAGAATCAAGGTAAGGAACATAACCATCACCCCTACAAGTTTCCTTGTTCCTCTCTTCCCTCACCCACTTTATTTATTTATTAACACCTTTATTAGAGTATAATTGCTTTCCAATGTTGTGTTAGTTTCTGCTATATAACAAAGTGAATCAGATACATGTATACATATACCCCTTTATCCGCTCTGTCTTGCATCTCCCTCCCACCCTCTGTATCCCACCCCTCTAGCTGGTCACAAAGTACCGAGCTGATCTCCCTGTGCTATGTAGCTGCTTCCAACTAGCTATCTATTTTACATTTGGTAGTGTATATATGTCAGTGGTACTCTCTCACTTCATCCCTGTGTACCCTTCCTCCTCCCCATGTCCTCAAGTCCATTCTCTATGTCTGTGTCTTTGTTCCTGTCCTGCCCCTAGGTTCACCAGAACCATTTTTTTAAAAATTCCGTATATATGTGTTAGCATACGCTATTTGTTTTTATCTTTCTGATTTACTTCACTGTGACAGACTCTAGGTCCGTCCACCTCACAATAAGTAACTCAATTTCGTTTCTTTTTATGACTGAGTAATATTCCATTGTATATATGTGCCACATTTTCTTTATCCATTTATCTGTCAGTGGACACTTAGGTTGCTTCCATGTCCTGGCTATTGTAAATAGAGCTGCAATGAACATTGTGGTACATGACTCTTTTTGAATTGTGGTTTACTCAGGGTATATTCCCAGTAGTGTGATTGCTGGGTCGTATGGTAGTTCTATTTTTTGTTTTCTAAGGAACCTCCATATTGTTCTCCATAGTGGCTTTATCAGTTTACATTCCCACCAACAGTGCAAGAGGGTTCCTTTTTCTCCACACCCTCTCCAGCATTTATTGTTTGTAGATTTTTTGATGATGGCCATTCTGACCAGTGTGTGGTGATACCTCATTGTAGGTTTGATTTGCATTTCTCTAATGATTAGTGATGTTGAGCATCCTTTCATGTGTTCGTTGGCAATCTGTATATCTTCTTTGGAGAAATGTCTGTTTAGGTCTTCTGCCCATTTTTGGATTGGGTTCTTTGTTTTTTTGATATTGAGCTGCATGAGCTGCTTGTAAATTTTGGAGATTAATCCTTTGTCAGTTGCTTCGCTTGCAAATATTTTCTCCCATTCTGAGGGTTGTCTTTTCATCTTTGCTGTGCAAAGTTTGCTGTGCAAAGTTTCCTTTGCTGTGCAAAAGCTTTTAAGTTTCATTAGGTCCCATTAGTTTATTTTTATTTCCATTTCTCTAGGAGGTGGGTCAAAAAGGATCTTGCTGTGATTTATGTCATAGAATGTTCTGCCTATGTTTTCCTCTAAGAGTTTGATAATGTCTGGTCTTACATTTAGGTCTTTAATCCATTTTGAGGTTTTTTTTGTGTTTGGTGTTAGGGAGTGTTCTAATTTCATTCTTTTACATGTAGCTGTCCAGTTTTCCCAGCACCACTTATTGAAGAGGCTGTCTTTTCTCCATTGTATATTCTTGCCTCCTTTATCAAAAATAAGGTGACCATATGTGTGTGGGTTTATCTAAGGTAATTATTGATATGTATGTTCCTATTACCATTTTCTTCATTGTTTTGGGTTTGTTATTGTAGGTCTTTTCCTTCTCTTGTGTTTCCTGCCTAGAGAAGTTCCTTTAGCATTTGATGTAAAGCTGGTTTGGTGGTGTTGAATTCTCTTAGCTTTTGCTTGTCTGTAAAGGTTTTAATTTCTCCATCGAATCTGAATGAGGTCCTTGCTGGGTAGAGTAATCTTGGTTGTAGGTTTTTCCCTTTCATCACTTTAAATATGTCCTGCCATTCCCTTCAGGCTTGCAGAGTTTCTGCTGAAAGATCAGTTGTTCACTCTATGGGGATTCCCTTGTATGTTATTTGTTGTTTTTCTCTTGCTGCTTTCAATATTTTTTCTTTGTGTTTAATTTTTGATAGTTTGATTAATAGGTGTCTTGGTGTGTTTCTCCTTGGATTTATCCTGTGTGGTATTCTCTGCACTTCCTGGACTTGATTAACTATTTCTTTTCCCATATTAGGGAAGTTTTCGACTATAATCTCTTCAAATATTTTCTTAGTCCCTTTCTTTTTCTCTTCTTCTTCTGGGACCCCTATAATTCGAATGTTGGTGTGTTTAATGTTGTCCCAGAGGTCTCTGAGACTGTCCTCAGTTCTTTTCACACTTTTTTCTTTATGCTGCTCTGCAGTATTTATTTCCACTATTTTATCTTCCAGGTCACTTATCCATTCTTCTGCCTCAGTTATTCTGCTATTGATTCTTTCTAGAGGATTTTTAATTTCATTTATTGTGTTGTTCATCACAGTTTGTTTGCTCTTTAGTTCTTCTAGTTCCTTGTTAAACGTTTTTTATATTTTCTCCATTCTATTTCCAAGATTTTGGATCCTCTTTACTATCATTACTCTGAATTCTTTTTCAGGTAGACTGCCTATTTCCTCTTCTTTTGTTTGGTCTGGTGAGTTTTTACTAAACTAAGATAAACAAGTGCTAAAAACTAAACTAAGATGAAAATCAGAAGCAAACCAGTCTCAGACAGGAAACCTCAAGCTACAGTTGCTCCCGAAGTCCACCACCTCAATTTTGGGATGATTCGTTGTCTATTCAGGTATTCCACAGATGCAGGGTACATCAGGTTGATTGTGGGGATTTAATCCACTCCTCCTGAGACTGCACACAGAAATTTCCCTTTCTCTTCTTTGTTCGCACAACTCCTGGGGTTCAGCTTTGGTTTTGCTGCCACCTCTGCGTGTAGGTCACCCTCAGGCATCTGTTCCCTCACAGACAGGATGGGGTTAAAGCAGAGGCTCACTCAGGCCGTGGGGAGGGAGGGCTATGGTAGTTATAATTGGAATGCTGGGTGAGCCTGCGGCGGCAGAGGCCAGCGTGATGTTGCAACAGCCTGATGTGCACCACGTGTTCTCCTGGGGAACTTGTCCCTGGATCATGGGACCCTGGCAGTGGCGTGGTGCACAGGCTCCCAGGAGGGGAGGTGTGGATAGTGACCTGTACATGCACACAGGCTTCTTGGTGGCTGCAGCAACAGTGCTAGCATTTCATGCCCGTCTCTGGTGTCCGTGCTGATAGCTGCAGCTTGTGCCTGTCTCTGGAGCTCGTTTAGGTGGTGCTCTGCCTTCTGTGGGCAGACAGGGAAGGAATCCCCTCTCCTCGTGCACCCCGAAATAATGGTCTCTTGCCTCTTAAGCAGGCCCAGACTTTTTCCCGGACTCCCTCCTGGCTAGCCATGGCGCACTAGCCCCCTGCAGGCTGTGTTCACACAGCCAACCCCAGTCCTCTCTCTGGGATCTGACATCCGAAGCCCGAGCCTCAGCTCCCAGCCCCTTCCTGTCCCAGTGGGTGAGCAGACAAGCCTCTCAGGCTGGTGAGTGCTGGTTGGCACCGACCCTCTGTGCAGGAATCTCTCCACTTTGCCCTCTGCACCCCTGTTGCTGCACTCTCCTCCGTAGCTCTGAAGCTTTCCCCCCGCCCACCACCCGTCTTCTCCAGTGAAGGGGCTCCCTAGTGTGTGGGAACTTTTCTTCCTTCACAGCTCCCTCCCAGAGGTGCAGGTCCCATCCCTATTCTTTTGTCTCTGTTTTTTCTTTTGCCCTACCCAGGTATGTGAGGGGTTTCTTGCCTTTTGGGAAGTCTGAGGTCTTCTGCTAGTGTTCAGTGGGAGTTGTTCCACACATAGATGTATTTTTGATGTATCTGTGGGGAGGAAGGTGATCTCCATGTCTTACTCCTCTGCCATCTTGAAGGTCCCCCCCTCACCCACTTTAATCTCCAGGCAACCACTGCTCAACTTTCTGTCACTATAGATTAGTTTGCACTTTAAAGAATTTTATAGAAATGGAATCATACAGCTTGTAAGTGTTTTTGTTTGACTTCTTTAGCCAGCATTATTGTTTTGAGAGTCATCAAACCTTGTTGAGTGTATCAGTAGCCCATTCCTTTTCATTGCTGTGTAGTATTCCACTGTATGGATATCCCACAGTTGGTTTATCCATTTCCCTCTTCATGAACATTTGAGTTTTTCCTAGTTTTGGGCTATTACACATCAAGCTGCTATGAACTCTCATGTGCAGGTGTTTGTGGGGATGAATGCCCTCATTTCTAGGCTAAATACCTAGGAGTAGAATATGGTCTGAGTATGTTTAACATTTTTAAAGACTTTTGTACTGTTTTCTAAAACAGTTGCTCCATTTTACTTTCCCACTATTGGTGTATGAGTGTTATAGTTCTTTCACACCTCAGCAACCTTGCTATGTTTAGTTTTTAAATTTTTAGACTTTTGAACAGGTGTGTAATGTTATCTCTTTGTTACTTGATGTTGCATTTCTCTAATGCCTAATGATGTTAAGCATCTTTTAAAAATTGTGTTTATTTGCCATCTTTATATCTTCTTTGCTAAAATGTTTGTTCAAATTCATTGCCCATTTTTATGTTGGTTGTTTTCTTGCTACTGAGTTTTGAGAGTTCATTATATATTCTGAAAATAAGTCCTTTATTGGATATATGATTTTAAAATATTTCCTCCCAATCTATGGCTTGTCTTTTCATTCTTAAGAGTGTATTTCATAGAGCAGATGTTTATTTTTATTTCTAGTGATGTATGATTTAGCAATTTTTTCCATTTATTGGAATTGTGTACTTAGTATTATAGCTAAGAAATCTTTGCCTAACACAAGATTTTCTCCTAGGTTTCCTTCTACAAGTCCTATAGTTTTAGGTTTACATTTAGGTATATGATCAGTTTTGATCAGTTTTAATTCTTGAATGTGGTGTGATGTGTGGATTAAAATCAATTTTGGGGGGGATATGTATATAGGTGTTTCAGCATCATTTATGGAGAAAATGGTCCTTTCTCTTCTGAATTGCTTTTGCACCTTTGTTGAATATCATTTGTCCCTAGTGTGGATCTACTTTTGGGCTCTATGCTGTTCCATTGATCTATTTGTCTTTACACTAATACCACACTGTCTTGATATCTGCAGCTTTATAATAACATTGAAGTCAGGTGGTGCTACTCCTTCAACTTTCTTTTCCAAAGTTGTTTGTCTATTCTATGTCCTTTGCATTTCTCTCTGAATACAGTCTTTCCCCATTGTGTGTGATGTTAGTGATAGGTTTCTCATAGAGAAACCCTTTATCTAATAGATAAAGGGCTTCTCATAGAAGCTCTTTATCTAATTAAGAAAAGTCCTTTCTATTTTGAGTTTGCTGAGAGTTTTTATCAGAAAGATGTTGGATCTTGTCAAACATTTTTTCTTTTATCTATTGAGATGATCATGTGGTTTTTCATTTTAGTTTGTTAATATGGTGAATTATATTTATAAAACATTGGTAGATTGTTTTTTTAAATCAAATTTTATTTGAGTGTGGTTGCTTTACAATGTTGTTTTAGCCTCCACTGCACAACAAAATGAATCAGCCATACACATAAAGATATCCCCTCCCTTTTGGACTTCCTCCAATTTAGGTTACCATAATGCATTAGGTAGAATTCCCTGTGCTATACAGTATGTTCCCGTCAGTTGTCTATTTTATGCATAGTATCAATAATCTATAAGTGTCAATCCCAGTCTCCCAATCCTTCTCACCCCACCCCTTTCCCCCTTGGTATCCATACCTTTGTTCTCTATGTCTGTGTCTCTATTTCTGCTTTGCAAATAAGATCATCTATACTATTTTTCTAGATTCCACATATATGCGTGATTATATGATATTTGCTTTTCTCTTTCTGACTTACTTCACTCTGTATGACACAGTCTAAGTCCATCCACGTCTCTACAAATGACCCAATTTTGTTCCTTTCTATGGCTGAGTAATATTCCACTGTATATATGTACCACATCTTCTTTATCCATTCTTCTGTTGATGGACATGTAGGTTGCTTCCATGTCCTGGGTATTGTAAATGGTGCTGCTATGAACATTGAGGTACATATGTGTTTTTGAATTATGGTTATCTCTGGGTATATTCCCAGTAGTGGGATTGTTGGGTCATATGGTAGTTCTATTTTTAGTTTTTTTAGGAACCTCCATACTGTTTTCCATAGTGGCTGTAGCAGTTTACATGCCCACCAACAGTGCAGGAGGGTTCCCTTTTCACCACACCCTCTCCAGCATTTATTGTTTCTAGATTTTTTGATGATGGCCATTCTGACCAGTGTGAGGTGATACCTCACTGTAGTTTTGATTTGCATTTCTCTAATAATTAGTGATGTTGAGCATCTTTTCATGTGTTTATTGGCCAACTGTATATCTTCTTTGGAGAAACATCTATTTAGGTGTTCCGCCCATGTTTTGATTGGATTGTTTTAAAACATTGGTGGATTCTTGAATGTTAAATTAACCTTGCATTCTTGGGATTCAACCTCCATTGGTCATGATGTATTATCCATTTTCAACAGTTGTCTTTTAAAGAGTTAAATAAGAAGAAGAAATATTGGACCAACATGGTTATCATTTCCAGTGTTCTTCAGTCTTTTGTATGGATCCACATTTTCACTTGGCATCATTTCCATTCCTTTCCCTCCTCATTCTTACCTTTCCGAAGGACTTTACCATTTATTTCGTAGTGTGGAACTGCCAATGAGAAGTTCTTATCACTTTTATATGCCTCAGTGTGTTTATTTCACTTACATTTTTATTTATTTTATTAAAAAATTTTTTATTCATTTATTTTTGGCTGCATTGGGTCTTCGTTGCTGCATGCTGGCTTTCTCTAGTTGCAGTGAGTGGGAGCTACTCTTTCTTGCGGTGCGCCGGCTTCTCATTGTGGTGGCTTCTCTTGTTGCGGAGCATGGGCTCTAGGCATGCAGCCTTCAGTAGCTGTAGCACGCAGGCTCAGTAGTTGTAGCTCACAGGCTCTAGAGCGCAGGCTCAGTAGTTGTGGCACACGGGCTTAGTTGTCCACGGCATGTGGGATCTTCCCAGACCAGGGCTCAAACCCATGTCCCCTGCACTGGCAGGCAGATTCTAAGCCACAGTGCTACCAGGGAAGCCCGCAATTACGTTTTTGAAAGATACTCGCACAGGGTATAGATGTTTTTTTTCTTTCAATACTTTAAAGATGTTGCTTCATTTTGGGCTAACTTATATAGTTTCTAACATCTTGCTTATTTTTGTTCCTCTGAATGTAAAATGTGTTTTTTCTCTGTCTTGTTTTAAGATTTTCCCTTTAACACTGGTTTTCAGAAATTTGATATATTATGTGCTTTGGTATAGTTGTATTCATATTTCTTGTGCTTGTGCAAGGAGTTTGTCGAACTTGGATCTGTTTATAATTTTTGTCAAATTTTATAAAATTGCAGCTATGATATATTCACATAGTTTTGTTTCTCCCTCTCTTTTCTCTCATTTGGAGACTCTAATTATATGTGTATTAGGCCGCTTGATGTTTTCCCACAGTTCAGTGATGCTCTGTTTATATTTTAGTCTTCTCCCTGTGTTTTATTTTGGGTAACTTCCACTGCTGTGTCTTTAAATTCATTAATCTTTTTCTTATAATGTTTACTATGCTTTTAATCTCATTTTTTTGTACCACAAATATTGTAAGTTTCATCACTATAAGTTGGATCTTTTAAAAATGTCTCCAGTGTCACTATTTAACATGTTCAGTATATTCTCCAGCCTTCTGGACATAAGGAATATAGTTATAACTACTATTTTATAGTAGTTATATACTATATTCCTGAAGTTGTGGCCTGTATTTTGAAATTATAACACATCTCTGTGAGGTAAAGAATCTGATTGGCTCAAAAAAGCTTAAGCCTTTATCTCCTATGTAATATAGCCTTTAAAAACCTCTAAAGACCTTTTGTGCTAATTGGGCTACAGGGCAGTGGTATTCAAATTGAGTTACTTTATAAGTTATATAAATGGTCATTTTTCTTTGTCAGACAAAAAATCCTCAGACTCCATGTTTGTATCTTCTCCCTTTATGCCCAAGGCAAGTATATCAATAAACGTGATAAATTCCTTGCCTTCCAGAATGTTGCTAGAGATGTATTATTGGCAAGAACAAAAATGGATCTGAAGCATCAAGTTCTAGGGTATGAGTCTACACACAGAACCAACAAAATAGAGCAAATGGATTTGGGTGATGGAACCTGGAGACATTTGTTAGGATTGTGGCACTGGAGGAACATGTACTTCTTGAAGGTACATATCAGCGTGTCAGAGGGGCTGGAAGCCACAGGATTAACACACATATTGTGGTTCATCAATTTTACATGTTGATAAACATTTATAACATGGTTTAAAAGTAAACAGATATATTATGATATAAAATGAAAAATTTGCAGGATTTCAAGGTAAAAATCAGACTTAGAAAAAGTATTGAGCCTTGGGTTACCTTAGGCCACGCCCTCAGAATTCAGGAGGCAGAGGAGGTCTTGATCGTTCTCCTGCATGGATAGGGCTATTTCAGTGGAAGAATTGAAGAGCCTTGCTCTAAAACTTCAGTACCCCTACAAGGAGGAGAGAAGAGCCCCTTATGGGAGGACTGCCACTGTGCAGGGGGCATGGAAAGAGATGTTGATGGGCTGAACCCATGCAGATACCCTGAAGAGCTACCAAAATGGGGACAAGATCAACTCACTCACCCATCCATCCCTCCTTCCCTCCATCCACGTATTGAACCATCTATCCCTCCTTCCCTCTCCATCCACCCACCCATCCACCCATCCACCCATCCACCCATCCATCCACCCATCCACCCATCCACCCATCCACCCACCCATCCACCCATCCACCCATCCATCCATGCATCCAAGTAATCAACCAACTATCAGTCCATCCATCCATCTTATAAACCTTTATTAAGTGCCTTCTGTGTATCTAAGATACTAATACTTGATGAAAACTAAAATGGATAAGAAATGGACTCTGATCTCAAGGAATTTAATGTCTAGTGCAGGAGTTCTCAAAGTTCTTCCTGCTGCAACAAATATAATTACAAATTATTTGCTAAATTTATGAGCAGTGCCAGATATTGTTCAAAGTGGTTGACATGAAATAACTCATTTAATATTTCCAACAACTCTTTGATATAGGTACTATTATTATTTCCATCACACAGCTGAGGAGCAGGTGGACTGTGTTCTCTGGGCTGAGAGTCATTGTCTAGAGGGACAGGCATGTTTATAAATAATTATAATGCTGTAAGTGTAATTGGAACATAAGAATAGTGAGACTAATTGTTTCTAAAAAAGCGGGGATCCCTGATTCCATATGGAAGACCAACTGAGCATGGAAACCCCAACATGGAAACTCCTTTTCTTTCCTGCTAATTATCACAGAATCTTGGGCCTGCTACACGTATACCTTGTTTTACTGTGCTTTGCTTTATCGCACTTCACAGATACTGTGTTGTTCACATATTGAAGATTTTCCCCGCGTTGAGCAAGTTGGTCAACACCGTTTTTCCAATAGCATCCGCTCACTTTGTCTCTCTCATAATATTTCGTAATATTTCAAACTTTTTCATTATTATTATAGTTGTTATGGTGATCTGTGATCAGTGATCTTTGATGTTACTCTTGCAAAAAGATTACGACTCACTGAAGATTCAGATAATAGCATTTTTTTTTAGCAATAAAGCATTTTAAAATTAAGATACGTACATTTTTTAGACATAATGCTATTGTACATTGAATAGACTACAGTATAGTATAAACATAACTTTTTTTTTTTTTTTTGCGGTACGCGGGCCTCTCGCTGTTGTGGCCTCTCCCATTGCGGAGCACAGGCTCCGGACGCGCAGGCTCAGCGGCCATGGCTCACGGGCCCAGCCGCTCCGCGGCATGTGCGATCTTCCCGGACCGGGGCACGAACCCGCGTCCCCTGCATCGGCAGGCGGACTCTCAACCACTGCGCCACCAGGGAAGCCCTAACTGTATAACTTTTATATGCACTGGGAAACCAAAAAATTCATGTGACTCACTTTATTGCAGTATTTGCCTTATTGAGGTGGTCTGGAACTGAACCCACAATATCTCTGAGGTCTGCCTGTGTGTGACTTGTCATAGCATTTGGCCTGTTTTCAAAAGCTTCAGTGGCAAAGCACTCCTGACCTCACAAGGCCTCCCATTTTGTCTTTGGCCAGGCCTGAATGGTGGGAAATACTGTGTTTTATCAAAATCTACCTCCTGATAATTTCTGAAAACCAGCCCTAGTTCTGTTTCTTAGGGCATTTTTTTCTTAAGTTTCTGTGAATGGATTGTTAATAGACATCATATGGGAAATAGAAGAGAGTTGTGTACACAATAGATATGGTAAATAAATTCTAACACAGGTTTCTATATTAGAGGATTTTCTCGGAATCTTGTTTTCTTTTTTTTGTGGCTGCGCGACACAGCCTGTGGGATCTTAGTTCCAGACCAGGGATCGAACCTGCGCCTGCTGCTTTGCAAGCGTGGAGTCTTAATCATTGGCCCTCCAGGGAAGCCCCAGAATCTTTTGTATGCTAATGTGCTTTGTGAATCTAGGAGGGAGGTTGCCTTTGAGGCATTTTCCAAATTTATTCACCCTCCCAACTCTTTTTTTTTTTAACGTCTTTATTGGAGTATAATTACTTTACAATGGTGTGTTAGTTTCTGCTTTATAACAAAGTGAATCAGTTATACATACACATATGTTCCCATATCTCTTCCCTCTTGTGTCTCCCGCCCTCCCAGCCTCCCTATCCCACCCCTCTAGGTGGTCACAAAGCACCGAGCTGATCTCCCTGTGCTATGCGGCTGCTTCCCACCAGCTATCTATTTTACGTTTGGTAGTGTATATATGTCCATGCCACTCTCTCACTTCATCCCAGTTTACCCATCCTCCTCCCCACCTCCTCAAGTCTGTGCTCTAGTAGGTCTGTGTCTTTATTCCCGTCTTACCCCTAGGTACTTCATGACCTTTTTTTTTTCTTAGATTCCATATATATGTGTTAGCATACAACTCTTTTCTTGATAGGCCCGTATTTACATCCCATTGGAAACAGCTGGGGAAGTAAGGCTCTGATGTCTCTCAGTTAGAATTAGCGTGATCCTCCTTTCCCAGGCCAGCTTTTCAAATGCTTGGGCTTGTGCTCCAAAGATAGTATTTTCCAAACTAAACATCTCTGCAACTTTCAGCTTCCTTCATGGTTAGGTTTTCAGACCTTTCTCCCTCTGGTCACCCGTCTCCAGTTTGCCAATGTCCCCCCTAAAGTGTGCGGTTCACAACTGAATATAATAGCCCTGTGCTAGTCTTTGGGTTGGTTCCATTGGACACAATTAGAACCCTCAGAACACTGTCATTCTGCCGTTTTATTTTCGACCTGACTGGTGGGGGGGGTGAGGATTAAGTGACTCTCAGCACAGAAATGATGGATGCCAGGGCAAGAGAAGCTTGTGGAATTTGGAGCTGGTCAAGGAAAAACTAGAATGATTTTTATTTTTGAAGGTTTGAAATGTCTTAAATAAGCACAGGTTTGAAAGCCTATTATGTGCAAGGCACTATGGAGGGTAGAAGAGATGTAAGCCATTAGTCTGGCATGCAAAAAGCTGATTGTTGAACTAGGGAGATGGTTAACGGAAAAGGCCAAAAATACAAGATAGCTTCAATTATGCAGATTAAGTAGGGTGGTAAGGATTTGAGGAAGATTCACTGTTCGCTGTTTTTGTATTTTCTCCACAATATCCCATATATCCAGTGAGGGTGAGTAAACATTGCTGATGGGCTGAAAGAGACATGCCTTGCTTTGAAGAGTCTATAGCTTGGTGGTGAAGTGAAGGTTTGATCAGTGACTATTTTGTTCCCGGTGATATTCTATAGTATTAGAAATGTGTTTTCTGGAAGAAAATAATGTTTGCTCCAAGTCAAAAGTAATGTCCCGAACTGGAGTGAATTTCTAAAAAAGTACTATGTGTAAGAGCCAAAACAGAGAAGTTTTTTTAGAGTACAAAGTATTGCTCAGAATAAGCTAAGGAACACAAATATTTTCTTCTCAAGGCAACTCCCGCCCCCAAGGCAGCGCAGTGTGGTGGCTAAGAGCACAGCCTTTGGAGCCAGACCGCCTGGTTTCCACTCCTGCCTTCTACTTCTTAAGAGAGTGACCCTGGCTACGCACTTAATTTCTCAATGCCTTGTTTTCTTCCTTCCCTTCCCTTCCCTTCCCCTTCCTTCT